>NC_137699.1:18333709-18846677 GCF_964034855.1 Anser brachyrhynchus | reverse complement strand
CTAGAAAGCACCACATGTTACAGATGCTGTTCAAGATGCTTAACACATTACTTAAAGATGCTCTGTAACCGTCATGTTGTGAGTAATAAAAGAATGTGAATGCGATGGAAGAGGAACAATCCAGATTTACTGTGACCACATCTGTAGCCTTGCCACACTCGCATGATGTAAAGAGGTCCACAAACTTCTGCCAGTTCCTGAGGTATTACTGAACATATCTCTGCAGTGCAAAGCAGCATCAGATTAGGGAGCCTCCAGGTTACCTCCAAGTGAGCTGGCATGTCCGTAGTAGACTACCCCACACGGATACTAGCTTCAGTGCCAGAAACAGTAAAGCTCTGTTACTGCCATACATAGTTAATTAGCTCGGGTGTCACATGGAGCAAACACAGCTATATTGCTTCTGGTTCTGCAGCTCAGTTAATTGACGCTGGCTTGGGGATCTTTGCCCCAATGTGCAGTGCAGACATACCCAGGAATGCACTCCTATTGTTGATTGAATACTGTATTTTCTCATAAATGTGGCAGGAGTATAATTGCAGGGTGGAAAAAGAAGGGCAATATACATTCACTTCACTTTAGAAACTAAATTAAACCTTTGACTTAACTCACTTCTATACCAGCTCCCTGCAGGCATTTCTACAGGCTTCATTAGAGCCAACCTAGAGGCCATGGAAAAGGTCTTACAAAAGACTAGCCAGGAAGCCAGTCACAGACCCAGATCCTGCTGCTACAGAGCACAATCTGCCTCTTGGCACCTCGGGCTTGCAGCTGCCAGGCACTCTCCTTATGTGGTCACTGGTGTTGGCTCTGAGGCTGGAGCAGATAGACGAGGAGGGCTGAGGGGGAACACATTCATCACTGCCAGCAAAGAGTGGAGGCAGTGCCAAGTCACTATGTAACTAAGCACATGTGCCAATTTGCTCAGTAATTGGATTGCTATTTGAAAAATTAAAGTGATGTCTAGAAAATTCTAACCTTTGCATTTATGAAGTACGAAGGTTGTGTCTGAGAGCCCGAACAGGAAGAATAAAGGCGATCAAAAGTAGGTGTTTAGGAGAGCGAACGTAGGAAGTAATTTGATTAATTTCAAAAGTGTTGCCCCAGCCTCACAAGCAGACACTCTGTATAGAGAGACAAAGAGCAAGACACAGTGCAGTGGAAAGCTGTAACATTATGGACAAGCTGTAACCCATTGCTTACTAAGGAAAATTAGTGCAGACTTGTCAGCTGAAAGCAATTCATATAAAGAAAACATATAATTAGAGGGAAGGGCTTGATGTACTCGCTGTAATTTTTTCCCTAAAGAGGGAAAAAAACCCGGCGACTGTTAATGGGCATTATAATATCTTTTCATTTTTTTCTGAGCCTGGAAATTTGTTGCTTCTGTCTGCTATTGTATACATTACTCAAATGCATTTGCTGAGCGAGTCCTATGTACTAATATTAAAAATTAATTATATTGAATTATCCAGCTACAGAGAAAACTTCTTATTAAAAGCACGCCTGTGCCACAACACTTTCTGCTCCCCCTGAAATCAAATTCAGACCTTGCTTTGACTTTGGTAGAAGCCTAATTATATCCCAAAATACAGTTACCTAAACAGTCCTTCAGGCGTTTCATTATTCTTTGCAGTTGAGCTCACTGACCACCCTTATTCAGCTAAAAATTTTGAGCATATGGATACAATGGATTATAAATTCTTCCTAAGATAATATTTGTAGTTTAAAGTATAATCCAGTTGCTCGTAGACATATAAAAGTAGTGCCTGGGTTCTTCATCACTGTTAAGCGGAAACTCAAGCTGGAAGCCCCGCGTTTAAAATAATAAAAAGTAAAAATGTATGGACTCATACTGAGGAAGAACTATTTGGAACCTCTGTGAAATGTCTGATTATTTCTCATGCACTCAGTCCTGGTAGAATGAGGTTAACACATGTCAAAGCAGAGGCTCGAGAAATTTTGGGTTACATTTCTGCCCCTAGATGGAGTATTCTGCACACTGGTATTTTGGATATTTTGGGAGAATGGAGCTGTGTGTTAGGAGCCTTGAAATGCCTCTTGTTCTGAATTCCCTTTACAGTGTATCAAGTGCTGCCCATTGGGACCAGAGTAACTGGGTCCCAGAGACCATTTAGAAGAGAAAAATCAAAATAGGGTTTGTTTGTATAATTGATCGGATACTATAAAGGGCACTGCAGTTTCTTAGTATCTCTTATTTGTTGGTTAGTAATAGATACGTATCTAAAAAAGCAAGAAGTCTATATTTTATAAAGTGCCACTAATTACTACGAAACATCTGATATTTGCAGCTTGCAGTGCTCGGTGTTTCTGTGACTTTCATGGTATTCCCTTCTCTTAGTATACTGTGAGTACCATGGTAACGTTAACTGCTTGTAAAACATTTTAATAGTGACCACTGTAATATAGAGGTTGTGTGCAAACAGCATGCACCATTGCTTCGGAGGAGTTTGTAACATTTTGTTTTTGTCACAATCTGAGTAAAATGCTGCCAGATTTCAACAACTGAATCCTAAACTTGCCAAATGGGGAGCTGCAAGTAAGTTCTCTTCTGCAGCCTCTGTCTTTGACCATCTCTGGAGTTTCATTGATACATTCCTACCCAGCACTCAGGAGCTTAGTGAAGCATGGCTCCAGAAAGCTCCAAGTTGCTTGGGAAAAGCATTTGGCTACAGACACTGCGTGTGGAGGGGGGAGGTGGGTGTCAGCTTCGAAGCCAGCTTTTGAAAAAACTAGATTGTTTTATGCTGTGAGCAAGAATTCAGCTGTAGGCTCTTAGCTCAGGTATGTTCGCATGCAGGCTTCTGGTTCAGTCTGCTGTAACAGGAGGGACCAGCTGCAAAGTTTGTCCCTGGACTGGGAGCTGGATTCCTGCAGAATCCAGGATTTTGTTTTGGACCTTTTTAAATATGATGTAAATGCCAGCAGCTTCCTAACAACTGTTCCTGAAGCTCAGAGCAGAATTTAGAGCGGACCCTTGTGGGTTAGGGAATTGCACAAGATATCCCTTCTCAGAACAGAAAGAAAAAGCCCGACAAAACCTAAGCCATCTGACCAGAGTCCTGAGAAATGCTTTCCAGCTTTCAAAGAAAGAAAGGGTCTTAATTCAGATTTGCCGGAATCGTCTAATTAGTCCCTTTAATGCCATGCACCTTATAGTCTGCGCCACCGGATTCGTCCTATAAATGAGACGATGGGCTAATTCATCTTGGCAGCAGTAAACAGACCTTGTGATTGTCCTCCTTACAAACACCGGCCTGATTTTAGGAAAATGCTTTGACCAAGCCTGTGTCCCTGCTCCCTCCCCCGCGCCCCCCCTTTTCCGAGTGCTGCCTGTGCTTCTTGCCCTCCTTCTTCCCCACCGACCCACCCTACCCCGTCTCACACACAGTGACATACCTCACACATTTGCCACTGCTAACAACAACCTGTCAACTCTTTCTTTGCACCGTGCTAGGCGCCCTTTGTTTCTGCAGCCCAGCAAGCCTTGCAGCTGTTGTCCGAGGCCTGCTCCGACAGCCTGTGATCAGTCAGCTGCAAAATCCTCCCTGAACAACTCGGTATTCACAGCTCTAATCGGGCCAGCGGACTGTTTCCTCCTCTCTCGCAGTAAATCTTTATCACTTGCGCTCTGCTCGTCAGTTAGTGGCGCCAGCTCTTTGGGCTGCTCTATCCCTTTCCCATACTCTGCTGTGCCGTGTGCTCTGAATGCTAACTCCAGCCTTGTTTAGACTCGGGGCTGCCTCGCTGCTGCGGTCCACATGTTGGGAAGGTCCAAATTCCTGCTCCCTCCCCATTTTTAAGCTGCACGGACACCAAGTTTATCTCTCTCCAATTGCAGAGATACTCAAAAACTCCCTCCGTCTGCCTACTTCGTGTTGTATCCATATAAGTTAATTATGTGATTATCTTTCTGTTTCTCCCCAGCAGTCTGTCATGCTTCTGTTTAATAGCTGCCTTTGGTAGGAAGGCGAGGGTGAGCTGCCCAGCCTAGGGAAGCTGGGGATGGCAAGGGAAGCCCTGGGGAAACTGGCACGAGCTTAAATTTGATCGCATGCCCAGGGCTATTAACCTTCCTCCTAATGGTTCCCCCACGGACGGAAACACATTTCCCTCCATCCTGTTCCTGACTTGATGCCATCTCAGTCTTTTAAAAGATTTACGTCAAAGATGTTGAATTGTGAAGCAGATTTTTAGAGAAAGGATCAAAGTTTGCTTTCTTAGGATCCCGGTTGAGCTGAGGAGAGTCCACAAAGCTTTTCGGGTGAGGTTTGTGTCAATCTGGAGTTGCTCAGGATTTACACTTGTGGAGCTGAAAGCACAACTTTATCTGTGCCTGTTGCAGCTCCTGCCACAGCACAAAAACTCCTCCTGCCTCCTTTGCAAAGCGTTGTGGGTTTTGTTTTGCTCTGTGTTGTACTTGGGCCTGGGATTTTAGACGACAGAGAGTGTAACTATTGCTCAGTTAAACAGCGAGTTTTGCAAAGAGATTCATCTAGCTTTCAAGTAGAGCTTGCTGGAGATTACTTTTAAAAACAAATTATCCAGCACAGTGAGGTTTTATATGTGTTTGTAAGGAACCTGGAAAGCTTTTGCCTGAACAGGGGTCTGATGACCAAAAACTGCTGTTTTTTAATCGTCTCTGATGCTGAATCCATTTCCAGCGCTGGAAAATCCATTTCTCTTTCTGCTTCAGCTTCCCACACCTTAAAGTCCTTATTTTTCAGCCCTTCCAGGTGTGTGTGTGTGTGTGTGTGCGCGTGCACAGGGGTGAAGATTAGCCAAATGTAGAAATATTCCTTTAAGAGTAAAACATGAACTGGCTTTAAAAATATGTTGTTGCTATTAATTTTATGAGGCAGCTGTAAAATAGATGCTGCTTGGAAAATCTGGGTTCACGTCCACTCAGACTTTCTACTCATCAGTATAGTGGAAGGTAGATTTGCTTGATCAAAGATAAACTCATCTGTACGGGATTTTTTTTTGTGTGTTGATGGTCAGTTTGAGCTTGTAAATAGATGCGCAAGGTAAATTTGATGACGACAGTCAATCTGACATGCAGAGGAGCACTGCAATTAGACGGTATTAAGCAGGTATGTCCAGCAATACGCAGGTAACATGGGGCACTGCTGAGTCACCGAGCTCAAAGTTTGAGTTTGACAGCCTCAGGTCTGTCTCCTGCCTATCTGTGGCAGTCTGCAGTTGTGTGCACTTTCTGGCCGCTGTGGTTGTGTTCTGTTGATGTGCTCTCTTTAAACTGCTCCCATATATATCTCCATATGGGATGTTTTGCTGCTGTGTAACCAGACCTATAAACACATTTTAGGCTTAATTTAGGAAAATAGCTCAGATCTTTCTGGAATTTGCTACAGAAACATTTGTCGGTCTCAGTGTGTTCTTCAGCGAAATTGAACATCTGTAAACAGGATTTGAATACTTTTTTTCTGTAGCCTGTCTGCAAGGGGAAAAAAAGTCTATGAGAAAATGGGCTGGTTGAACCATTTGTTGCGGGAAGCTTTACTGTTGAAAGTGCTCCTATGATCAGAGTCAGTTGGTGGGACATCAGATAAAGAAGATACAATAATATCTTGACAAGCCCCAGGCAAGCATCTTAGATAACCCTTTCCCTTGCCCTGATTTTTCTTTTCTCACCTTACTCTTCTTTGTTCCTTTCTTCATGTCCCAGGGTTTTACCTCTCATCCTTTGGTGACCCCAGCTGTCTCCAAGGTCCTGGAGGCTCCTCTGAGACCGGTGCCCTGGCTGAGTTTCATGGTTTGGCTCACATGGCTCTTGGCACAAGTGATAACACGAGACCTCCTGTGCAGTCAACCACCCGTGCTTCATCTGTACTTGAAAGTCTCATCTATCCTGTGAGCCTTGATGGAGTTTCTTTGTTTACAGTTTTAATAACTGCACCGTTTGGAGGAAATACGGGTTGTATACCCTGACACCTACCAGCTAAAAGTGTAATAGCAAATTTAGCCCCAGCACACCTTATTATTATTTTTGTCAAATAGTCTGCAGTAGGCTGGACACAGTTATTTTTGATGTGAATATCTTCTATTTGATGAAGCAGTTCTGCTTCACCATACTTGGAAGAAAACTTGTCCAGTTCCACGGCATGAAAAGCAGTTTATTTTGAAGTGTTTCTCAAGCATTTGATGTCCTTCAACGTCCTTTAAAAATCAATATGTTGTATGTTATATTTTTATTTGAGTAAAATCATGGTAGCTCAGGATTTATCCATAACACTGATACAGGGGAAGGAAATATTTTGTCTTCTGAATTACAAAGGAAGGAAGGAGCTTCTGTCACTTCAAAGGGTCGGAACTGAAAGTAAATAGAACAAGAAGACTTTCTCAAAACTGAGCATCCAATCTCAGCTCCCTGCTTCAAGAGGCAAGCAGAGTCTTTGTGTTGACCCAGAGCTGCAGTGCAGGCTTAGTATTTTTTTTTCTGTTAATGGTTACTGCTAGCAGAGTACTTGTTCGTGGCTGTAGGCTGAGCAGAGTTTGAGAACAGCTGATCCATTCCCTGTTCCAAATTGAGGAAGGACTTGCCTTGCCTTTTCTAATGTACATGTGTATCTGAATACATATGTAGGAGCAGGATATTCTAATGCTCTGTTTTTAAGGAGCAATGTCAACATTTCTCTAGCTCCTTCTGCATCTGCCTTAAGAAAATTTCAGACACCAGCAACATTCTATTAGAAATTTTTTCCCAAGCTGCTGATAATATGCTTAAGCTGTAATTCCATTTTAAAATAGTCTTTTAGTCTAGGAATTTCCTCGTCTGATTTGCCTCAGACTTTCCAGAAAAATTCTACTTTGGCATAAAGTTTGCACCTGTGAAAGTTCAAGGAAATCGGGTTAGCTTTTGCTAAATGAGGAAGGGATTCTGCCAAAGTTGGGTTTACAATGAAAGGCTAGTATAAATATGGACAGACTAGTCTCTTTATAATTATTAGGTAATATTAATGTATAATCAGTCCCATAAAGAAAAAAGAAATCTACATGGCCTTTATATTGCTTATAAAAATGCATTTTTGTTTCTTCTTTGGCTAGTCAGGGGAGAATGTTTGCTATTAACCCATCTTGTTTAATTTTGTGAGCCGCCACTTGTGTGCGAATTTCCTGTACATCTTGAACAAAAACATGTAAAAGATGAACAAAGAACGAGGGGGGAAATTATAAATGGATCCATGTGACTGCCTCTTCTCCAGACATTTTTTCCCTCACTTAGGAAGTTCAGAGGGAATGCAGGGCCATGCAGTGTGTGTTAAAGCTGATGGAGTATCTTTCTCCCTCAGGGTATTTCTTTAATCAATGTTTCTTTATACCATTAGGTCATCTCTTCTTTCTTTATTTATTTATTTTCTGAAGAATCCTTGTTTTGTATGTTTTCATGCATCCTGACATTTATTCTCAGAATTATGGCCTGATCACTTCCTGTCCTTTTCCTCAAAATTTCTCTCATTTTATCTATTTTAAGTGCTGAAGCACAAAGATAACCCCATCATAGTTCTCTCATTTTCCCCAGCGGTTCCCCCCCTTGCCTCCCCGCAATGAAAAATGAAAGGTCTCATGGTCTTACAGATTTTCTTTATGCTTATTTTGGCCTATTTGCAACCCAAATACATCATCATGCTATAAGACGGCTCTCTAAGGCTCTTGGATCAATTAAAGGTAGCCCTATTCATTGCCAGTACAAACCTTTGCCTATTAACTCTTTCAAAGGGCATTTGTCATCGCAAAAAGCTGTGAATGCTGTCTGGGTTCATTGATTAAAAAAAGGTATTGTTTTAAGGCTGCTGAATATCTTAATTAGTTGTAATCAGAGGGTAGCTTGTGTCTGTAAAGTGATACAGTTACCTTTCACCTACTTGCTTTATTCTGTGTGTTTTTAAAAGAAAAATATCTCAAATGTAATTTAAGCAGAGTGTTTTTAGGGTACAAGAGGAGTGCACTTGCTGATCAAAGTATAATTTATGACGTTATTTTATAAAGCCAAATATTTAATGTGCTAACTCAGAATACGTCTCATTGGCTTACAACCAGCCCTGAGAGGGTAAGTAGAGCGGCGCTGCTCATTGCCAGCTATCATCCTCCTTTCTTCACTCACAAATCCAATGTCTGTATTCTGGAAATGTAGAAATCCACCTCAATTCTGTAAGCACTCGCACGTGTGCTTTGCTAGAGCACACGAATAGTCTGCTAATACAGAATACATGCAGCGCTGTTTGCCAGACAGAGGTAGAACTGGGTAACTTTTTTTTTCAGATCAATAATTCATTTACCACAATTGTGCTCTCAAACTTGCTGCAGCTATTTGTGAATTTGTACCAAAACTGTGAAATTGTTTAAGCTGGGAAAACGTCTTTTCTGCTGTCCCTTGAATCAAAACAGTGGTTAATAGTAATCTGTTTCTTATTTGAAGAGACCCCTCTGAAAATTAAAATCTACGTTTTTTCCTTGGGCTTCATGAAAAATTATGGTTGCACTCGATGCTCTTTTGGTTTATTTTTCTGACAAAATAGTTTGCGTTCCCCTAAGATATTTCACTCAAATCAAGTGGTTATTTATGTGCCTCTAATGGAGGCATTGGGGTGTAAACAGATCCCTTGCAGTCATGTGTATCGACGATGCATCAGTAGCTTGCATAATCTAACCCTCACCCTCTGGAGATGCATTTCCAGAGATGATGATTTAGGGATATATGCTTTTCTTTCCATATTTGTGTAAATATCTTACAGAGACGAAAAACACACTTGACAGAAAATCTTAAGTTAAATCGCGGTTGGTAGAAATGCGTGCTTTTGCTCTCGGAGACTGCATAGAATAGTAGCAGTAAATGACATTTTATTTGTTTCATTTTCGGAAGGGGAGGAGGGCACAAATGGTGTCTTAGTGGGGAGACCCCCTTATCTGGGAGAAAATATCTTTAGAAAGTACCTCACACGCTGACCAGGTGCATTTTGTTGCTGATGCAGTTTGGTGAGCTGTAAAGCAGGGCAGTGCCATGTCTGGGAGCCACCAGACACGTGAATCTTTAGCATCTACTCTCAACTTGTGGTTTGCTTGATGAATTTTATTATGAGAAATCCATGCATGCTCACACAGGGGTTCTCAAGGTAATGTAGCAGACTTATGTAAATGCTAACAGTACTGTATCCAATCTCTTATTTTTCAGTGAATAAGTATGCTAAATAACACTTCCCTCACAGGACGATTTTGCTATAGGTGCTTAGATTCATATTATGAGTACCTTATTTCCTTTTAATTTTTGTAATAAAAATTCTTCAAAAAGACTAGTTTAGTCTTCAGACTGTAATCATCCCTGTTTCATAGATGGGGAAAAACAGCCTGATAAAGATTAAAATCCTAATTCAAGAAAATGCAAAAGCTTTTTGACATGTTTTAATGTTCCTGTGATTTTGGAGTAAACTGTTCTGAAAAGTTTCTCTGGGATGTTGTCAGAGGCAAAAATAGAATATGCATTTGAGTTGCAGACAGTGCCTCAGTCACAGTATTCCTTGCTGCAATATGTGGACTTTAGAATTTTTCTTTATTCTTAATGATAAATGTGAGGCATTGCATGGTTACACAGCAGAGGGATTTATTTTAGTAGTTGGTTATTGAATTCAGTGATTTGTCTCCACACCAAAATTAATTTTAATGTTGTAGTATATCAGTGTAGTTCTAACCTTTTCCTTCAGCTTTGTACATTTTCACTGCATCGTGTAGTGCATCTTCTTTGGTCAGGTGCCTTGGAAATAAATTTGAAGAAATAAATACGCACATTTCTACAGTAACTGTGGTGTACATATGAATTTCTATATAATGGCATTGTGTGTCTTGCTCTATACAACATTTTTAGTTTTTTTTGTAAAAGTAGGAGATGATTTATGAAGTGTGACTCATTTTTCCTTCTCCACACTGTTCCAGTGGAAGAGCTCAGACTGCGATGAGAAAAACTAGTACACGTTATTAAGAATTCTGATAAAGTAGGCTGAATAAATTTGTTTTCTTTGTGAGCCTTAATCCTGTGTTGTATTGGCTTCTTGGACATGGCTAATTTATTTGGAATTCCATTCTGTTCCCGACAGCATTCCTGATTAGCAGTTTGATCACCCGGAGCAAAGTTACATACCAGCTTTCAACTCTTGTAATCTAGCAGTGTAATTTTTTCAAATGGACTCTTTTCTTTCCTCCTTTGCCCTAGCTCCCCTTCTTTTTGTGTCCAAAGAGACTTTAAAAATAAGCAGGATAACCTGTTAGTAGACTGAAAGATTTGTTCAAAACACAATGCAGTTTGCTGAATGCCCAACTTGTGTCTGGCCACAAAGCATCTGATGCAAAGTTCAGACTAGAATATAGAAAATTCCAAAATCATGGTCCGATCAGTGTGTGTTTATAGTGAGTTTAGTGTTTTGTAGCTATCAAAATGCAATTTAAGAAAGCAAATGATTAGGGAGAAAAAGCTAAAGCATAAAGCCTGAGCCATGCAATCCCGCACCATTTTTTGATTTAGTGTGACAATGGTAGTCTGATAATTCACTATTGCACACAGGGCTTTAAATAAACATAGAAAGTTTTTGTTGAAGTTAAGCATGTGTTTAATAAGGACCTTGTTGAATGCAGTCATATTTTTGATCATGTCTTCAAAGTTTCCATGACTCCATTATTTTCCAAATAAAGCTTTGTAAGAAATATTTCAACTATACCTTTCACGTAATGTACTCGTTTTAAAGTAAAAGAATAAGGTTAGGAGCTGTATCAGTCCAGCACGTGAAATGTTTGCCTTCTATCACTTGTAAAGGATAGCAATTATTTTCAATGTTTGCTTTTTATGAGTAGCGTGGGTCTTTCTATGATCTGTAGTTTATCAAAGCGCATTCCGCCTGTGGTAAATTTTAGAAACTTTACTTATCTATTTAGTAGTTAAGTTTGTCACATGCTAGACCTCATATGGAAATTGCAGTTGCATCGTTGTTCACTTCTGTCAATGTTGACTTAAGCTTTCAAAACAAATGATGACCGAGAAACCCAAATTTAATTGTAAATCAGGGACAGATTCTGATCTGATCTCTTCTTGGTAGAGCATGGGAGGAGCATCCTCACTGCGAAACTGGAGGAAACATGGCATAATCTGCTGAAGACATGTAGTTACAGATGAAAGGGAACTGTCTTTCCCATCCTGTGATGTTTCTTAAGGTCCCAGTATGGTTTTGTGCACAGTGAGATGAAAGTGAGGTTTGTAAGTCATGAGAAACTGGGGAATAGCTTGAAGATAGGTGGCCAGGGCACTCATCAGGAGACACAGCCTGTGGTTTTATGTATGAGTGTTTTGACTGTCTAATACTTAGAAGAGCTTGATCTTGTTCTGATCTTAAATTTTACGGATCTAAAAAACAGCTCCTGACAAATATATCATCATAGCTGGAGTGTGTTTTGCCAGATTTTCTGCTTTTGAAAAGCTGGCATTTCAATTGAAACATTATTATTTTGTACTATTTTTGACTAAACAAATTAAAAATAAAATTCTCTACTAGATTGACGTGTAATACCATGAATTCAGTGGAAAAAAAATCCACTAATGGAAGGAAAGCTCTGAGAATGAAAAAGCTCTGAGATGGTTTAGGACTAAATCCATTCTGTCCAATTTAATTCAGTGATAATTCCTTAATTTCACCAGCAAAAGTCCAGAGGATCTTTCCAAGAAAAAAAATTACACAACTGAGTGTGAAGACTTAGCAAGCTGTGTAGGGCCTCTGGCAACTGAAGAAGAAAATGGGTGTAATAATTGCTGATAACATATTATTTTTATGTTCATAATATATGCAAGGCTTTTTTCCTGTGAGTGGCTATTAATATATTTTTTTGCATTTTTATTCTTGTTTGTTGCGAGATGGTTGTCTTGGATGTTACTAATATTTTAATTCAGTGATGTGATTAAATACTGTGGCATGTACACAATCTTCTTGGCTACTTCTAGATGATGTTCTGATCACACTTCTGGAAAGAAAATTCTGCAAGCTGAAGGGCAATAATTTGTCTGCTACTGAGTATTGCAGTGTACAGCAGCATATGGAGGAGATGATGCACTCACAGCTCCTGAACTGCAAAGGTCTCATTGAATCTTTTTTAAAACACACGTCTCTCTAGGTAATCACTTTTAAATCAGATTTATGGGTTTAGTTTCTTTTCCTTCTAATCACTTTCCTTCATTTTTATTATTTTTCCTACACTGTGCTTTTTTTTTTTTCCCATTTGTGGCTGTGAGGCCTTGAGGATGTATTTGAGTTTGAGTTTTACAAACACTTCTGGTTTTATGGACACTAAAGTTCTTGAGAGAAGATATAGGTAGTAAATGAAGTGTCTTACTTCTGTCCTTGATCATGGAAAGGGGCATATCGAACTGACTGTGGTGGGAGGAGTATGTTTGCTGGGGACTTTCCAGTAGAAAACCAGTGGGGCAGGTGTTTGTGCTTTTCTTTGACTCAATACAACATTGAATGGTCTTGAAATGTGCTTATTATCACAAGTTATTTGAAGTAGGAATTGACTTTGAATGTTTGGTTTTGTCCTCTAAAGCTATGAATACCTTGATCTGGCTCTTTTTAAGTGGTGTTTTATTTTCCGTGTGATGTAAAATGCTTGTTCAGGAGATTTCATGTGTACAAACTGGAGCAAGGTGCCTTTTTCACTCTGATAACTGTAGCAGGCACATGACTGAGAGATAAGTGCTGGTCCTGAATTTCTTTCTTTCTTTTTTTTTTTTTTCTGTGTTCATTATTTTTTTTCTTTTTAGCAATGAACTGGGAATTTCTTGTTAGCCGTGCTGACACCTGCAACTCTTTGCCATTTTTCTTTATAGATATACTGACTTTTGAATATGTGGTAAATACAGTAAGTGAAATATCCTTTTAATTTCTTTATATTTTGAGATATATTTCAAATTGCTAACAGTGGATGTTTATATGATTATTGTTGTGCTGATTTATTGCTTGTAATTTTACTGGATATTTTAAAATTTTAGGAATGTAATGGTATTTTAGGAAGTAGACTGTTTTATAATTGGAACTGGAAAATTGGATATGAAATCTGTTGGCTTACGTTTTAAAAGACCGTATTCTTTGATTTTTTTATTTTTATTTTTTGCTAAACTACCCTTCAGAGTACCAGGGCAATTAATTACATGATGATAATTTAATAGCAAAATGCAGAATTTGTCTTGGAAATAGTTTCAAATTAGAGGATTTTCATAAATATTTATAGGAGGAGAAGGGAATAACGTTGATTATGTGATGAAAACGTATGTTAGTGAGAAAATACCACCCATCAGGAATACTCTTCTATCATGCCGTTATTCTCTAGAGAGGTGATTAGTTGAAAAACGATTTTAGCAAAATAAACTCTGAGCAGAGAGGATGCTTTTACATGTGATACAGCATACGTTCTTTGAAAAGGCAAATCAGTCAAAACAATGCCAGGCATTGGGAACATACGTTATTTGAAAACATATATTTGGAAAAATTCAAGCAATAATGATTTATATATAGGTTCTATGTAGTGCTTTTCCTCAGTGAGTCTCAGAATACTTTGCAAAGGAGAGGAGAACAGCGATCCATATTAAACTGCATTTTCTACAGTCACAGAATGTTTTCCTCTGGCACGCAGAATTGTCCTGCTTATGCTGTACATTAATTTTCTGTGCAAGGAAATCTGTCCTAAGGAGTGAAATATAAGCAGAAAAATACTTTTCTTCCGTCTTCGGCAACTGATGGTTCCTTTGTGTGAATAAATGCAGTACCTGCAGAGAGTGCCAAGCTGACAGCCGTGGCATGTGGAGCCAAAGACCTGCAACAGCAGTAGGGGAAGCTTACCCAGCTCTGTGTCAGCCTGTCCTAAGGAGAGCCCCGTGCCAGGCGCCAGGGTTGTGCGGTTTCCCTTCCGGCTTTGACACCTCTCAGGGAATGCCGGAGATGGCATAGCTGAGAACCACTTGTGAGCCTGGGGAGGAGGCACCTGTTCGTTTGGAATGAACCACCAATTTGTTCTTCGTGTGCCCTTAAATAACCACTGGGCTTCTCGCCACTAGCAGATTGAACTGGAGCTGATGGCCAGGGAATATGATGTGCTGTATGTCACAGCAGTCACGTTAGCTAATACTGAGCTCAGTAAAATCTGCTGGTGGTTTTCAGCAAACCTGCTAGAGTACGGACAGCAGGATTGCATTAGGGTGGAGGTGATGATTGTCACGGAAGAAGCACTTTTAGGTACAGCAAATGCATCCATCCAGAGGATACAGAAGAACTGTACTTTCTGAATTAAGGCAGTTATCATTATCTCCACCAATAAATTACTTACAGCTATAAAGTGAGTCAGTTGCCCAAGGGAGCGTGTAATGCAGAGCCACTGGCTGTGGGCTTACGGTGGTTGTATTATAGCAGATAGAGCCACTGAACAGTTTGTCAAACTGTTGTTCCCACTTAAATCCGTTTTCAGATTTAATTTCTCATCATCTTTGTGGATGTGGGTCTCTTAAAAACAAGCAAACAGGTTAGAGAAACACCTGTCAGGAGTGGCATAATTGGTCTTGTTTTAGGACAGGCTGATAGACCTCGCAGGTCCCTTTCTTCCCTTTTTTCCTCCTGTAGTTGGAGGTGGCCCTACTTATATATATGTGTGTGTGTAAATGTACATATATACATATTTTCCACCATGCCACATTCTTTCAGCAGAATCTTAACTAGTTGGAGCGAGGAGTCCCTTTAAACTATGCATCTTTTGAAGTCTGTAGGTATAGAAAGACACTCATTGTTCAGTGCACCTCCACAAAGAATCCCTCTTAATCCCGACTGTGTGTATTCATCCCTTGGTTGAGCCTTCCTATGCAGAGGAATTTGAGTTGATTCACATTCCTTCATAAATGCACGTAGGGTAATACATCAGACTTTTTCCTTTTAAGCAATCTGATCAGTTCTGACACTTTCCAACTCCATTAAAATATCCCCATAGTAGTTAAGAGCACCCATTAGTGTGAACAAACTCCTGAAACCCCTTAAAGTATTTACTTTGCCATGCCATTTAACTGTTTACAAAGCCTGGAGCTTTGCTTCTGATACACAGTTAATAAAAGGGAATAGACTAAATTTTTTCCTTGTAGTGTAAATGTATCTGTGTTGTCCTTGTAGAAGACAATGTGTCGGATCTCATGAGGCTACCCCAATCAGGACAATTCTGACCAGAAAATGGTAATGTAAGAGAGTATTGACAATTGATATTTTGTATGCAGTTTGGTTTAACCCAGAGTTTTGAAATTCAGGGATGCAGTCTTGACACTGTACTATGGCTTGGACCTCCTCCAAGTCATTTCTCTTACTGTTAATCCTTCATGTTTTTACCTTCCCAACTCCACTTGTCCAGTTCCAGTTGCTGAGATCCAGGCCCAGACAAGGTATTAAACATCTGTGTAAGTTCCTTGTTCCCCTTCTGAGCTGCGTGCTAGAGTTTCTGCTTGTTCTAATGGGGACTTGGCATCACTGGGGACCTCAAGGTATTACTGTACCTATTCCCTGATTTTACAGGAAAATGAATGTAGATTTCACAGAGCTTTAAGTCTCAGAATCAGGCTTTAAGTTCTTTTAGATGGAAAGTATGGTTTCTGGGCAAAGCAGTTTGCTAGTTGAGCAAGTTCAAAAAGATCTTAGCAGTTCCAGTAATCACTCATTTCATCAATCCTCTATGTTTAAAGTGAGCTAAACCAAGTTCTTTCCTATAATGTCTACTTCAAATAATGCTGCTTTACATTTGGAGAGCCAAATAAGGAAATACGACATAATCTTCCAGGAGTTTCTTTCCCTTTTAGTTCGTCTAACTCAGAGACTTGCTGTAACAAGAGCCCTTCTTTCTATGAAACCTGTTTAACATATTCAGCTAAACAAACTATCTCCTAAAGAAAGCACGAGCATTTTTTGTGTGTGCCTTGCTCTAGCGTTGGCTTTTGAGGACATTTCAGCGTTTGTCGACGCACTAATTGAGTGATGCATTTTGGACAGCTTCTGTGTTCTGATTTGTTTTGTTGTGCTTTTTTTTTTTTTTTCCCTCCCTCCCTTCTTCCCCTTTTAATTTGTCTAGGAGAAAAAAAGCCCCTCCAGTGTTGTTTCCTGCAAAGACCATTCTTAAGAGCTCGTTGGACAGCGCAGGGCTCTTGAAGTGATAGCTAATTGGTGAAAGAAAGGCCCTGATTGTCTTGAGGGAGCTGGAAAGTGCTGCGTGTGCTGCTGAAAGGGACTAGGGAGAAGGTGCCTGGTTTCGCTGAGCAGCTGCTGCTGGAGATGTTTGGAGATTACATCAGCATTGGAAAAAAGGGGCAAAAAAAAAGTCCAACTTCACAGAGACAGAGTTTATGGAGTTTTTTTCCCCTTCCAAAGGTCTTCTGACAATACTGTCATTGTCAATATAAGAGTTGTTAATTCTTTATGAATAGCACATGGGGCCTCTTGACTAAATAGTACGTTACATGTCCCAAATCTGTCAGCTGGGCTCTTCTCTCACATGCTAGTGAGATCACTTTGATTGGAATGTTACAGGAATTGCGGGGCCGGCCACAGAACTGAATACTGCATTATATAATTAGATCTCCCCGCGTATTTTTTTTTCACATTACCTCATTATTCTAGCTTAAATATGGAATCAGTCCTTTTGATGATTTTGCTGATTGTGATTATATTCATACGATTCGTTTTATGGTCCTGCCTTAGTGCTTATATAGATTACAAACTGTCCCAAAGGTTTCCTGACAAGAGAAAAAAGGACTAAGATACTTCAAAAGGCTTGTTTGGATTTGAACTGGCAATGGGGACAACTGGACAAGGTAAATGGAGCTAGAGCAGATTTTACTTCGGGTTCTGATGAGAGAGAAATGACCTGCTGAGACTGCAATTGACTGAAGAGTCTTCAGAAGGCCTCGTGCTGAGAGAGAGAGGGGGGGAAATCCAACAACTGATTGAGTCAAACGACTTCCTATCAGACTAGGGCAAGAATTTGTTGTTGGGAACAGACTTGTGGACTTTTGCCAATGAAATGATCTGGACAAGCTGGAAGGAATCCTATTGTTGGGCAGTCCAAGACTGCCAGTGGCCCAGTCTTGATACATGAAATGTGATGGCTTATTGCCTGCTGGACAAACTGCTGATCTGCACGTTAAGATGTCAGCTGCACAGCCTGCCTGGATGCAACAACTGACTGCGCCTGAACGAACACGAAGATTACTGGCCCAGCTTAGGATCTGTGTCTAAGGAAGCAGATTTACAGAGTGGAGTTTTACATGATTGACTGCCTTGTTGCTAAATTCTTCTTGTGGTTCATCGCGGTCAGTCGGATCAGAAACTGGATGTTTTTAACTGTCTATAACCTGATGATTATCCCCATTTCTTATCAAGTGATATATGCGAATAATCATGCATTGCACACCACTGGAATACCCTGTTCCATGAAAAACAGATCCGTACATCTGAGTTTGTCTGACAGACTAGCTGTGCTTCAGCAGCGTCAGGTGTGGGGACATGCAACAACACTCAGAGCCCTTGCAAAGTAATTTAATTTCTAGGCTTTCATAAGAAGCTACTGGGACACAGGAAGATTTGACGACTTGCCCAAGGCAATAGTGACTTAGGATTCTTTGGTTAGTGCGTCTTGCAAAATGAGACAGGGGACTCCAAGTGAATTGTTTGCTTTCAAATGGCTGTTATACTAAGTCAAACATCTAAAGAATCTTGCTGCAACAACAGAATTTAACATATGCTTTTAAGAACTTGGTTTTCCTACAGCAAAAGTAGGAAAATTGTACTGCCTTGCCTGAGAAAGGAAGTTGAAATGCAATGTCCTTGGCCCAGTCAACTTTAAAAAGGCTTCTCTGGGTTGATGATTTTTATGTCATTTGAAAGTAAAGGCTCCCACGTGATAAACTAACTTTTGTGTCTCTTGGTAGCTTACGTGATGATATCAGACTTCAGCCTAGGTAAAAACCCGAAGCATTCCTGTAAAGAGTTTCTGGCCCATTCATGAGTCACACACTCCTACAGGCTTGTCTCATTTTAGCAACTGTTAATCAGCCCTTATCACTTTGTTGTTTGAAGCCTCCTAAAATTCAGACATGAGAGGTAGCATGTGTTTAGGCTGTGGAGAAGGGTAAATGTCAGGTCAATTGATTGCAGCTTCAGGTTTTATTTATGGTGGATGACCAACCTACAAGACAGCCTGCAATGTCTGAAGATGCATGCCATTGCCTTGGAATCTAGCTAGTTAATAAATTATGTCTAGATGTAACTAATCCCCTTGTGTGTTTTTGTGGATCCTAATTTTAATGATGATTGTCTCATGTTTGTTTTTGTGTTCCCCAGCACCAGCAGACCACAAAGGGAAAGTGAAATGGTGTCTATTTGATGTGCAGACATACCTTTGATAATAAGTAACTGGAAAAATAGGCACAGCGATCCATTTTTCTTCTGTCAATTAAACATGGCTATTCTTAGCTGTTGTATGCATCATTGTGAAGAAAATGAAACTTGTAGATAAATTGATATGATAGTGCCTTTAAAGAACAAGTTTTCTAATCCATTTTTTTAATTTAAACTATACTTGACAGTGTCATATATTAATCATTTTAAAAAGTGGATATAAAGAGAAATGCTACAGATGGAGCTGTGGGTTAATGTCCTTAACGTTTGGTGATGTTCAGAACTGACACTGGTGTGGAATTCACGTCTTTGATTCCTTTATTCCTTTTATTTATTTATTCCTTTATTCCTGCAGAGCAGCATCTTGATTTTTCCATGTAAATCAGAGATCATGCTCTTGTTATAGACCATCCTCTTACACAGGCCACATTTTCATTGGTCTCTGTGGCACAGTTGGTAGGGCTGGCAGGATGGAATCACCAGAATGGTTTAATGCCTGAGTTGTCATAACCGCACCCTTAAATGGTTTGGGGGGTGGGGTGCAGAAAAGAAGGCTGGTACTGAGTGATCTTACTGATTGGTAGTTATAAAGAATGGGGGATATTTACCCTGCCAGATAGGGGGAACGGCCTCTCAGTGGGCTGCTTCTGTTTGCATTTGTCTATTTGTTTAATTTGGACCCTCTGAGTTGCACGAATTTCAACCTGATTCTAAGAATGTTATGGCCAACGTCTGTCAATATTAGATTTGCATCCTATACAGGTAAAACTGGCTGGAACCCTGAAGAGTTTTAGAATGTCAAAGCTTTGAGGCACATAAGATTAATAAAAATGAATGTTTTGACTAAAGAATTCATTTAAATGATTTGAATGCCTATCATAGAAGGTTGTGTTACCTCTTAAACTCCATATGCATTCAAAGCAATTTTAATAGCGTTGTGGTTAATTTCTGCTGTGGATTCATGTTCTTGTTTAGTGCTGCAGGGCGTTTTTGAAATGGAAGGCCATCCTGTTTATGCTGTTATCACAAAATCAGGGCTATTGCTCTTTTAAGTGTGCAAAGCGTAATGGAAAGGAGGATCTTCCTCTTTATTCTCGTAGACGTTTTTCCTTTCTCTTTTTGTGGAGACAAACAAAATCTAGGCCCATGTCAGCTGTGCAGTGACATGGAAGTGTTACTGTTTCCTGACCCAGTCCCATGGAGCACTGTGCTGAGATGCCTGAAATGAGAGAGAGTGTTACTTCAGGAACTGAAAGAAATACAGGTCCGTCCACTCTAGGCTGTGACAATGTGTCTTGATTAGTCTTGGGACCAAAGCCATGTCTCTGCAGGACTGTGCCGTGGTGACAAACCAGCTGGGCTGGCCGTGCTTGGGTTGGTGTTGCTGCCTAGTCACTACACACTGAGCCACTGCATTGAGCAGTCACATCACCAGGTACACCTGGGCCCTGGGGTGCCTCTGGCACTGCTGCACAGCATCCTATTATTCCCAAGGGCTAGTGTGTGGAGTTGGAATTCAAAACAGGATTGTTCTGCTGCTTTGGACGGAGCTCATGTGGAGCCAGCTTCTGATTTACCCCCTGCCTGAAGCAGTCACAATGAAAGTAGAAGTTATTTTTCATTGCAAATGGTGCATTTGGCCCAGTTTTGTGCCTTTTGAGGTAACTGTTCTGGTGTCTGAAAGCCCATTGTATCTTTATGCTTTTTAGAATTTTTGTCACAGATCTTATGTTGTGCTCTGATTTAACCGTATCTTTTTCTTTCAGGAAAATGTAGTATCAAGTTAATAATGACATTTTTACTTGTTTTACAGTATTTAAAAAAAAAAATAAAGCTAGGTTGTCTCTGTGCTTACAAGTTATTTTCTTTTTACAAGACAGAGTGCAGCAGAAGAAAAAATTTTGGAGAATAACTGCTTCATGTCAGGTAGTTGTACTTAATATTTAAGTTCTATCCTGAAGCCCAT
Organism: Anser brachyrhynchus; assembly: GCF_964034855.1. NCBI lineage: Eukaryota > Metazoa > Chordata > Aves > Anseriformes > Anatidae > Anser > Anser brachyrhynchus. The sequence continues at coordinate 18,826,226 of NC_137699.1, read as the reverse complement.
ATTTCAATGGGAGTTGAATGGGGTTGGCTGGGAATCATTCTAGAGTCTTTTAAAACTAATTCCATTTCAGCTAGGTATTTAAGAAGATACATACGCCACGCTAGTTTTGATTGTGTTTAAGGACATATTTAAAAAAAAGCATGTGTTTAACAGCAGTTTTCAGCTGTGGACAATGTGAATGAAGACTGCAGTGTGGAGCCACCTTTCAAGACATGAAACCAAGGTATACGTAAAGGAATAGAAAAAATAAAAAAAAATCACTAAATACTGTGATGATATTAAAATTCCTTACAAATGTAACATTAATTTATATACATAGGTATTCAAATCCACTACACATAAGTATGTTCCTGTTATATTAAAGAAGCTTATAGGCCACCTGTGATGTACTTAAAAAAAATAATAATCTGATATTCCACTGTTACTCATAAAAGTTTGTGTGTGAAATGGTTTCTTGATTTCTTTTTTGCTTATCTAGTAATGCATACATATCAAATATATTTAAAAAAATAAATGGAAGTATACAACATGGATGCAGAACTGTTGCTGGGATATTGTAACCATTTCTTACATTTATAGGATTATGCTTTGTTTTGTTCGAAGCCAGTGATTTGGACAAAAGTGTGAGTCAGTTGTGTAAGTACTATTTCTTTTTTTTTTTTTTGAGACTACTCTTGGAAGGTTATCATGACTTCCTATTTCTGAATTTCCTCTTCTAAGATCAGTGCGTGTCTGTCTTACAGGTGTTAGTAGGGTCAACTTCAAACGTTGGAGAGCATTTATTTACTTTGGTTGTACACCCTTGGCTGTAAGCATATACAGATATGTATGTGGGTATGTGTTTCGGCATGTATTTGCATAGATTTTTATATGGAAATGTTAATTTTTTAATATCTTATGATAACGGCCCTTCCCACTATGTTATGCTACCCAAGCTTGTATAGTTCTGGAGGGAAAAAATGACTTGGATCAAACTGCTTAAGTAACTGAAGTTGCAAAATCCTCTTTGCATTGGTGGATATCAGGGCTGTGGAAATACCCAGTGACCATTTTTTGGTACTAGTGGTACCATTTTAACCAAATTTGCTCCCAAACCAAGTAGCCATATTGAAGTTCCACAATTAGTACTTTGTGATTTTTCTTTTGCCAGGACTCAGAATCTTTCTGATCTGTAAAAGCTCAATTGATTGTAAATATCCTGTCATCTGCTAATGTAATTTCTTTTTGACGTTCTGTAATGTGCACAAAGTTGGCATTATGGACTGCATTATGGTATGGAGAACTAATTACAGATAAGCTCATAGTCTGATGAGCGTGTAATTATATTTATTGATTAAAATAAGTCTATAATTTTATTTTGCAGTGTCATTACAATGGCATCCACTTAAACAATTACTGTCAAACCATGTAAACCAAACTCCAGTAGGAGTCCCTTAAATAGATCTGGCGATGCAACAGGTGGTCTAATTACTTTAGGTAGCTCCATTACAGCAGACTTCAGTGGAGAAGCTGAAGACACAAGTAGGGATACGATTATGTTGACTCTCGCAGGAGGAGTCTGAACAGCTGGAGGCCCAGTGGCTTGTCCGCTAGCTCTTTACAATGAGCTGCCATATCAGAAACTGAAGCTCAGGGGACATCTTGTAAGTAGTGCTGCTACCCTCTATGACACAGCTCTAAAGAGCAGAAAAATACTGTTAGAATCTCTCTGTCTAGATTCAACAGGTCATCAAATCGTAGGACAATTAAATGGCAGAAACCTCATCTCAGTTATGGTAACAGAAACCCAGAGTAAATCCATAAATGCCGTTGTTTTATGCTTGATTGACACCAAAATGGGTGACCTTATAATGTGCCCCTTTGATTTTCAGTACAGGCGGGGCTAGTAACAGCATCTATTGCTAAGGCTGCCAGGCACTTCCAGTCCTGAAGCCCTATTTGCAGCTATTCACAACTTTGTCAAAGTAACTTTTCAAACTAAACAAATTTTCCGTGTTGCATTGGGTGTCTGCCTCAGGCTGAATTCTCTTCAGAAAGTTTCAGCCAGAACAGTTTAGTGCCTTCCAAGAACAAGGCTAGAGAAAAATACATTGTTTTACACATGCTAAAAAGTATTGGCAATATTTTCTCTGACGAGATGTAGTCATCCCATTTTGGGACATGCAATTGGTCTGGATTTTTTTTCCCTATCAGGGATGTGTAACTCTTGTTCATATAAATAAAATTACCTAAATACCTACTTCAAATTCAAGGGGGACAGGACCAGATCTGATGTGTGTAAACAAGGATAAGGAAATCAGCAGGGAAAAGAAGACACTGTAACGACAGTTTAGGCAGAGGAGGAAAGTGTCTGTGCATAGTTGATAGAAAACGAGCTGGACTGCACCATGTAGGAAAACGGGCATTAAGACTGAGAGATGGAGATAAGAGGGTGGACAGAAGCTGTTGGGTTGGTGAGAATCAAGCCCTGTTCAGGCAAAGTGAGTGGGACAGAAATATTGGGCTGCTCAGAAGGAACTGGGGGAGGCTGCGTGTCCAGATCTGGTAAGGAACAGCAGTGTAGGAAGCAGAGCTGGAAAGAAGTGGTGAATGACAGTGAAACAAGAACAGCCAGTGAGGGGGTGGGCACTGAGGCTGGATGTAAGGACTGAGAGCAAAACCCACGTAAAAGCAGGTGAGCAGTTGACTAAATGCCAGGATGAGGTAGGAGACAGGCTGAAGGAAGTTAGGAGAGCTTGGGCTAACAGACAGGGTAAAAGTGGAGGCTGAAGTAAGCGATAAGGCTGAGGCCGGGAGGCTGTCTTACTGAGCAAAGAGATTTGTCCTGGAACAAGAGGTCCAGAGAAATGCCAAAGGGATAAGAACAGGATAAAATGTCTGCTGGACCAGACAAATACTGGGACTTGAGTTTCACTTTTTTTTGGCTATCAGAAAATTTCTGTGAAACTTACTGTCAAACTTACTGTCAAAAATTCCTCTGTCCCATCTGCCCCTCATTCTCCAACATAAAGTGCTCTGCGTCTATATACTTGGGCATTGCTGGTTAAACACAGAATTATCAGCGTAGCCTCGTGTGCTGGGCATCTAGCTGGCTGTAACAAAGGATGTAACAAAGTTAAGTGCTGAGATGAAGATGGTGATAGAATTAAGGCTTAATGTGCAATTCTTGTTCTGCCCCCAGGCATTATGATACAGTCCTAAACTGCTCTTTTCCCACCAGTTCTTTTGCTCATTTATTGCTCTGGCTGTCATGCTCTGGGATTGAAGGTTGCAGTGACAGTGCTTTGAATGTTCCAGAAAGATGGAGTGTGGAAGGCAGAGCTTTAGGAAGACTAATGTTTTGAGTGCAGTCATGAGGAAATTAGTCCTGTCTTTGCCTGTCGTTGAGTCCTGAGTGAAAACACTTAAATGTTTTCTTTTACTTTTTTGACTGCTTACCTGGAGAACCTGTGTCTAACTTAATTATGTGCCCAGAACTAGTCGCTGCAGATTAAGTCAGTGTAACAAGTAAACTGGTACCAGTTTAACAAGTAAATTGGTATGCTGAGAATTTGAATTCTGAGAATCTGAAGTGTGACACTTAAGATGCAAATAGAGTAATTTTTCTGTAGGTTGGTTTCTTATTGCAAGATGGGGTAACAAGGATATAACAAGAATGTTAATTAGCATTTATAGGACATACAAAAATTAAATGACATTCAGGAGGAAATTAATTATTCTTGCAAAGGGAATCAGAAGAAAACATGAGAACTTATTATGTAAGCACTGTCCATCCTCTCTGCTGAAAGTAGCAGGAATCCCTTGGAAAAAATCATCTACTTTTAAAATAAGAAAATAAGTTTTCTTCCCCTGTGTCATATAAGAAATCAATAGTTGCTTCTCTCAAAGCTGATAGTGAGCTTTTATCATGTCCACTGGACTTGAGAGCTTTTATCATGTCCACTACTCAAGAGAAGAGTGGACAGGTATAGCTAGTACTGCTTAGTTTCCAGATCTTGTTCACACTTGTGCGTGATAGATGAAGAGCTTCCAGCACAGAGATGTAAACACTCTGGGTGTATGCAGAAGAATAAAAATACGGGAAATTTGTGTAGAATAGAGACATATATAGTATTTAGGTATGCTTGGGAGGTTTTTAGCTTTGTATATTGGCATTAGATAACTAGACTGAGTATCAGAGGTACATGCCTAAATCCCCTTTTAGGAAAGGCGCTGATGAGTTTGGAGCCCAAGTCCCATATTTAAAGGAATGTTTGAACTTACAACCAGCACTAGCCCGTGTGTTTTAAGAGGCCATTTTCCACAAGCCCTGGCTGCTTCCCCATTGAGAGTTGCCGGCCTTAGAGCTCTTCATCAGTGTCTCTAATTGAAACTCATGAGGTTGATAATCTGTCTTTAGTGTCAATAATTGTTTTGGTTTCTTTAAAGATTTTTTTTTCTTTTCCACCCATATTATTAAAAAAAAATCTGCTGGATTTTGGGAATTACTGGCAAATAATAACTCTAGAGATTGATATGTCTCCTCCCTGATCTTTGTATTAAGACAAATTCATGGAAGAAAAATTCATTGGGGCTTTAAATGCAGGAAATCCTTGTGCTATAGGAACCTGAAGAGATTAGAGAAGCATCACTACGTGCTTATCCTGTTCTTAGTCTCTTAGAATATCCAGTGTTGATCATGATGGGGCATGGTGCGGTGTTAACTGGACCACTGGTCTGATTCTGCAGTATTCTGCTCTACTGGCCCAGGATGTTGTCTTTGCATCTGACAATTATGAGTCTGTCCATTATGTTATTTAGAATTGACCGATGTGACAAGTGCCTCCAGAAGGCAGGAAGAACTGGCATCTGCTGTCTGTGAACTCAACAAAGCAAAGTGTTGTGCTGAAAGGATGAAGAAAAAGTCGGCAGTCCCAATTATGAGCTACCTGAAGGCACGTAACTTTAACACTTTCTGTGCTGATCCCAGAGCACGTACTTCTAGAAGCATACCTCTGTGGCTCTGGCAGTTGATGAGATATCTGATTTTGTCTGCACTCTGGTTCTTTCTTTAGACATGCTTTCTTTGGCATGCATTTCAGACCGAATGTAGCGACTTCCAGATTTTTAGTCCCTGCAAAATGTCTCCCACCACGCCTAGATTTAAAAGGGCGCAGGATCCAGTTAGCTAATTTGTTCCTAGGCAGTTAAAGTACTTTACATGAGCTCTAGACCATGGAGCAGATTTAACGTACTATTTTAAGAATATGAACAGTGTTGCATAGGGGGACGTATCTGTATCTGTCTCAGAGCAATAATCTAATTGGAGGGCGTCCTTTGTGTAACCCTGTTAACATTTTAGACTATTCTGGGAAACCCTGTGGCCCAAGTACTATGGAATGTAGTTAGGAAAAACAGTGTTTTCTCAAATATTTCAGATGTGGAATATTTATTTTGTAGCCAGAGAAACTTGTTTTGTTGCCAAGCAACTGACCATGAGTAGGATCCACTGCCAACTGTACTTGAAAAAAGGAAAAAACCCAGTTACCTCTCCTCAGTCTGTGTGTGAGCATTTACAGTGCAGTCAGGAGAAATTTTAAAATCAGTGCGGGAAGATTCACTGGTAGTGGCCTCAGGTCACCAAAGGCTTTTCCCTTCACCATCCCCTCAGTCACATAATGACTGTTAGCAACCAACAGAAGAAGGCACTAATGAAAATATTGATGAAATAAATTATGTTGCTTTCAAAAGTCTTGTTTTGATGTCTGCTTCATCAGAGCCCTAGATAACGGAGTCTTACCTGCTCTTTGCTGGGCTTCTGATCCCAACCAGGTGAGATCAGTAGATGCAGCTCAGGATTCTGCTCTCTTTATTGACTTTATATGTTAGCCTGAGCAGGCCTTCAGCATCCAGAAGTTTAAATATTGTTAGTTTCAGAATCCAGATACCCAAGCTGGTTTTCAGAGGAGTTAAAGATGCTTAGCTTGCATGTGGTAGGTGAAGGCTAAAATGAGAAATAAATAACTTTGAAGGAAACTTACAGCAAAGGGGTTGTAACTATTTCAGCACAAGAAAAGCACTTCTTACTGCACAAATCTATTGAATGAAAAATAGTTACCTGGGGAGGTGTATGTTTGTGAATAAACCTGCTTGTTACACTGGACTTAGCTTAGGTAAAGAGTTGTTTTGGAATAACCTGATGATACTGACACTTGTTCATTGCAGTGGTTATGCCTGTGACGGATGCTTCCATCTCTGCATCTGGGCTGAGGCTGTACCAGTGGAGTGCCCAGTGCCCCTTTGTTAAGAACGCTCATTAACTGCTCTTTTAAAAAGTAAATCGCCTGTGAGAGTCCAATGTAAAATGCTACCCATCTGGATAAACAAGAGAAGGGAAAAAAGGAGCATTGATAAGAATTAGGCTTGTAGCTAAGTCTTAGGGAGAAGTGAGTCAAAGCCTATAAAAGGATGCAAGACAGACCTGTGAAATTTTGAGGTTGAGAAGGCACTCAGATTTTGGAATTTTTGGTGGGATATATGTGTACTGTTTTTCATAGCATGAATCTTTTTGTCTTTCTCAAAGAAGTTCAGGAAATGCTTGTTTGTCTCTGTTTCTAGTGTGTAGTAGTTTATCTGATCTTTGTTGTGGATACAGTACACTTCCATGCTTCACTGCCTACTTCGGAGATGATTGTTTGGGTTTCTGCTGGGGAGGGACAGATGTCAAATTCTTTATGCTTTCAAATACAAAAGGAGATTGCCCAGGATGGTGCTGTTCAGACTCCAAAAGCTTTCTCTCCAACCTTGGCTCTTCTTTCCATTTTTGCCCTCCTACTTCAGAATAATGCCTGTCAGTTGACCTCATTTAGCAGTCAAGACTCCACCTCACCTGTTCTGCAGTTTTCTCTTCAGCCACTGGTGGAGATTGTGTGCACACGTTAGTTTGGTTGGCTTCTCTGACAGCAGGTGACTTTTAACTTGTAATGGTACGTGAGGCATTTTCATGGCTTTTGTGAATTAAATGGAAAGTGCAAGTACTGGATTACCTCAAAAATTGCTCTCTATTTCAAGTTTACTTCAGTTACATACGAATGATTCACATGATCATGTGAAGGTAAAGATGCTTACCACATTTCTAATGTGTTTGGGGGAATTGATTCCCCTTCCCCCAAAAAAAACAATCTAATCATTATGTTTTATCTCTAGGTAAAAGTATGTGTAACTTACTCTGTTGACAAGTTTGAGATTTTTATTATCATAATTTCTTTTAGGAAAAGTTTTGAGGTTTCAGTCTGGATTCAAAAAATATATAATTATTCCAAGTGTTCAAAGTGTAGGTCTCAACCATAAAAACAGCTCAATTTACTATTGGTGCAAACTAGTGCATGAGTGTCAGTGATGAATTAGGTTTCTGTCATGTAAGTATTCCTGTGACATTATTGATAAGAAGATAAGATCAGTAGTACATAATGACTCAAGTGTATAAATAAACTTCTGATATAATTCCATGTACAAATACCTTGTATCATTTGCAGGCTGTGGCATAGATTGGCCTGCCTGTGATAATATTTATTTTTATTACTTTAAAAAAATTCTCAAAGACCAGTGCTGGGAGGTGTGATATCTCTCTTAAACATGATTATGATAATTTTTGTGAAAGTAATGTCTCTGTTATTCAGACTAGTGATCTTATATGTTAGGCAATGCACAGGCATATACATGTGGAAAAAAATACATTTAATGCTATTTCTGTTGCAGTACCTTATGCTCTGAAAACGTTAGATCCTGATGAATGAGCTGCTACGATACTGAAGTTTATAGCCTCCAAAGAGTAATACAAAGGAGTCAGTGTTTCCCTGCTCTTTGCTAACAAATTATGTGAATTTTATACTATCTTGTCCAGTGGCCTACAATGCAACGCATCTGAGTAGTTACCAAGAGAGGAAAGGGAGAGAATAAAGAAATGCCTTTCTTTCCTTTGAGCCTTGCCATTCTCTGGCAGCACAGCTCTGCATGCAGGAAACAATTTGTGTCTACGCAAATCAAACTGGGAGGTAAGTGACCGAGAGAGCTGAGTTGCATTCTGAAAGGTTACATGAAAATGTGAGAGTTGCTGTCTCTCTGAATGTTAGAGGCTTTGAAAGAGGAAGACACTAAATTTTCAAATTCAAAAAGGTGGAAAAGTTGTGATAGAAATTTTGTTTGGGAAGATTTCTTTGGTCCCAACCTGAAATTTCTGCTAAAAATAAGAAAACCCAGCTGTGCCTCAGAGCTCTGGAATGGCTAGCACCCTCCTTCACGCAGCCACCTAGAATATGACAGACGAAGTCAGCATCGCTGTTCCATCGTGCTAAAATGAGAGACTGGCACAACCCCATATAAGCCTTGTGATTTTTTTTTTTTTAAGCTATGCTAAATTGTATCACTGTGTAAAACTGCAAAGCTGTTTTCATGTAGACTAAAAAGTATTTTTTCTCTTTTACAGGTTAACCTTTTGTTACCAGAACCGGGGCACTGGTACCTGCCAAGTTCTCCCTCAGGCCACAGTGTGGGAAGTTTATCTCCAGGAGATACCTCACAAGCTGGAATTAATGCCACAGTTGAGTGTTGTGAGTGAGAAGGGAGGAATGTCCCTTGAATATTTTGTTTTCCTTGTCTTCAGATTACACTGATGTCATTTTGAGGAAAGCTGGAAATCCTGTCAGTTCTTATGCAAATAATAGCTCAATGCATTCCTTTTGTGAGCAACATCACTGAAAAAGATGATCTTATGCATGTGTTGTCAGTTACTCTCCAATATTTACTTCCATTAGTGGAAATCATGGTATTTCACAGGCTGTATTTTGGGCAGATATATGTACCAGATATGAATAACCTCTCATAACAGTGTTGTGTTGCCAGAGCTCAAAGTATATCTAGAAGGATATTCCTTCATTCTTTGGTTTTTTGTTTTGTTTTGTTTTTGGTGTTGTAACACGAGACATAATTTTTCAGATTAAAGAAAAAGTTGACATAGTTTTATTTGTACCAGAATTTGGGGTTAGTCATCTAGCATCATAACCTCAATAATGTGAGTATATGAAGAATTTGAACCTGTAGTTGGTATTTAATAATTATAGAACCTGTTTCCTCCATTTGTAAGTTAAACAAAACAAATCCTAAGTAAAAGCACAACATTTTTATTGTCATTCATGGTATTTCAGTCTATTTCCAGCAAACATTTTTTTACCAACAAAAACAGCAGAAAATTTACTAAAAAAAAAATCTGCAGATTGTGGTTGCCCGCAGATTCAGCCTGGAAATAATATTCAGTCATCTTGAAATCTTTCCAGTGTGTACCACATAGTTGTGTGATGAAGGAACAGAGGCAATGCTATCTGATTTTGCCATCCAGTCGTAAATAAGAATAACAGCTGATGAACATATGATCTGGCTCAGTGTTTCCATGTTTTGCCCAAATCCATGGTCAGAAATATGATTGCACATTTTTTAACATACATTTTTGAATCACAGGCATGACATGTAAGAGTCATGTCTGTTCTCCCTCTTTTGATCACAAAAGCTGTTGAAAACATTATCAGCTGAAGCTTACTTTCCCAGCACTAGTATGGACACAATATATTGGCTGTGGTATATTATGCATTATCTTATTTGAAAATCTTTTCTACCTTGTGCTCTCTTAGTGTGTGCCGTGGCTGCTCAGAAGGTCATTATTAGTCATCCTGGCTCTGGTTCTTGGCTATGCTTTTGTGAGTACACACTGGTCTACGGGATCTATACAGTGAAAGGCAGTCCATAGCAATCCTTTGCTGTTGTCATAACAGTTCCTATGCTGCATAGGATGCAAAGCTGTAAGCAAGGGAGCATGGTCCAAACATCCCAACAATGCCTGAAAACTGCAGCAGCTCTAAGTCACTGACAGCTGAAGCAAAGCAGAGCAGCTCTGAAGATGCTCCACTTTACACCAGGGTTTGACCTGGAGGATTGCCCGCTGCATGGTGCGGGGAGCCCTAGCAGCGTGCTCCTGCCTCGGCCCAGCTCTGGGCTCTTCTTGTGTGGTTTGGGTGCTGCTGAGAACCTGGCTCGGTGCTGGCTGCGCTGAGGCGTTTGTTTTCTGAGTGCTCGTGTGTATTGTATGCACGTTGCTTGTGGCTGCAGGCCGTGATGAATATATGTATAAGCTAGAGCGGGCAAGCACACAGCTGGTACATAGAAGGAATATAACTGAGTCAAGTAGCAGAAATATGCTTTCATGGTTTGCAGATATTACTAACCCAGTTTTACAGTAAAATTTACTGGTGCACCTAATGCAAAAACAATTTTAAAATCATATATCTGCTGAGGTACTGCTTCTGTTATTTTCCAGGATTGGAAAGAACAAAGTATTTTTATTTTCCGTGAGAGATAGTGTTCAAGGGTAGTGATAGTTCATTAACAAACATTTTTAGTTATTTGTTCTGTTCCATTCTCCCTTTTTCTGCTTGTCTTCTGAGGTGAAGAAATGGGCTTTGCAGGCTTAGCAGTCACCTGTGGAATAGTTAGAGCAAAGTGTAATATTTTGAGGCTCCATTTTCCCAAGGCTTCCTGAAGGCGTCTCTGTTTATCATTCAGCCTGCACTGCCTGTATTGGGTTACACTAGGAATGTGGAAAGCTATATGGGAAAATCTGTCAGGCTGCGAAAAGCTCTCAGGCTCTGAAATTTTATGGACCATGCTTTCTAATGCACATTCCATATTTCAGGGTGTCTGGCTACCCTCAGTCCTTGTAAGGATGTGACGTGTGTTGTAGAATATACATGCGTGTTTTGTTACAGGTGCTACTGAGCTGATAAACGAGGCCACAGACCAAGGGAGACAGAGAAAGGAAATCCCATTAGGGGATAAATTATAGTGACACCTACTAGTTTGGGTACAGATAAGGGTCAGTCACCATTTACTACACGTGATCTTTAATATGGTAGGAGCACCAAAGTAACTCCTTTTCCACAACTGTGCTCCAGTAAACTCCCAGTTTGGGAGTGGGGCCCATGTTTTTTCTAAATACAAATCATTATGAAAGGTTCATTACAGATTAGATCTTCAGCTGGTGGAAATCATGTTCATAGCCAGATGATTTGCTTTCACATACTTCAGCAGGACCTAAATTTGCAAGTCATCAAGCCCAGTTAATAGGACTTTGATCAAATGTCTTGAGCATGTTTATGTGTACTTTGTAAAAAGAAAAAAATTGCTCATGAAATTATCCTTTGCATGCAAAAGATGCTGAGATACCATGTAAACAGTTTCAGGAGCCTAAAACTGGACTGTATTGAAGAGGCTTTTTTCCTCGTTTGTAACTTTGATTAGTCTTGTTAAGGTTACCTACATGCCCTGGTAAGGTGATTGAAAAATAATAAATAAAACTAAACCAAAACAACAACAACAACAAAATAACTTAAGAAATGAAATTCCCCAATTAAAAAGTTGCAACAAAGCATAATCATTAACATCTTCTCTTCTTTTGTACTCACCAAGCTAATCAGCTTTCCTGACTACCCATTCAAAAGGTGGGATATTAACAGCAGATCTGTTAATGGAGGCTTAACAGATGGGATTATTTATACATACGTGCTTATAGAAAGTGAGGTGTGAATTCCAAAATGGCAGGAGTTTCTATACGTGCTCATGTCCATTAATGTTTCTGTAAGGCAGAAGACTCCAGGATTGTGAATGCAACATAGAGTCAGTCAGCCCCTTGAGTAGGCATATCCAAAGCCATTTTATGATTTAACACACCAAAACAAAGATAGCAAACTCCACTCAGAAGGCAGTAGACAGCCCTTTCAGGTATTATCGATGTTCTGTGGTTTTAGGGAGAGTCTCTGATTAATTATTTCTCCATAGATTTGCAGAAGGTCAGTTTGTCTATTAGATGAAATTCTGTGGTCTGGCTTATGTAGATCAGACCCTATTCTGGGAATTTGATTACAAAATGAATATGCATTTCTTGAGTATTGTCATTGTTCAATAGCTCCCTATTTTAAACAAGTGTACCTTAGAAGATGCTAGGCTTTTTTTCACGGGAAAAAATAAAAATAAAAAGATCTGACCCAAGGCAGCCACTGCTTGCTTCAGAAAAGGGCTCCTAAGAAGACATGACATAAAAATAAAATAGAAATCAAGCCCTAAGAAAGAACTGTGGATTTCATCCATGATGCATGTCTATAGCACCTGGATAGTTATGGGCTGATTTGAATCCCCTGCAACACCTAAGTTATGCATGTATGTTCATGGACACATTAAGGGTGATGGATTAGGGACACCTTTCCCTGATGTTCGTGTTGTTTTGTTGGGCTTATATCCAGACCTTAGTGCTATTCAAACCTCATAGTTTTTGTTTGAAATATGAAGCAAATACATTGTGAAACTGATATCTTTCCAAATAATTTTGTCATCAAGCAATTAAAATATCATGTGCTATAAACATCTCTAAGAGCTATGGTTGGGAACATTGCCAGTTTCACAAGTCACATTGCCTTCAAAAGTACAATGAATGTACAGTACTCTGAACAGTCTGGAAAGAAAAGTCATTTTCCAGCTCTTAAAATCTTTTTTTAGCTTTTCAGTACTCTGAAGTCAAATTATGATGATTTTAAAGGCAGAACTGTTAAATGCCAATGATATGTCAGTACTGGGCACACTTAAATTCTTAACAACACAGATAGACCAGTGCTTACTATCTTAATTGTGCATACAAAATGCTTTTAAAGTAAAGTTAGCCAGAATATCTATGCTTTTTAAATAATTATGTATTTAAAATATATTAGGAAAAAAAATCAGGGAACATACCTTTTTACTCCAATATTGCTATTTTTGGCTAGGAATATGATTGCATAGACTAGGAGTTTAAAGAGGAGTCTGTAAGATTTGACTCAGACTCATGCTTAGACACCAGATTATCTTCCTTGACTTTGAAAACTGTATTTCTCATGGGCTTCATCAAATTGATTTCAATTTACAAAAAGTTAAAAAGCAACTCTTGAATTAATTTGTTAGCTTCAATGGAAAGTGTTTTGAACTTGATGCCTTAGAAACAACTAACTAACAGAGGTCTGAATGTGTAGTGACAAACTTCAGGAATTTATTTTATTACTGGTCTATGCCTCAGTTTGCTGGGTTGCAGGGTGAAGATAGTGGTGGTGTGTCACACAGCAGGTCTGCAGTTTGGTATCGCTTCTATTGTGAGGGAAGAAATAAGCATTCGAAAGGCCAAGGTGGTGTTTGGGAGCCAGGTCCTGCTTCCTGCATGGCTGGTGTCTTCCCGGGTGCTTTTAGAGGAATTGTTTAGGCTTAGATCCATGGGAGTATTTGGGCATTTCCTTCAAAATGAGATAAAAAGGGGGCTCTGTTTTCTGTGGATCTGGCTCAAACTCTTCCTGCGTCTCTATCCTCATATGTAAAGAATAATTGTCATGTGCTGTTACAGGACATATATTTATGAATAACTATACTGATAGCTTCAAATGCTACAGTAAGAGGAGTCAGGGCAGTGAAATTTGGTGAATAGAAAAGCTATTTTTCAGAATGACATAGAAGTATAGGTCTCATTGACTTCAACGTTTTTGAATCTCTTGGGTAGTTTAGAGAAATGCACCCTAAAAGTGAACTAACTCTTAGAAAAAAGGCATAATATAACTTTATTATTGACTTCATCAGTTTAACACTAGAGTATTTCAACAGGGCGTGCTAAACGAAAAATAACAAGCTAATTAAGACGAATGTTGTATAACCCCTTGAAAACTGTGGTCATGAAGATCTTCAGTGTAATGCACATGAAAAAAAGAAATAACATTCTAGATCCTGTAACTATTATCTGAAAAACAAAGCAAACAAATAAACTAACAGTGTTAATGGTCAGTCCCAAAGTAATAGCAGTTCCTTTAGTCTATTGTTGCTCCTTAGGAATAAAAATTGTGATGAGAAAACCCCAGAGGAGTGCGAACAATTGGAAAATTTTACCTAAGCAATTAAGAAGATTATCTTGAGTAATATAATTGTTTAGGAAGTACGGCAGACCACGTATGCTCTCTGTTGACATTCTAAATATAAACATTATTTATTTGCGCTGGATGATGTGCTTGTGACAGGTTGGCTCAAAGGAGGCTGTTTCAGCACAGGAAAGTGCAGTAGTCTTTCTTCCACCAGGACAACCAGGGGAACAGAAATCCAGGCAGTTTGCAATCCTAGCTCAGACAATCACAGCCAGTAGCTCTGCTGACAGGGCTGCTTTAATGGGGCAGTCCTTCTCCAGCTGCTTGCTCTGTGCCTGAGTGCAGCATAACAGGCTGAAAGAAATGGGCAGCACAAAGAGCAGAGCCTCCTGCCAGTGGCGCCATGTTGCACTTCAGGAATAGCATTAGGAAAATCAGTATAAATGAGAAGCAAGTAATTATCAATGTATACTGCAGGTGTTTTTAGTCATAGCATTCTGAACTGAAATATTTTTGGAAAATCCACATCTAAATCTTTGTAGGAAATCGTATCCAGAAAAAGAAAACAGTGAGTTCTTTTCTGATGTTTGGTAATGTGGTACATAAATATGATCAAAGCAATAAGCATGGGTTTTCACTGCACATACTGAGGGAGTAATACACTGGAATTAGCAATAGAATAGGAGGAATGAATGGGGATATCCTCTGAGTGTTTATTCTCTTTGAAAGGTGATCTCTGCCTGAGACTTAAGAGTTGCTACATAGCTAATCGCTGATGCAAATGGTTGTAGATAGGATAGATGGCCTCAAGATTGATGGCTGACTGTTGTTGGTCTAAGTTTTTAATCCAGGCTTTTGCTGGAATGCAAAGTTCCTAGCTCAAGATCAATTATACAAAGACGTCAAGAAGAAAAAGACAGCCATGGTATTCGTCTGCTTCTCAAGCTATCCAAGATGGGAAACCATTTTTACTTGCAGTGACATGCTTGTTAATGCTGGGCAATGAAATACTTTTTAAAAAATTATTATTATTATTATTATTATTGCAACACTTTGCTTGCATTTAAAGGTTAAAACAAACAAAAAAAACACCCCTTTTTTGAATCACCGCTCATTTCTTGCAGTTTTCAAAGAATTATGATTGTGTTGCTCAGATAAAACCTGGGGACTTGGAATGTCACCGTAACGATGCAGAAGTTGCCTGAGTCACTTGGGGTGGGCAGCGTCCCAGTAGCTTAATCTAAATTTGTTTCATCACACTGCAGAACTATCAGAATACACCCAGAATACAACAGGGGACAAAAGAAGAATTCTGTATCTGGTAGCAGAGATGGGCCTGAATCAATTGCTAGCTCTGAATTAGGAGATGCTTTTGTGTGAGTTCGTATCTGAAACGTACTGCTTGTCTTCACTGTTCTTAATAAAACAGAGGCTGGTGCAAGAAATGAGGCACTGGGTAATGTAAGAAATGTAAACTTCCGATCGTGGCCCCAAACCTAAAGACATATTTAGATAATGGAGCAGTTGTCTCAAGTGTAGAGGGTTCTTTACAATACCACCTGTTAAACATGCTTTGATTTATCCATTAAGTAAATACCAATGGAGAGTGTATGAATATGAAAGGCTGAGAAAAAGGTAGAGCTATAGCATTTTAAAGGTAATTTTGAAAAAATGGTAATGCTAAAAGAATGTGTGCTGTTATTTTATTTACTTTTAGTTTCTGATTGTTCCTTTAATATACAGAGCATGAAAATGGGATGAATGCGTCTGATTTTGAAAATGTGATTTAAACTGCTTCTTTGATGGATCCTTGCTTATCGAATATCATCCCATGAAGGAGAAGAAAAAATTTCTACTTAGATGGAGGGTGAAACACAAAATGTGGACAATTAAGGCTGCTGATGTTTAGGATTATGTGATTGGCAATAGATACAAATTAGACTAAGTTTTCATACAAAGTAGTAATATTAATTGAATAACTTAATAGCCAAAGTTAAAAGTCAATAGATGTTGTCCCCCTCAGAAAAGAGGACTAAATTATTTGAACACGTGAATTCTTAACTACTTGGTCAAATGTGGTTAAAATATATGAAAACACTGGTTATTAATTCTTAATGAAATCTTCCAAGTGTCCAGTGCTGTGAATTCCAACATTTCTGTAGTCAAACAACAATGGTCAAAATTTTGTATAAGCTAAGGACTGAGTTTTTCAAGACAAAAGTAGAAGACATTTTTACATTTTTACTATTTTGTCACTTCTTTCTGGCTACTAAATGATTTTCCATTACAGCATAGTTAATGCTTTTTCTGTTTCTTTTTCTTTTTTTTTTTTTTTTCGTATTATGACCTATTAAGTCAACAAAATAGTATTCTATGGAGAGTGTAGCAATTGCACATGACTGTGATAACTTTGCATAACTTTGTGGGGATGTGGGGGGGGGATTCTTGCCCTCTTATTGGAAACAAAAGATACGACTCTGCCCTTTCCACCCAATACAGGTTCCTTAACTCGTAGTTTTAGCCATGAGACAAGACATCCGGTGTGATTTCAGCAAGTCCATATGGTTCTCGAATACTTTTCCCAAGGTAAGTATTAAAGAACATCAAATACTGCTTGATGAAGAGAGGAAATCTCATGTAATGCTTTTGTTCTGCTAACATCTATGTAAAGAGCTGCCTGGGAGTTTTGGAATGGAATCTGTCATCACGGTAATCCTGTTCTGGAAAATTGTGATGGAGACAGCACTGGGAGTGATGTCATTGACTGTTGGACACAATCATTGCCCACAGCAAAATCATAGCCTTACCCAACTTTCCTTTGTGTCTGACATTTGAATGCCCAATTGGCAAGATTATTGGTGTTGCTTTCTTTTCCCCCTTTCACAGCTGTGTTAAAATTCAAAACACAGATATGCAAGAAAAAGGCTAATACAGAGGAGGGTCTGTTCAATGCTCTCTGCAGACTTCAGAGGAATTTTTGTGCACTCTGCCTTCAGTGTCATATGCAGGAAATTCTTCTTTGGTCCATACAATGCAATAAACAAACCTCCTGTGTGTTAGCCTTAGCTTTTAGCACTTCCATCACGGTCTATGGTGAGTGGTAAACCTGTAAGAAAGAAGCAGTTTGCTTTATGAAGGTTCTGGCCTACCCTCGTTCTCTCATACACCTATTTGTTAAGGACCTGTTACCACACAGGGCAACGATAGTTGTATGACATAATGCAGAAATGCTATTTATGTACCATGTGGTAACAATTAAGTTGATAAATTGGATTTGGTTATTATTTTTTCTGCTTTTGTAAATTGATCCACCTGTGTTCTGCACTACTGGATGCGAGAAGACAGCCTGGGTTGTAGTCCTCTGGATTGCCTTTTTTCCTGACTGAGTCATGGGTTGTGTATGTGCACACTCCTTTGTAAGGCAGTGTTGCAGGTAGTTTCATGAGTTAAATGGTGTTTATATTTAAACACCTTTAGGTATGTGCTGAGTTATTGTTTTACAGATAATAATTTTACTTATTCTCACTTACAGGCTGTGGGGAGACCGTACCAGAGCACATATTCATCTTGCAGCCCATGGAGGGCACCACACTGGAGCAGGTGGACGTTTCCTGAAGGAGCCATGGCCCATAGGAAGCCTGCTCTGGATCAGGGGAAAAGTGTGAGGAGGAAGGGGTGGCAGAGAGGAACAACCATGCTGTATGTAGCCTGTCCCCCAATCTCCCTGTGTTTCTCAGGGCCAGGAAGGTAGAGGCGTTGAGAATGAAGAGGGGAAGCTGGGCCTGGGAAAGGTGGGGAAGCAGTTGCTTTAATTTATATTTTGTTTCTCAGTGTCCAAATCTATTTTTGTTGTCAATTAATTAAATTAATTTTCCCAAGTTGAGTGTGTTTTGCCCATGATGGTAAGCAATCTCCCTGTCTGTATCTCAACCCATGAGGTTTTTCATCTTTCTCCCTCCTGCCGTACTGAGGAGGGGGAATCATGAGCAAGCAGCTGTGTTGGCATCTGGCTGCTGGTGAAGGTTAACCCACGGGCTGTAGTTACTTCTCTGAAAGTATGGAGAAGCTGTGGAGCCTAAGATATTACGTTTACTTTTGTTGACAACTGTCAGCTTTCTAAGACTGGCCACGGAAAAACTGGAGTCCAGGCTTCCTTTATTTCCCAGACGATTTTCAGTTCATGAAGAAAACATCACAGAAAAGTATCAAGAATCACAGAAGAGTATCAAGAAAAAGTTTAACTATTTTATACATTAATTGCAGAAAGGAAGAACAGGAAAACAATAGAGAGAAGGAGAAGAGGCGATGTGTACTGAAAAATATGTGACTGTCTAATAATACCAAACAGTTGTTTATTTTTAGTGTTCTTAATCTCAGATGATGAAGCTATTGAATGCCAGACTGCACAGTCAGGTAACATCCCTCCAAGATACTTGAGTAGCAAGTTGGAATTCTTTGTCATTTGGGCTTTGTTTGCAGTCTTTCTGAGTGTAAGCTTGCCACAGAAGTTTGTTACTTTCTTTAGCTTTTCAACCTGACTCTTCTAATGCTAGGATGGCATATCTTGACCAGCCCACTGTATAGCATTAGAGATGTGTGGAAAAGAAGCAGGAGCAAAATATTACCCACTTGTATAAAGAGCCTATTTTTTTCAGTCATAATAAATAGTTAAGCCTCTTCAGAGGGTGAAATAACATGGCTGCAGTGCACGATGTGTAGGTTAACTATGTTCAGAACCCACAAGTGAAACATGCCTACTTTTTTGTTTCCCAGAAAAAATGAGATGGATGAATTGTTTGCATCCATCAGACAAACTCCAACAGAGAAAGAGATGGACCAACTCTATCTTCAACACTGCCAGCGCTGCCACCTGCAGAGATTATTGCCTCCTGAATGGGAAGAATCCCTTCCTGCCAGAATCTGAGGCACAGGAGCAAGGGCTTGGTATGGACTGAAGTTTTTTATTCTTTGTTCAAAATGGAATCGTAACTGTTACTTTATGATGCTTTTGACCAAGTGGAAAAGGTGCTCTCTCCTGCGAGATGTCTAGGCCTGTCACAGAGCCTTTTTGCCAGGGTTTGAGGAAGCTTGGCTTTAACCCTGGCAGGGTTCCGCTCCGTAAACTGGAAAGTTAGATCAGCTTTAAAATTGAGGTAAGTGCTCGATACTTTTGAGACCTGTGGATGAAAAATGCTGCATCAGTGTTTCCCTATGTGGCAAATTTTGGTTATGTACTGAGATTAGAAATGTCACATTGCATGCTGGCACTTTATAAGTGCTGGAATTTTCCTGTACACAGTGCTTCTGTTCACTACAGTTGGAAGGAAGTTGTACTGAAGCATTTCGGGGCTGAATCTAAACTGATTTTCATAGCAAGAATTTATCAAAAGCAAGACTGTCTGTATTTTTAAAAGCACTATGCAGGAAACAACAGATAACCACACAGTCTGTTGGAAACATTATACTAGATTTTAATTATTTAGCTTTTAAGTATTAACCTTTGCATAATTCCTAGTCTTGTTGTGTTGCTAATTATTTGCTAAAAACGCCTGTCAGTAACAGGTAATTTTCTTACCATTTTCTTCAATTTTCTTCAGCATTAATCCAGCTTCCACATGGACAGTATATTTTCCTGTTTTGGTTCTGATGCTCTTAGGCAATGCTATATGGTGGGGGGAAGGGGAGCTGAGCTGCCAACTGGGAATCTTCAACACAAAAACTATTAAGAGGTGATAAATCATTGGAGGCCCAGCATGTGATTAAAAGCTGTGGCCACCAGCAGTGACCCATGGGGATGGAGGTATCAGTGACAGAGAGCAGGGGGAGGTGTTTGGCATTCCTGCTCAGAGGCCTAACCAGGGCACCGGGGTTTGTTTATGTTTCTGTTCCACTGACTCCTGTGAAATGCCCTCTGTCTGTACACGGAACACACATTGAGTTAGGGAAAGTATCTTTGGTATTTCTTGAAATGTCAAGGCACGGATACTTGAAGGTAATGTGTGAGGAGAATTACCTGAGATTGCAGAGTAAAAGCCAAACATTTAGTCAGTTCAGGGCTCTGTAAATCAACAGTCGGCATCACAGTTATCATAATTGTAGGTGAGCTTTACACAGATGCACAGGATACTGCAAATATGACTCCCTTCCTCTCTGCTAAATTCTTGTCCACCTAGAAAAAATGTTTTTTCTTGAGCCAAGCGTGGGGACATCCAGTCTTGGGTTCTACTTTGTTCTTGGCTTAAGAAAAAGCTTGATTAAATCAGAGCCCCAAATAATCTTGGAAAAAATCATTAGGATTTGGCCCATTCTGGTATACAGCATTTGGAGCAATTACAGTATGCTTTGTTGCTGCCCGCAAGATGGTGGAGATCTAATTTCTGTCAGCTATTTGCCAACAAACATTATGCTACATGTTTATCAGAAAGTACAAAGGTATAGTTCCAGTTGCATAGTGTTGTCAAGATAAAGCAGCAATGAATAGAAAGACAGCTTTGGAAGGCAGTCAAGAGCCCGACGAATGACATCCAAGCCCTTTTGTGGTGGTAGTCTGAGTTACAGTCATAGAGAACTGTGGGTCCAGGAGGGGTTTGCTAAGAGGCAAAGGTCACGAAAAAAGACTTGAACAGAGAACAGGTTACAACAAATTAATAAAATAAAATAAAATGAGGTGTCTTTGAAGACCAAAGGAGTTTATTTTGGTAAAAAGGATGCAGAAACACTTTTTTTTTTGAATGCCATGTTGTTTTGATAGATGCCGTAACTATTTAGATACATCCTTAAATATTATTTAATAATTTAATTGTGAATTTATTCTGCCACATGTGAAAGACAGTCTTGTCATGCTTAAAAGTAACAAGACATACCCGTAAGGTAATTCCTGTATGTTCAAGAGCAGCAAATCCAGAATAGTGCTCTAGAGAAACATGCAAGAAATCTTGAATCAGGCAAATTTGAATATACATGATGGCTTCTTCCTATCCCCTGTAGAAAGAGATTGGCTTAAGGCCTGATTCAGAAGATTTTGTGTTTCTTCCTATGCTCTTGTTATTAGCTTGGACTGAATACTCTCCACAGCCATATATTTCTAAACAACTGGGAAGCAACTCACTGCAAACTGCTCGACTTTTCACCAGCGCCAAGAATATCTTAAAAATTCGCTGTACTACAGATAAGTAAGTGATTCCTATGTAGTTGATGCTGCTGAATGGCATAAACATGAGAGATACAGACACACCTTGTAAAGAAAGAACATGCCACAAGGAAGTTGGTAATCATTTGGTGTGAGAGGCTGATAAGGACTCTTAGCTAGTTTAGAAACATGGTTACCAGATGTGCGCTTCCAGATGTCAGCATTTCCTACTATATGCTATTCTGGTCAGGAGAAGTGGGTTCCCATGACAGTGTGTTAGAGCCTTTGAGACTTGAGGATTGCCTGACCCTGAAAATTAATTCTACAACTAAAGCTTATTAGAAAAAACTACAATCTTCACATCCTCCTGTGTATGAGTGGGATCGCAAGATGCCTTGGTAGGTGGGAGATGTAAGAAACTGATGCTGAAAGTTGGAAGAAGTCAAACTTCATTTCTGGGCAGAAGGCCAGTGTCAGGTCTCTGCAGTGATTAAGTCCCAGCACACAACTTGTCCGTCGAGGAGAGTACAGTGCTCAGAGTTGTGATTGTCCTGTCAGGGTGCTGCTTAGTAAGTGAATTTCTACAGTCCCTGTTTGCATCTGAGTGGCATTATGATTTCATACCTTGCTTCTGGTTCAATTCCATCTTCTTCAGCTTCCCCAAAACTGTAGCCAGGTGTTTGCTAGCCAGTTATTTTCACCAGGAGTTTACTGAAGTGATGTCATGCGTGAACTGAAACTAAACCAAGTCTTTGTCATTACCTTGTAGCTTCTTCAGACTCTTTCTAGGTACAGCTGTACTTCCTAAACCTCAGTTTCTGTTCAGGTTACCTTAAGCTACGTGGGTTTGGAAACCAGTGCTTCTCTCCATTGCTGCGCATAGCTAGTGCTATTCTGTCTTGCCTGATCCTCTGACTTTTGTCTCCCCTGAATCTCTGGAGACATCCTCCTCTTAGCTACTCCCACTCATTCTTATACGAAGCCTCAGTCCCACAAATCCTTCCTGGCAGGGAAGGTCTGCCAGACTCTTTCCAGCCTCAGAGATTTCCTAGAGAGACTTTGCCTTAGTTTGACCTTTCTTGATCCTTTGAAGAATCAGGCTGAAGAATGAGGCTTCATCAGGCTGAGTTTGATCATTTTTCCAGTGTCAACTCTGTTACTTGGGACCCAATGACAATGCAAAGGCAGTGTCTCAGCCCTAAGAGTGGCCTACAATTCAACCATTAGTGGGCAATTTTCTTGCAGACTGGTTTTTCTTTTCTTGCAGACTGTTTTTTATTTTTATTTTATTTTTTGCTAGCTAGGGACATTCACACTTGTCCCTGAGCCTTTTTCCCCTCTGGAGAAAGCTGCCAGCATAGCTTCCACAGAGCAGTTTCTCTAACTTTGTTCCTTTTTTACCTCATTTTTCCTCATTTTGCAGATGGTGAGTCAAAATCAGGTCAGGGCTGAAGAAAGTAAGAAATGAGATGAAGAGGTGGAGGGTGAGGAGGAAATGTCCCTTTAGGTTGTTGCACAGAAGCACTTAATATAGTCCTCTGACTGTCAATAGCAGAAAGGCTGTTCTAGTTAAAGTGAAAGAGCAGGGTTTATTTTTTTGCCCAAGAGCTCTTTAAGAAAGTCATCTACAGCTAATAGACAACCCTAATGGGCAAATTAAATGGCCATAGAAAGTCCTTGGTAAAAACAAGACCTACATACAGATCTGCTGTGTCTCAGCTCAGTGCTTTATCTAAGTGACACATATAAAATACTTTCTCAATATCTAATTCTGTCCCCAAATATAAATGCACAAATAATCATTATTGAATGCTTTGCTTAATAACTGAAGTATATTCATTTGCAATTTATTCATTTGCAATTTGTAATTTTCTTCAGTTATTTTGTACTTAAAAAGATGGAGAAATGGGGCTGAATGGAACGTTAGATGGTCACATAAGCATCCCAGTGCTTCCAGTAGCATCAGTCATACTAATCTTATACCTAAAAGGTACATGTTATCCTATGAATGCTCGCTGGCCAGAGGATCTTCCATGAGATAGATGACAGACTGGGTGCCCAGACAAACAGCAGAGCAGGGACTGGTGCCTGGCTCATGTGCAAGGGAACCATCCAAACCAGTTACTCTCTATTGTGGCTAACTGCAAGAATGGCTTTAAATGGCACCTGTGGAACATGCCTCCTAGGAGATACAGCTACCCCGGAAAAGAGGTGGTAGGACTTCAGATGACAAGAATTCATTCAGACAACCAAGTTTCCATTTACATTGTCAAAAGCAAGATGTTTTCAACACGAAGGAAACTGAAGTGTGGCTGTATGCCTGAGTTTGCAGAGAGTCTGAAATAATTGAGTTAGTAAAGACAATTGAAATGGCAACATCTGACATGAAGGATCAACAAATTAGGAAAATTTCATTTTCCTTGATATGAAGTCATGCTTACAAATGTTTTAGAAAATATGGGTCAACTGTGAGGATGTCCCTAGAACAGAATCATTGAATCATCTAGATTGGAAAAGACCTTCAAGATCGCCCAGTCCAACCATCAACCTGCCCTATAGGGTCCCATCACTGAACCATGTCCCTTAGTGCCACATCACATGTCTCTTAAATACTTCTAGGGACGGGGACTCCACCACTTCCCTGGGCAGCCTGTCCAGTGCTTGAGGACTTTTTTCCTAATTCTAATGAGAAATTCTTCCTAATATCGAGTCTAAACCTCCCCTGGCACAACTCAAGACTGTTTCCTCGTTGTGTCACTTGTCACCTGAAAAAGAGACCAACACCCTCCTTGCTGCAACCTCCTTTCAGGTTGTTGTAGAGAGCGATGAGGTCTTCCTTCAACCTCCTCTTCTGGAAACAGAACCCCAATTGCCCAGTCACTCTTCTTAAGTCCTGCTTCCTAGTCCCTTCACCAGCTTTGTTGCTCTTCTCTGCACACTCTGGAGCAGCTCTTGGCCTTCCTGGCCACCTGGTCACGCTGCTGGCTCACGTTCAGCCAGCTGTCGACCAACACCCCCAGGTTATTTTCTGCCAGGCAATTTTCTAACCACTCTTCCCTGAGCCTGTACCACTGCATGGGGTTGTTATGACCCCATAACTTTGCCAGGACCTGGCACTTGCCCTAGTTGAATGTCATGCGACTGGACTCGGCCTATTAGTCCTTCATCTACTAAGCAGATCATCTCATCGTAGAAGTAGTATGGCATGTCCCAAAGCTGATCTGTCTTCATGGGGCATATCCTTCGTGTTATATCTTTGCTTCTTATTTGGATGGATGCAAGCTTTGTGCAGGTTGGTGCACGTTGTAGCTTATGGCTGTGGGAGACTGCACATTAGTTGCGGAGATGCTCCTGCTGTGATCTCTGTGCATGGACCATCTCCCACTCATTAACTTGGGTTACATGGCAAAATAAGCCATCCTGACAAGTGTTGTGTTTTTTTTTTCTTTTTTTTTCTTCTCCTCTCAGTAAGGCTTGAGTAATATGGAGAAGAGCGTATAGATTGAACGCAATATTGTTATGAAAGATAGTGCTTATATACTCTAAGCAGCACTCCAATCCACTATTTCGCATTTCAGTCCAGGCTTCTGTTGGGAACACACTGTGCTCTTTTTAGATGGTTATCTTTGGCCACTTCAGAATTATTGGGTTTGATTATTTATATGTGGTCTTTTTAAAACTCATTTATTTTAAAAGACAGCCTGTGCTTATGGTAAAGGGTCCTCTGGCTTTTTGTGCCCCCTCTAGCAAAGTGACTCAGACTGATTATGGCTAAACAGGCAACGGTGCTGTGAAAACCAGCTTTTTGCAGGCTTGGAAGGTCAAATCAGTAGCCTGGAAATGCATTGGGGTCACCATACAGACAGGAGAGGCCTTTAACAATTACATTTAATTTGACTTGCAATCAAACAGAAGTAGATGGCAAAGCAGGAAATGGTATCTTTAGGCATGACATGAAATAGTATTGCTGTCAACTTGAATAAGAAATTCAGACTCTTTTTTTCCCTTTTTTTTTTTTTTTTTAAGTGACTACATATTTAAATAGCCTGTAGGGTCAAACAGCCTTTCCTACAGCCCTTTGATAGCTGGCCTGATAACAGCATATACACTATAAATATCCTAAATCAATAATCCTGTATCATTGCTGAAAGCAGGCGTGTTCACATATCACAGCAGATGGGAAGAAAGCAAATAATATTTGTCTTGCCTTTCAAATTGATTTCCTGTTTTTAGCAAGCCAGAGTGTGTCCATATGTTAATCAGATTGCTAAGAAAGATAGCAGGGCTCAGGGCAGCAGACTTCTACTTGACCCGCTGGGAAAAGGGGGGGGGGGCAAGGAAGGGCGGAGGAAGTCCTCCGTGGCCCTAAAATATCTGCGGCAGAAGCAGTTTTTGCAAATGTTATACAAATGCCTGTGTTTCCCTGACTTCCCCTGGGAAGTGCTGGGTGTCCTCCTTTCCTTTTCAGGCAGATCTTCACAGTGATCAATAAGCTGCAGGATTGGACAAGTTTGTTGGGGATTTCTTAATCTACCTTTTCTTTCGTTTTGGAGAATATTTGGCATGGTGAAATATTTCCAGTGCCCTGATCTTGGGTAGAAAGACCCAAGGTCCTCAGGAGGTGCAAAGGCTGCAGCCCTTCTCCCTTGCCTTCCCTTGCCCTTCTTCAGCGTCATGTTTCTCTGCACTTGCCCTAACACATAGCTATTTCAGCTGTAATGTGCCCTACCAGAGCATGGGGACAGTCCATAATGGCTTCCAAGTGCACTCCCAGGTTGTATTATTTTTCTTTGCAGACAGGAGATTTTAATTTATTGTAATGACAAATAGTTTTTGCATACATATATAAACTGTAATTGTGTTTATGGGCAATATTCAATGGGATGAAAGGAAATGGTGGTACACTTGATGTTCTTCTGTGGATGGAATTTATGTACATTCTTCAAGCTTCTCAGTTTTATTCTGCTTTAAAAATCCCAGACTTATAAACCATTTCTTATGCCAGTGTCAAGAAAACAATTCCACTGTCTGTTTAGTCCATATCTATGGTCTGCTGGAAAGTTCACCTGGCAGCTGCTGTTCTGTTGAAGTTGTTCTGTGTTCACGCCAATGTGGCACACTTCTGTTATCATAAACATGAAAATCAAATAAAGAATCTTTAATGTATTCTATATTAAATATAAGCCTGTCGGTGTTCAAGAGGCAATCAGATGATGCCCTCTGTAATATGCTTTAACCTTTGGTTAGCCCTGAAGGTCAGACAGTTGGACTAGAGGATCTTTGAAGGTCCCTTTCAGCTGAACTATTCAAATTCCCAGTTAATTTTAATTCAAGTTTATATATGTTTGGTGTTTTAAGCTTGACTGTTATGAGTTAGTATGTATGATCCCAGCATCCCCATAGACTCCCAGTTATCTCCTTCAATATTTTTAGAGGAAGGCTGATTCAAGAGGAAGGCATTGCCTTGATTTAGGAGACAATTTTGAAAACCCTACCTTATGTCTGATTTTGAGCAAGTTATTAACCTATACCTTTGTTCCCCATCTGTTGATGGAAAGCAGTACTTCCTGCCCTGTAGATTATAAAATACACTAACGGCTGGGATGTGGTCAGATTCCACAGTTACCTAAAAGAAGTAGGTGTGCCAAATGGATTAGTTTGAATCAAATCCTAATTTATGTTGCTTGTCAATAGGGAGCATGAAGGGGAATGGATGAGATGAGAATGAAGCTGTTAATTTCTTTCCTGAATTCAGTGTGCATTGGCTGTGCTCAAGAAGTATCTAAGGATGCCCAAATGCAGGGAGGACCAGAGCTGATCATTCTCATATTTTTGAAGTTAAAAGACAAAAACAGAAGACCACCCCTTCATGTAGTGGCTTTTATTATTAGAAAATTAATATTTTTGGAGAGGAAGGATGATTTTGTGGAGATGGAAGCCAGATGATCTCAGTTCTAATCCTGGTGTTGACACAGATTTTCCTGTGTGACCTCAGAAAAATCTCTTGCTGCATTCCAGTTTCCAATCAGTACAATGCAACAATCATTCTTTGTTGTGTCTGAGCAGCATTCTGCAGTTAATAATGCATGGTCACTAGACAGATTTTGACACATGCATAGGTGCTTAAAGATGGCGTTTGATATCCAGTGTTTTTTTTCTGTATGGTGGTTGTTTGTTGTTTTTTTTTAAGCATTGAAACAAGTTAGGTGCTTAACTTCTGTGGCAGTTTAGAAGCTCTATTTCTGTCTCCATCAGTGGGTGCCTTAATCCCTTTTGAAGTTCTGTTATGTACTAATGTGCTGGGGTAATAGAAGAACTCTAGAAATTATTGTCCTTTATGAGTAATTTAGTACTTCCAGTAAGAGAAATGGGCAGATGTAATCAAGTGAAATCTGTTAAAATATGAAGTCACTTTGAATGTTACTTTGGTTATTTTTTTGTATTATTGGAATACAATTTGTATTATTGGAATACTTCAAGACCCATCACACTAAACTTTGTACTCACAAGATCAACTCCAGCTGTTTTTGTGAATTGCTTTGCAATGTAAATAAAGATTTTTTAAGAGCAAAGCAAGGGCATGTCCTCTACCTCTTGTCGTGGGTACTTCAGCTGAACACAAGACTGGTTCTGTAATTTCACATGTAAACAATGTGAGTCCCCAAGAAACATTTTGAAGCAGGGCCCTGTATTTCCTAAAACATGTAATCAACTGTCTGTTGGTTAAGAGCCCATCCTAACTGCAGCCCCAGCCTTGTGCTGTCTATTCCTTTCATGCTACTACTACTACTCAGAAAGGGACATAAGATTTCTTTCCCCATCATTTTTGCAATTATCCTTTTATATATGCTATCATATCATCAGTGCCATGCCTTTTAACACCTCCCTTCCATTACCTTCAGTGTCTCCTCAGTACTCCTCCTGGGTATTGCTGCTTCTTCTGACAACAATTTGCATGAGCTAGGTGAGCTGTGCTAATGTTAGTATTTGTCTTCCCTGCACACTGCAGTTTGTGCCAGCCCAACGGACCCATAGTAGCCTGTGGAAATGATGCAGGTTCTATGACTCAGTGTTACTTTAGGTTGGCTGTGGTGTTCTCTGGGTTACTTGGGGTGTTACGTTCTACAAAGGACAAATTTTTAACTTCTAAAAGCCTGCCATTTGCTTTTGTTATGTAAGGCAAATGTTTATAATGGGGCTGAAAACTAGTGAAAGCCTCAGCTCAGTTACTCCCCTTTTAGGAATGTTTTTTGTGTTGAATTAATAGGTAGAGCCTCGTCAAAGGCTGGTGCACTTTGCAGCAGCCACTGCCAAAAGAGTAAGAGAGAAGCCAGAGATGAAGTGACTCAGCCAAGGTTATGGAGCAGCTCAGTGCAGAAATCAAGCGCAGATTACAGCTTGCCTGATAGCAACTTAATGCTTTAGCCACCAATTTATGTGACATGACAAATATCCAGAGTCTTTACCCAGACCCTTACTGTGTTTGTAGCTGGGTTGTGAGGAATGTTTCCCCTTTCCTTTTCCAAATAATCAACATTTAAAAATCAGTACCAGTGCTTTTTTTTGGTCCTTTCATTGACTTGGAATCTTCTTGGCTGCACATCTGATTCTTTGTAGATACAGGTACTGCAATTTGTATGCTGTTATCTGATCTATTTTCTAGAGTACGTGTAGCTGGTTTTGAAAGCGAATAAAAAGTAATCCATTTAGACTTTAAATCCATTCAGTAGCAACAATTATCTCAAGTGCTCCAGCTTCTAACATTCATCATGCTAGAAAAGGACACAAAGACGTTTATAAAAATATGACCATTTAACTCAAGTGGTGGTTCGAGGACATAAGAATAGAATCATTCTGTTGTGTTGAATAATATTATGTGGTTAAAATATGGCTAACAGGCCTTGAATATGGACATTAATGGTCGTGTGTGTGTAACAAAAGTCTAATAAGGGCACTCTAAAAAAGTTACCAAATATTACAGAGTTTCTTGGCTGCTTACATCAGCAAATATTCTAGGTAGAAGGAAAAATTGTGAAGTGTTGGCTGTTAATCTTGGGTGAATGTAAGAGATTCAATTATGTAATGTGACAATGAGTTTGTTCTGCTTTGCCTTAGGTTAGAATTTAAGCTTTTCCTCTTCAGGTTTATTCAGATTGTTAAGTGGCTGCTGAGAAGCTGGAATCTTGTCAAACAAACTTGGCTTTAAATTTTAAATTATTTTTAATCAATATGTGAAGAGGCCAAGCTCTGCCATATGTTACTCACCATCCATTAGTTGGTAGCTGGTCATTAAACTCTCACTAAGGTTTCCTAACTGTGACTATTGTGGTGATTTTTTTTCCCTCTCTTTGTAGAGTATGGGCAAAGGAGAGCATTCGTGGCAGATTGCCTTGAGGACAATAAAAACTCTCATGTAGTATGGTTGTTTGTTCAGGCACAAACAATAGGGACATTTTGCTATTACCATTTGCCAGCTATCAAGGGGTTTTGAACCCCCTCCCCCTTGGTGCCTACAACTCAAAACAGATGCAAAATCTTTCTTTTCAGCCCCCTTGAAATGACCTGTGGTGGTGCAGTGTCATTTAGAGGAGAAATTATTGGAGTGAGAGTGGCTCATAACAATAGGGGCCTTGTGCCAGGCACATGACAGAACAGTGAGGGGGCTGTTGGTGACTTTATTGGGGTGGAGGACGGCGATCTGGCAGGTGCTGCCATTGTTAAAGGTCCCCGCTCCTAGACAGTAGTCGCAGATGAGTTCATGTCATTTTGTTCAAGCTCTTTGCGCTGAGTTCAGTGATGTGACACTGGTCAAGTAGCCAATCCAGCCCTTCTGATCTCTTCAACACGGTCCCTTCTGTAACATAACCCCTTATTGCTGAGATATGTCAACATGCTTCTACGCCATATGGCTTCAAGCTAGAGTAACTTTTGTTTTCCCTGAAAAGGACATAATAACTTAATGTTTACTCTGCTAATACAGCCCTGGTACTCACTACTGATCCTGGCATTATTCTGTGGAGATGTCATCCAGAAAACCAATTAAAGTGTATTGATACAAAATAGATCCATTGGTTTAATGCTGAATTTTACAACAACAGAGATTGTTGCTTATGAGCTGAAGGCTCCCACTGACTATACTTAGAAGTGTGTGTTCTCAGGCTTTTTCTTTCTATATGCATAACAATGCAGTGTTCTGGTGGTGGGATTGCAGACCAGCAAACTGGGGTGAAGAAGTCGAAATTTTTTTACACTTGAAATAACAACATGAGTGATGCTAAGTAGAAAAGGTTAAACACATTGAAATAAATGTATTAATGCATTAATTTTACTCATGCTGTCCCTTTTCTGAAAGCACCAGGCCACACCATAATAGCTACATCTGCTTCTGTTGTACATATTGTTTAGTTCTAGTTTTGTTGGCTCAGAGAATAGAAACTGGTCTTTCTGTGGGGAAACAAAGAATTTGTTTTTGTAAATTGCCATTTTTTTCCTGAATAAATCATGACAAACTTGGCAGGTTGGACAGATCAGCCATATGGAATTTGGCAATTTTTAGTCTGCTAAGGATAATTAAACATGGATGTTATGTAGTCTAATGAGATACATGTTTGTGGTACAGGGGAGAAGCAGAGAGAGACAAACTGAAGAGATGGCACTCAGGAAAAAGTACGTCTTTAGACAGAATTGGAACTGGTGACATATAAGAAATCTGAAGCGTTTTCAGAGACACTTAACAGGCTAAGATGGGTAGTTTTCATCCAAACAGTGATTGTACATCCAAAATTGTCAGTTAATTTTTAAAATTCCACTTAAAGGGTAGTGTTGTTTTGTTTGTTTGTTTGTTTGTTTGTTTTGTAACCAAACACCATAGAGGACCATTCTTTTACAAGCAGGCTGATGAATTATGAGACAGAACAAAGACTTGGTCACAGTATGTAGAGGAACGCAGACCACATAAAGCCATTTGCACTGCGGATAAATGTTATTATTATTATTAATCTACTTTGACTTTTTGTTGTTGGTACAAATAAAAAATAATGCTATTTGCAATGAAATGGACCTACAAATACATTTTAAGCATTAAAAAATTCTATATGAATTACTGCAATTTCATCAGATATAGAACCATACCTTAAAAATAATGAAGAAAGGTAACTTTGTAGAAAAAAAGAACTATGTAACTTGCTATTGACAAAACTAAATCAACTATTGCAGACCTTTTGAAATATGAACTTTCATAAAACACCAGTGAGAAACCTTTCAAATTTCACTGATTTTGTTGAAACCCTGAGAATTCCAGACTTTGTCCTATATTTGAAATGTTTATTAGTTTTAGGATAAGACTAATGTAAGTCTTAGGATAAACAGGTAGCATGGAAAGGAAGTAGCTTCTGGCTAAAATCTCCAGTCAGTAGGCTAAGAACATAATAGAAAAAGGCATTATGGTTTATAGGAGTGTCTAATATCAGTGTAATGGGAAATGACTCAGGTATGCAACCAATCTAGCCAAATGGTCCACAAACAAACAAGCACTTCCCACCTCATTTCCCCCAAAATAACAAGGAGACAAGGAAAGTGAAAACAAATCTAAATGGATGGGGAGAGGAGGGAGGCATGTAAGGAAGGGTGTGAGGGAATGTGATCTGCTAAAAGAATATCGCAAAACTCCCCCAATTGCACTATCAGTAATTCTTAGATCAGGGAAAGAGAGTCTCATCTCTGGGTGTGCTACTCCCATTCTGACCTTTAAATGGAGAGTACTTTTCTTATCCGTTTTACAACTAGTAAAAGGAAAGAGATTACTGCCCAGATGTGGGGAGGTTTTCATTAGGTTCAGTAACGCACTCTGACCCTTCGGATGGCAGAGCCAAAAATACAAAAGGAAATGAGGGCACATGCACATACGGTTTGTGAAATTGAGCCAAATACTCCATACTATCCCAGCTGAGTGACAGGAGCTTGTGTGGTCAAAGAATCCTCTCACTCCAAATTGATGCATTTTACAGTCTGACAGAGCCGTGGAATACACATTTATGCTACTATATGCACAAAACAATATTAGCAGAACTTTAAAATGCAAAAACCAAGCTTTCAGGTTTTAAGAAATACTAGGCTTGAGGTTGCCTGTTAAATGTGAATTGTCTCCGCTTGTGTGGATGCAGTAGGATACAGTCTTTAATGGCATGATCACACTGTTTTTCTACAGGTCTTTGCTTAGTTCACTTGACATGATAGACCTGCTCAGGAGTGAGTTTGGACTGAGCACTGAAGACTCAGTATTGCAGCCTGAACAGCTGAAAGGTGAGTAATAAATGAGAGGAAATGCCACTGCAAAAATAGGGCTGTCTGTTCCTTTCTGTATAGGATGCTGAGAAGTGTTTTGTCCTCTGTCTGTCCCACAGAGTTCCTAAGCAATTCTGTACATCTTTTCCGATGGAAAGTGCCTCACCTTCTGAGTGCCCAGCCTTAGAGTTTGGGCTTTTATTTGCAGAGGCACTGGGCATTCAGACTTGCAGTTGGAATCAGGGGATACTTTCCTTGCCACAGGATGAGAGGCTTACCAATGAAAGAGATGATTTTTTTTTTTCGTACAGATCCTTTCATATGGAGAGTTCAATTAATGTTGTTTGGCCAAGTTTAATTCTGACTTCTCAAAGTTCAGAAATCCTGAAAACTTGATTTTGCTGTCTTGTTAATGCTCTGTGTTTAGAGGTTTCCATAAATTAGTTTGTAATCTCCTACTTTTAAGGAAGCAAAATGTATAATTAAAGCTCCCGCCCAAAGATAACCACAGGTTCAGCAGCATGGCTTTAACTTTCAAATGCAGTGCACAGACTGGTCAAGCTGCAGAGATTCTGGTCATGAGAGCAAATTGTAACACGTGACCCCCTCCTGGTTGGAATAGGTTGACAGATATTTGTCAGCAGCAGTGAGCTGTAGGAGAAAAAGCTTATCTCTGGTGGAAACTACATTATAGTCATCTCGGTCTGGTTTCCAGTTTCCATCTTGCAGCTTCTCTTTTGGCCCATATTCTCTAATCTGTTCCAGTCCTGTCAGTTCTCAATTCCTGCTTATCACCCTAGATATGTGTTTTGGTCGAGTCATCTTAGCCTCAGCCCTATGCCCGTAAAATAGCTCGGTCTCAGCATACTTATAACTGTGTCTGGCATGTTAGTTGCAGGTACTGTCTTTCAGCTGAGGCCTGGTCTGGGTTGGTCTATTCTCCAGCTCGATTTGCCAACGATAATCCCCTTCTTCTATCTCAGATTGTCTCAATTGCCTTCTATCTCAGGATCCTCTAAACATTCTCAGTGCTATTTGTAATCTGCATAGTAAATAATAAACATAGTAAACTAAGCTTCATAATAAACAATAGGTGGGACTAGTAGTAAAGGTGTATATTTGGAAACTAATCTTTTCATATTTTTT
Organism: Anser brachyrhynchus; assembly: GCF_964034855.1. Taxonomy (NCBI): domain Eukaryota; kingdom Metazoa; phylum Chordata; class Aves; order Anseriformes; family Anatidae; genus Anser; species Anser brachyrhynchus. Next base: position 18,792,719 of record NC_137699.1, on the reverse strand, counting down.
TGGTGTCCAGAGCAGGATCAGAGATCTCAGAGAGTGGCAGCAGAGGCTTGTTTCACCAGTCCAAATGCTCTGAAGTCATTCCCAGGGCTTGTAGAGCTGTGAGTATTTTGACAGGATTCAGTAATTACCTCTTCTTTTTAAAGTAGGAAACAGTAATAAGGCAGAAGGATGACCATGGTCCACCCTGTTTACTTTAAGGGATTACATTTACAAGAAGAATTTGTTAATTACATTTCCAGAACTTCTCTGAAAATACAAATTACATTCATTAGATGGACTCATTTCTGATTTCCTCTTTGTGGTTCAGTGGACTTGATTATTGTAGGGAAATACCTACTATACAAGGATTATATCACTTATGTACCTATGAAATTATTTCTCTTTTTTTTTTTTTTTGTAGTGTAAAGTCCTGATGTGATAACAATTGGTGTATAGTCATATATATATATATAGTTTCTCTGGCTGTAGAGTTTATTGAAAAGGTAATGCCACTTAAATGATGCGTTGCTAAATTTTATCTGGTGTGTTTGACACACAGTAAAAGCAAGATTGGAAAAAAACAAACCTTATTGACTGTTAATACTAACTATTAACTTTAAAGTCTGGCTGTCATATAAATAGTACTAATTCTTTAATTTTTCCAGAGTTCTTCCTAGATGTTTGGAAGAAACAAATGTGTTCTTTCATTGCTCATGCGTAGAGTAGCTCAGTTTCCTGCAGAATTGAGACTGACCTCAGAATTCTCAGCAGGAGAGTTCAGCCTGGATGCAAAACTGAGGCTACTCTCAAATGTGCAAAGTTTGCTCAAGAGGAAGCACTATCATATAGGTCATTTACTTAAAAATCTTCATTGATAATCCATTCTTAGGTACATTAGCCTGAATTTTAGCCTCCCCTACCTCTCTAGGACTAAAACCAGAACTTATATACATGACAATATGTGTCCTGTTCAAGAATGCATGTGCAAATACTGTACATATGTGTTTTGGTAGAGTGCATTTCATTCAAAACACTAAGGTTTACTTACCTGAAATTCTTATACAATAAAGTAAACAAAATGAGAACTTTAAAAATGTTTATTTTTTTCTTAAAAATACCCATCCTGGAAATGACACTTCTAAGAAGCTTCTTTTTAGGAACATGGCACAAGAAGCCTGAAAATCACCACAATATAACTTTATGTTACAATAAGAAAAAGTGATCAGAAACAAACATCTAAGCTGTCTACACAGTAGGGTGTAAGACACTTGGGACAGATTCACAGAGGTCTTTATATAGCAAGAAACATCAGGTTTCTTGTCTGATCTGCAAGAATTAACATTGAAGAAGATAAAATTGTATCTTCTTTTTTTGCAATCAAACTTTATTTCTTGTGAATAGATCTCCCAAACCATAAAACCTAATATGATATTTTTGACCTGAAAATGGTAAGCACTAGCATTCTCACTTGTGTTAGTAAAGAACAACTATGGTGTTCTCTAGTAAGGGTCATTCACATCTGATACAATTGCTAATGTGCAAATAGATAGGTAACATAGGTAGGTAACTATCAGGAGTCATAGATGAAAACAGACAGACCCCAGAGATCTGCTTTCACAAAGCAACCATTGATATCTTGCTGACAACAGAATCAGCTAAGAAAACGAAGGTAGTATGCAGTCACCACTGCTTGCAACATGTGGGTTTTTTTGTTTGTTTGTTTGTTTGTTTGGTTTTTGTTTTGTTTGTTTGTTTGTCTTTCTCCTCAGCAGAGTGAGTAAAACAGTGGCAGACCACTAAGAAATCTTAGTCCTGCTGAGGGTCTGCAGGAAGGCCTGGAGAATGAGGAGCATGAAGTGTTTGTTTTTTTAGAACAGTGGCTCTTTCATCGTGGCAGGCTAACAGGCCTGGGAATACTCTATTCTGCTTCTGCTTGGTACAGAGTACATTTGAAGAGATAATAACAGCAAGCAACGTATCATAGCTTTATGATCACTCATCAGCTTTGGGGAGTCTGTGAAATGAAAGGCCCCCAGACTGGACAAGGTTGAAAGGTTGAGGCTACAACCAGACTTTTTGTTCCTGAGACGGCCAGAGCCATTACTGAACAACAGACAGCTGTGAATAGATGATGGGCATCTTTGCTTTGTTGCTGCTCCCTGGTTTAAGGATACTCTTGTCCTCCTTCTGCCCCTTCTATATTTGACAAGTTTGCTTTCAGCAGATATGACAGGCACTGGTGGGGGTCACTGGCCCAGTTCCACATTTCCACACTTGGCTTGCTCCAAGTTCACTGGCCTGAACTAATGTCTCCAATGGAGGTCGTGCTACTGAACATTATGAGTTTTTATATATTAAACATGCATTAGTGGTTTTACCCTGCTTATCTGACAGCTGTAGAAAAAATAAAGAAAATTCAGTTTGAACATTAAAAAGCAGGGCTTAATTTATGTCCAGTACTTTTGTTCCCCACTTTCTTTTTCATTTGCCAATTGCAAAGCTCAAGGGAGATAATAAAATGGAGGAGCTGCTACTTTATACTTCCATGTCTTTCCAAGTGCCTGTGCCTTGCTGGGTGAGCTAAATCTAAAACTAGGAAAAGAGTTTTCAGATGGAAATTTGATTAAACAATACAATCATCTGTCTCACAATCTGTTTTTTTATAAGGAAAGTATTTTTTTTTTCCAGGGGGAATTTTCTTTCAGAGGGTTTTGTATGAAAAGGCAGACGTCATGAATACTGATGGGAAGGGCTCAGTGTTTTGTTATTTCTGTATAACAAAGACAAAATGCTTTAATAAAATCAGAAAACACAGATGTTACTTTAAGTATATTTTGCATCTTTTACTTTTTTTTTCTTCCCTTTTTTTTTTTAAGTTGGGAACAATCCCTCCCTCAGACTGACAATGGCAGCTCATGACAGACAAAATTAGCAGCTGGAAACTTAGCCAAAATTTGGGGCTTTTTAGTATGTTGTTATTGTGTGGGATTTTCTTAGATGGTGAAAGGCATGCTTGAAGGAAGAGGCATGGATGAATTGAAAGTCCTTGTTTCTCAATATAGTTTGACTGGATTTCAGTTTTTATAAACAGTTTAAAATGGGAAAATGCACAGCCCTTTGTTGAGAAATTAGCCTATTGTGTTTTTCTCTTTTTTGTGTTTGTGTGTGAGGACTTTAGAGGGAAGCTCATGTGGTTTGATAATATATACTTTTCATATTGTTTTCAAGATACCACATTTTCATTGGTTTAAAAAAAAAAAAGTTTCTGTATGTCATTGGAAAAGCAACATCTATCAATTTCTGTTTCTAGGGAGAAACCTAGAGATACCTGGTCACTCAGACTCTTGACTAAATAGTGGATCAAAGTGAAATAATTTCCTTGCTGTTTGCTCAGTATATTTAGGTGTCATGGTTGTTTTATATTCTGTGAATTTTACAGTAGCAAAGACGTCTACTAGAGCCTTGTCAGGGTGCAGAAGAAATCTGCTGGCGTGGTTAGATTTTGACAGTGTCGTCTTTATTTTCTTTGTGCATAGTGGTTTACACCCTGCCTGTTAAAATGGGCACCAGCAGGGTTTTGCCTTCAGCATGCCCAGAGCTGGGAGAGGGATCACGGCTGGGGATTATGTCCAAGTCCACCTGGTTGTCCACTGGTCTAAGTTAGTGCAGCCTTTAGGAGCCCTGCTTTCCTCAGGGCCAGATAACTCCAAGGCAGGAAACCTCTTCAGAGTTTACACTTTCTATACTGTATAAATGCTGTGAACACAGTGGAGGAGTAAATCTGCAGGTCATACTTACCTTTCCATGAGACCTAGCATAGATGTATTCAGTGCTAGGCTTGAGTGAAAACATGCAATTGTGTTTTGTCTGCTTTTGGCATATCTTGGACCTCTGTGTTAATGGGGCTGCAATTTACAACAGTAGCTACTCCAGAATGGTCTCTAGATGCTTCACTCTTGAGGTATGTTTTCCTCAAAGAAGGCGAGGCAAAAGATATTTCTGTTCAAGAGGCAACGGATTTAGAGGCAGGATTTTATAGGTTTCCTGTTTTTGTCACAGTTATGTTCTGTCTCCTTATAAACCTGTGGGTTTTATAATGAAACACACTTGCTCAGGATTGCTGAGTGGTCATTCGTTTCCTGGCCAGCATATTTGTATATGGATCTTTTGGTTATGCTGTCTTTTGTTCTTTCAGGGTATAAGCTCTTCAGAGGAAGGATCATAGCTCTGGGTTCATACTACATATAAGAAATTGTGGGGAATACTGGGAAAATCCACCTGCCAACACTGGAAGATAATATTACATTCAAAACAAAATACTAGCATTTGGAGATTTAGCTTCCGTTCTTCAAATCAGCTGTGACTTTAAGCAACTCATTCAGGTAAAAATATCCTTTAAATACATGCCAATGGAAGGGAACACCTTGTAATGATTATAGCTTTATTGCAGGGTGGTGTTGACACCTGCTGAATGCATATAAACATAAAAAGTGAATTAGAAATGATGATGAAATGAGAAGGGATCACAGGGTAGAAGAGAAAATACCGCTGTCCTTGTTCCATTTCAAAGATAAAGCGATGTTATGTTTTTGTGCTAAAATGCTTAGTATGTAAACATTCCTTTTCAAAGAAGACCTGTTTACTGAGATAAAGTAATTCAACAAAAATAACTAGGTTGGATTTCAAAGAACATTCTCTGAAATACTGCCTGATCTCTAGTGTGCAACTGCTGGAGGAACAGGGAGTTGCTGCCCATGGGAGAATATCCCAGGTTTTGTTCTATGAGGAAATTTGCTGCTTCGATGTGGTTCTGTCCTTCCAGATGCCTGTGAATTCCTCCAGGGTACCCTGGAGCAGGACTACTCAGGTATTCTTCACCTCAACTCTTTTAACAAGTCTCCTAATCTCTCCAGGGCCTTTGCATTTCAATTAGTGATTACTTTTTTTTTTCTTTTTTTTTTTTAACTGGATATGCTTCGTCACAATCACTTTGAGGGTTAGAAAATGTTGTATCCACTGGGTCTACCTATACATATTATATTTGGTAAAGGATCACTTTAATAAGGAAAAATGATTTTGAATTCCATTGACTGGTGACATTTCCTTATTTCAGCACCATTTTCTTTTTAGACTTTATGGAAATTTGTTCCCATACTAATCATGTAGTGTTACTTTGTATGTAAATGTTATGATTGCCTCCCTATATTAGGGATTCTAATGCAGGAGAACATAGTAGATGGGAACTTGCTTTTTCAGGTTATTTTTCCAACTCCCAATATGCAGTAGAGTAGTATTAGAGACCCTGAACCTAACTGAAAATGAGGGAACTAATAAGCTGCTGTATGGCTCATATTCATAGCTTGTGAGCTGAACTTTTGAGGAATGGCCTGTTTTCCTGTGTTTCTGAGAGGATTTGAGGATTTGGAGTACGTTTGTCCAAAAATAAAAAATAAAAAATAAGGGCGTGATGGAGGGGAGAGAAGGGGGCTCTGGAAATGGAAGATAAGGAAAATATTTTGCCTAGGAAAACATCATGTATGCAGAAAGTATAATACCAGGTACTGTGAGAAACCTGGTACTGATGTTTCTGGCCTTTTTCACAGTTTGTTATAAGGACCATTCCCTATCATTTCCATTTGGAAGCATTACTTCACACTTGCAACTGCACAAGAGCAAATGGAGCAGAAGAGCCTAATTAAAGTTACAGGGACTTCTTTATGACAGAGCAAATGTTGGTTTAATGATACAGTTACAAGTCACAAAGAAATCAGAGCAGACGACCCAAGTTTTATACATTTTTGGCAAAGTAAGTGGGAAACTATGTGCTAAAGTGAGATCAACAGATGGGATGGAGGAAGAGGGGTACAGGAGGGGAAGAAAGCTACACACCCATGTACAAAACCAAAAAAAGCCCCCCAAGCCCTAACCAAACAAATAAAAAGATAAACAAAACAAAGAGATAAACCTTGCAAGAAACAGATTTTTTAAACAAAGTTTGCCAAGTAAGCATTTTTTTTCTTTTTTTGAGGGCAGATGCAAAGTGCCTTTCAGTTCATTTTGGATAGGAATAAGTGAACACATGCTGTGCTTTAATAAATCTTGGTGTAACCCCAAAGGGGAATCTCAGACCTGTGTTGGAGTTTGGTAATAGTTACCAAGCCTTTTTGCATTCTTTCCTCTCTTTGTCTGTGTTGGGAAAATAAATAAATAGTGATATGCAGAACTTCAATTCCGCCTTCTTACACAAGGACACAAACAGGGCAGGTAGATGGCACTCGTAGCATCTAGACAGTATCTAGTATTTTCAAATCTACTATTAAGACTGTGGGGCTGGGAGTCAGAACTCGACAGTTCAAAATCCTGCTATAACTGACCTTGGACAAAAGTTATTAAGTTAACACTTTCAAAATTCTCTGTCCAGAGAGAATTCTTACCTTATCTTCTTAACTTTTCTTCAGTTCATTCTCAGAGGTTCAGCTCTTAAATTTCCTTCTTAAATTCCTTCTTCAGCTGCTAAGTAATCTAGTTTTCATAAAAGCTAAGACACTGATGTAACCTTTCTGAATCTTTGTTTTCCCTTTTATGAAAAAGGAATAATATAATTCAGTCACACTTTATTTCACTTTTTCTGTATTTGGTCATTATTTTCTTTGCTTTGAAAAAGCATAGTAATGTTTCATATTAAGTTTGCATAATCATGTAGTCCTGTCTCTGGCTTTGCTATCATCTCTTCTCATGCTCCCAGCATTGTGCTGTCTACTGCTTGTTTAGCTGATTTTTTAAGACAGAGATCAGGAGTGAAATCTCATCTCTGTCAAACCCAGTGAAAACAATTCCAGTCTTTAAAAGAATCAGGATTTTATCTCAAATCTTGTTATTTGCCTAGAACACTTGGATAACTGATAATAATAATTGTTAACATGTACCATTCTCTGATCCCTGCCAAGCATTCTGCATAAAGACTTAATACATTTGGTAAATCTGGAGTTTGCTTAGTATCAGGCCATTACAACTGTATCTAACAAGGACAGAGAGCTCAGGGGAATATTATCCTGACTGCAGATGTGTTGACATTGGTGAGCCTTATGACACATCACACACTTATACAAAGCCCTGAAATTTAGTCATATATACACTTGGCAAATTCCTGCCAGTCCATTTTTCTGGGCTGCCATAACTTTTTTGGAGAAGAGTTTTAGCACACAGAAGAGGTTTAATGTATAAATTTCACTCTGCTTCCAACAGTTGGATTTTGTACAAATCCTGTAATACATGAATCAAAGCTATTGAGAGCACAGACAGTGCAAACAGGGAATGTCTGACACATGAATCTTCCAAGTGCACTACTGTACTTAACAGAAAAGGCTTGCAAAATTCTTGCTATTGTACACGTACTTTTCAGCTTACTGAAGCTGACCTTGCAGGTAACTCTGAGAGCTAAAGAAGTTGCCTTGGTTGAAGGGAGGTTTTTTTCTGAGCTACATGTATGGTTGTCACTTAGCTTTTTCTTAATGCTATTTTTGTATGAGATCATAGTTTACTCTGTTCAAATACCTGTGAAAAATATTCAGACACCTCTTCTTTTGGAGCAACTTAGAACAACCCTATTGATGCCAGTGGTCGCACTTGCTGGATGTGAATGCTTTGGTCTAGATGTAGACGTATAAAAAGCATCTGCTATTCCATGCACTGTGGCACAGACAGGATACACTCCCAAATGGAACATATTTTTCCATGCCCACAATCCTTTGAAAGCTCTGAAATTCATGTCTGGGGAAACTATTTGGTCAATACGCACTGTAAAGTTACCAATGTGAACTTGTGTCACGGGAAGACTGATCTTCTCACAGTCAGCGCAGGTAACTGAACAGCCTTCATTTTGTTACTGTGGATTGAATTGTTCTTGAACCTTTGTTTCCACATGGTATACACAGCACCTAACCATATATGTGATGTCAGGTTTAAAATAAAGTGTTTCCTTGAATCAGGGTAACATTAGGACCTTCGTTAGAACTGAGAGGAAAAATTGCCTCTTGGTTTCTCCCTATTTTGAAGCTGAAACAGTGCGCCTATGATTTGTGGTCTCTGAGTGTGAAGTGATCACACAAATGATGGTTGTGACAGAGGAAGAGTGAGGGTAAGAATAAGCTGAAGGCAGTTTGTGGACTAAAAAAGTCAGATATAATTTTAGGGGCCTAAATTCTTTCCGTTCCTTTTTAGTTTGGAAAGGGGAATAATAACAAATTACATTTTGCAGGATGAAAAATACCTCTAGTACAGTATTGGTACCTACATTAGACCTTGTGTTTCCAAGGTGGCCTTTGCCCCTCATAAATTTCCTATTGCAGTTGGTCACAAAAAAGTTAATTACTAATTTCTAGGCAAAAAATGGATTAATTGACTAGGACTTAAAATATTATTGTTTACTTTATGTAATAGATTCAGTGAAAATGAAATGAAATACTTCCATCTCTGGCCGTGATCTATTTGTGTTAAATGAAAAAACAATTGTATCTATCTATCTGGTCTACTAATAACCTATAATCAATTTTCTGTGTCTGGGCATTAACTGTTAAATGCAGGTAACTTGTTTTGTTTTTATTGATAGCATTAGTTTTTAGGCTGTACTTTAGACATAGTGACATAGAGGTCACATTGGTAACTGGTGGAGTTAGACGCAAATTTGATTTGCAATGATAGAAAAATAGGAGCAGGTACAGTCCATTTGTCATAGCATTTGTTCAATAAGGCAGATTATCAAAATAATGATAAAGCATAAATAGTGTATTTCACCAAATGTGCTGAACAAACAAGGATTAAATGTGACTTTGAACTCTTCCCCATACATTATACTGAACCTCTTGCTTTCACTTCAGGACAGCTCAAACACATGCCTATCAGTTTTCCCTCTGGAATGTGGTGGAAATACTCTACAGAAACCACTCACAAAGGTAGCTCTTGCATCAGTGGGACACTGTGCCTGAGCAAATTTACCAAAGGAGGCTACTTGTGAACTATTGACTCAGTTAGAGCTCCTCCAGATGGTTGCACTGCACTCTGCGGTGAGCTAGGCATCATCTATGTCCTTCCTTCTGCTCCACTGTGTGCACTTGCCTAGGGTTTTGTCTGAACTGCTCTTGTTTTTCCCACATCACACTATTCTTCCTTATCTGTTTCTTTGCTGTCCCTTGCTTGGGTCCTGGTTCTTTGTACATATATTTCCTGGAAATACATTTTCAGATCATAAAAATTCTTCTATATGCCTCTCCCTTTGTATTTATGTGTGTGCATGTTTGTATGCATGTGTAAAAGTCTGGATACCTTTGTGTGATATACAGAGTTTACTAGGATGAAATTAAGGTCTTATATATGTGATACATTATTCACGATGCTCCAAACATTCCAGTTCAATTCCTCAGCTTGTTACTGTGTTCTGTTTTATCGCATGGCATATTTTGAGAACAGCTCTTTGAGAACTGTTTAGTTCAAGAACTTTAAAACTTTTAAAATAAATAAATAGAATAAAAAGTTCTTTTATTCTTCTGTCACTCTACTTGCCAAGCTAGTTGGTCTTTTGCTAACAGCCTGGATCTACAGACTAAAGACCAGCTACAGGAGAAGTTGACTTCAAAGCATTTTGGCTAAGTGTGGCTTCCACTATACAGATGAAGTCAGGTGCTTGTGCTATATGTACAAGGCTAACCAACTAGATGTTTGCTTTTCTATTTTGAAGACAGTCTTCCATTCCATACCTTAAAACTATTACAAACTATTACTGGTCTTGAAATGCATATTCTGTTTTTTTTTGTTTGTTTGTTTGTTTGTTTTTTTTTTTACTGGTATACCCCTCTTTACAATGAAGTGGAAGGCAATAGATAAAGATTTGTTAAAGGAGGAAAGGAATTTAATCTCTTTCAGCTGTGAATTTAGAAACTGTAGTTCTTCAAGATATGTGGGCCTAGCAAGTGAAGTGTTCAAATAAGCCTGGATTAGTATGTATTAACTCACTTCATATAGAAAAGATGGTAAAACGCTCTAATGAAGTCATATTGACAAAGATCATGCAATCCTATGTGTAAATTTCACTGTCGTGCATGTAGAAATGTATGTATTGTGTGAAAGTAATTGTGGGTATGTTGTGTGTTGATGTGAATACTTTGATAAATATTTCGACTCTTGAAACATGAAGGCACTTAAATATACAGTTACTACTGACTGAGTCAAATATGTGCTTCTCTTAGTAACAGTATGAAAAATTAGAAACTAATGTATAAAATCTGAGAATGTGGGGGAAGTCAAAGCAGAGTAATTCTTCTTGAAAGGAAATGTTGAGGAGGGGAGATATGGATAGATATGGAATGTGCAAAGTGATGATAAGAAAACATACAATATACACCTTAAGCTGTTGTTGTATCAAAAGAACTTTGCTTTCTTAGGCTCTGGAAGAAAAGCTACTGAATAAAATAAATTGGTCTGTGGCCTCTTGAACTTGCTAGAAACAACCTTGCTGTCAAGCGCAACGCTAACTTCAGAGATCTTAGCTGAAAGGTATTGTCACCCTCCCTCTTCTTCTTCTTTTTCTTCTTCTTTTTTTTTGTTCTCCCTGTTCTCTTGGGGAACTATTTTGTCTATACTGATTTGTACCCATAAGGAGCAAATGGATGCAGATCCAAAATGTTGCCAGGGATCGGGATAGCTCTGACAGTTCTGACGAGGCTAGCAGCCTCGAGAAAAGTCAACCAAGGCTCTTGGCAGCCAACCTGGTTTGGGGCAGGCAAAATTCTGGTCCATTTCTGGACTGGTGTCTGGAAACATTCATCCCATGATGGCATAAGTCATATCTAATGGATCAGTTCTGGGCATATATACCCATTTGCCATTTTGCATGCTTCTGTCTCTGCGAAGGTCTGCGCCTAATGAATGCCGAGGGAAATGTTCTTAATGCTGCTTTTGAGGTATCACTTCTTTAGAGAAGACAACCAATTTTACTGTTTACTTTGTTACCATGTCTCAGAAGTTCCTTCACCTCCTGACTGTGACCCTTACTGTGACCTGCAAATTGAGGTAATTGCAAATTCTCTACTCCATCAGCAAAGAACAGTATCACTCTTTGATTTGCATTTGTCCACATCTGAGCCTCGCATAAGCAGACACAACATCAGAGATTGATATTAAAAGCACTCAGCATATGGCAGTGCTACGTCTAAGTTGTAATTTTATTTACATGCTAAAGTTAGTTATTTCTGGGAACACTCGTACGTTTTGCCAGGTATTCTAGTACCTGGTAGCTAGCTATTCTGTCATTTTACCGATTGTTAGTAGACTTCTGCCAAGTTGTTTCTCTTTTGTTATGAAAGAGATAAAAATAAAATGGGCTGGACCTGCATCAAGAAATGATTTTAGATACAGCTTGGCAACAGAAGTGACCCTCAGCAACATTTTCCATTGTACAGTCACTTTTTCTTTTTTTTTTCTCTTAACTGGGCAGTATGATAAATTGCTAATTTCAGGTCAGACAGCTTAAAGTGCAGAACAAAAACAATGACACCATGGAAAATAAAAAGGTTGTCCAGCATATTGAGTTTAAATTTAAATCTGTCTCTCTCAGGAAGCAGACTTTAGCAACAAAGATGGAAACACCTCAGAGGAATATGTCTGAAGCCTAATGAGCAGGAATATCTTTCAAATTCACTAAGACAAGCAGGATCCTTTCTTCTGAAAAATGGATGAACAAAACCTTTTTTTCTTCATCTCTCCCCTTTTATATAGCAATAATTCTACTGTGTCTGATTAAGAAGTTTTTTGTTTCTTTCTAGTTCACCAAGTGTCTACTTTCTGTTTTTAAGAGGTTAACATGACGGCGGTAAAATCAATTGTCTCTTTGTATGTGTCTTTTTCTGACCGAATAAAATATGTTAGGAATGGTCTCAGAATGGTAGATCTATTCCTTGTCAATACAAGTCTGTAACAATATTATGAAATATTTCAGAAATGCTTACTGGGCATTTACCAGCATTTTCAGAAGTTAGGTGCTTAGATCCTATTGAATATACTGGGAGTTAGGAATTTCTTGATAATGTCAGATGTCCAAATACCCAATAACTGCTAGTTTTTAACCCACTAAAATTGATGACAGCTAAGTAACCAGTACTGCAAAATCTTTGTAAATGTGATTCTGGGCTCTTCAGTCTTTCCTGAAACTGAGATTGGACTGTTTAATCATGAACATGGTTTAGAAAAGTTTGTCTTGATTGTTGGTATACTTTGTTCCCGAGGGAGATACCACTACTATTTCAAATATCTCATTGTCATGTCAGTATTTGACACATGAATGCGATTTATCTGTGTTAAATATATTTATCCTCAGTGATTTTACTCGGCATATGAGAAGATGCAGTCACAACTGCGGATGTTTCAAAAGGTAGGGATATAATGTAAACTTGTAAATAATTAGGAATTTACTGGGTCAAAATTTAGTTACTGCAACCTCTCATATCAAGCCAGCTTCTGTATGATTTTTATTGCACTTCTCTGAACAATTTCCAGCATGCCAAGATTTTGTTGGTGATGAAATATATGAAAAGTGAATACAAAATTCCAAATTTACTGCATTACAGCCCTGTGGTGGGAGACTATTAAATCCCTGCACTGTGTGTGATAAAATGCCTGCTTCCTGCTTCTTCCTGCCTGGGTAAGTATTGAAAAGTCTTTGTCCTTTTTTCTGCACTTCATCACGTGGCAAATTCATGTCTAATTTACTTTTCACTACCATATTGAGATTTTCTAGGTTTTTGGTTCTAATTGAATAACAAAGTTTTAGACAATTTCCTGGAGTTACAAGCTAGAGTGACCATCTGTGGGACTAAGAGTCATTAAGTTTCCATGTCATTTCCACCCATTGTCTTCCTTTTAGACTATCCATAAGGATTCCAGTTAGCAACCAAACGTAATGATGGGTTGGTTTTTTGTGTCGTGGGGAACACCTGTCTGTTGGGAAGAAAACTGAAGCTTCCAACTTTTTTAAAGTAGATCAGTGAAGAATTGTCAGTTGGGAGCAACATTTGCTCACTAGCAATCTGGTTTGGCTACGTCAAATCCATGACCCAAAACTGAAAGATGTGGTTGCCTGATCAGTCTGTTTGTTCAGGGCTAAAACATAATTTAGTTTAGGCTAAAACATAACTTTCTTTATCGGGTCATAAAATAGCACTTGAATAGCTTTATGTATGCTTGGCTATACTTTTAATACTCTTTCTACAGAATTCTCACCTACGTTTAACTTAGCTTTTTTACTGAGTGTATAGATCTGGTGTGAAATTAGGGGGGTGTCCCAAGCACAATAAGGACCAAAATGAATATACGGAGAGATCCCACCTTCTGGTTTATTAGCTGAATTGATAATTAAGTGACAAACTCAAAGGGTGAGAGAAACATGTTTTATATATGTTTTTACATATGGGTATCCTATTAAAAAATGATTTGTTTTTCCTGCCTAAGGTTCAGACATTGCATTTAGTCCCTGTATTGCTCATTTTTTTTCCTCAGGAGTTAGTATGTCAATAGTGAATTTCAGTTTTATTAATGAATTCTTCTTACCTATTAATCCTTCTCCATTTTTATGTCAGTTGTTCTGTTTTTTTTTTTACTTCTGTCCTAAAATGTTGTGTCCTGTGTTTACTGAAGCTGTATTCTACCACAGTGACAGCTGCATTTCAGGAGTGGGATTTCCTGTTCTTTCTGGTGTATAATTTCCAAAGCTGTCTTAAAATAAGGGAAATACAATTGGCATTTTTTCTACAGCACCCACATTATTACAAGTGCTATGTGGAAAAGATACAAAGTCTGTTTCCCTGCCCAAAGGACTTCTCAATCATTTTTAAGAGTAGTTTAGCAAGTGGAATCAGAAAATAGTATGGAACACATGCAGATGAAGCATTCTGCAGTAATTATTTTCTTTGACTGATCAGATCAGATGCACATACAGCTGCAAAAGAAAGATTTTCTTGTAGCAATAATTATTGCTAATAAATGACTTATGAATGTGGTGGGGATGGTTAGTGATTGAAGTAAGAAAAAGGCAGTGGAACAATAGAAAGGAATAGAAAGAAAAGGTGGCCCCTTTTAGGTGTATGACTAAATGAACATTTTACATTCTGGGACTTTCAGCAAGTTAGGCCTGTACCGAAGATGAGTTTTGCTGAGTGGCTTCTGTAATTTTGTACCAAGTCCTTTGAAATCATTTCTGGCTGAGACTGGAAGAAATCAGGCTTAGAAATGAAGAAATGAAAAACCAGGATTTGATTCATCTTTTTTGGTTTTGAAACCAAAAACAATTGCCCATGTTTTAGTATTTTTCTCCCTTGTTCTAGCTGTAATTTGTGCAGTTGGGCTCTGAACTGACAGATTTACTGCAACACACAGAATTTGACCCTTAATTGCAGCAAAAGAAAATGGGCGGTGGAAGGTTTGCAAATTTCCTGGTGTCTTTAGCCTTCTGTTCTTATGAGGCATCAAGTTCCTCTCTATTTTATTCTTTTTTCACTTTTTCTTTTTTTTTTTCTTTTTTTTTTAATCATGCAGGTTTTCTTTTGGCAAACAGGTTTCCATTTCCTTCTCTTTTGCAGAATTTGTGGCCACATAAGTTATCAGCTATAAAAAGGCAAGAGCAGGAAATCTTGTCCTTGACATACCCGGTGGAATAAATAATCAAAAAAAAAAAAAAAAAGTGAGCCATTTCCCATTACTTTGTTCTGTTGGTAATTGCTGTAAGAGATTGCCAGAAGGAGCAGAGTCTGTCTTCAGGTCAGGATGGTAAACTGTGGTGTCTGGCCATACTAAAGAAAGCACAATTTTTATTTTCTGCTAAATGAGGTAGAGCCGTTATTTCTTTTGACAGCTAACCTTGTGAGCAGGATTAACTGCAGAAGAGTATGCAAGGTCCGTGTTGAACAGGGGTGAGAACAGTAACAGAGATAGAGCCGAAGGATGAAGAGCAGGCCACTGTGTTGGAAAGAGGCTCTGTAGCTTGCATAGCTGATTCACAAGATTCATGATTTAAAGGTCTGGACTCGTATTCTAATATTGTAACGCTATGAATGGTAAGAAGGTGACGGAATCATTTCCAAAGGATCAGTATTACCTAAAATATAACAACATATCAATACCTTAGACATGTATTGTTGGATAATGGGAATCATTCCTTAGAAAGACTTACCTCCCCTGATTACCTATACAGACAGCCTAGATGGTAGGTCTTCTGGGGTTGATGTGTGGTTAAGTTCAGTCAGACCCATTTCATTCTCCCCCTTTTTCCTACTCTGCGAAACACGGCAAACTGATATTTAGCCATGAAGAAAATGCTTTGTTAATTGCATATGGCAATTCCTTGCTCTGTTATTACAATTTTCGGTGTAGCATCACAGGACTTCACATCTTAGGCAAGTACAGGATTGCTTTCTGCTCACTGCCTTACAAACACAGCAAAAAGATGGTCCCTGCCCTTCCAGCCTAAATATCAGAGACAATGGATGGAGGCAGCCTGGCCAGTACAGAAGTAGAATCCCCACAAGGGGAAAACTTGGGCAACTAGAGTCACAAGAGTGACGGCACAGCACAGGGTCACAAACTTGTGCCATAAATCCCAGCTCTGCAAACTCTGTCCAGCTTGAGGGCCAGAAAAAGGAACCAAATATGTCTGTTTCTGCTTTGAGCTTAGCTGGAACATTGACAGACCTCAGGGACAGCAGGAGCACGCCACATACACCAGGAAAGCATAAAGCAAAGAGAGTTTACCTTAATGCCTGGATAATAATATTAGTAAATTACGATAGGTTAAAGCAAGAGGGACTGGGGAGAGGAGATAGCAATCTTCTCTTCTGTCTGGTTTATACAAGCAGAACTTCCTTCTGTGCTTCCCCATTTTCTTGGCTACTGAACTCAACGCTCTTTGTTTCAGTCGTCTTTAATAGCTGCTAACAAGGAAATCGCTCTGTATTCTTCCATTGCTTACACTGCACTTAAGCTCAGGATACAGAGTATATAGCTAATATATTCCATGTTTAATTAGCCCTCTGGTGTCAAGTTAAAATTTGAACTTGTTGGGTTACACTTCTTTCTTCTATAAGTAGATCTGACCTGGGGAGTGGCTGTCTGAACAAAAAAGTGCAGTGTTACAGCTGCTCTTTTTAGTCCTAGAAAATGAGCAGTAGCAAACTCTGGATCCCTAGGTTAATTTCTGGGATACGCTCTGAGATGCCTACAATGAATGATGTAACTTTCTGCACTGCACTTTCTGGAAGGGTAATGTAATTTTTATATGTCAAGCATCCCTAGAATAGGCTGTGCTTGCTGTTTTTGTATATAGGGATTTCACGGCTTCTCAGCAGCACAGATAAAACTGAAGTGAGCATTATCTCACGTTGTTAGTGGGGTGAGGGAAAAAGAGGGATTGTGACCAATGCCGTTGAGATGAAGGAGCCTTCCACCAGCTGCTGTTGTCTCACATGTGCTCATCTCCTGATGCAGAAGCTGCCAGATTGGCTTGCTGGTTTTGCGCTATTATGGGGAGCAGACACATGACTATTTTGCTATTTCCTACCCTTTACTATATCTAAAAATAACAACAGTAGTATAAGCAGTCTTAGTATTAACATGTCCATAATAATATTGAGAACTAAATAATTAAACCAATATCAATCCAGAAAATGATGTACTTTTAATATAACAGTGTGCTACTTTCTATTAGTTGATAGTGTTTGAAATTTTCAAATGGATTGAGGCTTCTACAGGTGTTTTTTACCAAAAAAATTGTACTTGAGTACTAAGTTTTATGAATTTTTTCTACTAGATATAGAAATAATGAAATTGCTAGCTAGGCTGCTTTTGTTGACGTGCAGCTGCCAATCGGTAAGATTCATGAAGATCCCTTTTGTGTGCCTGTTGTTATCATTTGATATGTGACATAAACTGGGGCAAACAAGATTCTTATTGCAAGTGTCCATTTTGATAATGGAGACCAAATGTTAAAAGATAACAAAGAAACAAGTGCTTTTTCTTTTTTTCCTCTTCCCCCCCGGCCCCACAATGGAACAGGCACTCCTCAATTGCACTGGGTTCTGAGCATTTGTTTTTAGATCTGAACTTTGAATTTGGTAACATAACAGTTATGAGAAGCCAGGCACTTAGATAATACACGGTCAATATATTTAAAGTCTTTGTTTAGCATTTTTTCTTTTTCTTCTAAGGGAAGCATATTGATGATGTAAAGTACAGGTACCCAAGAGGTTAATCACAACTACAGTAGAAAATATCAAACTTCAGCAGCATGGATAATGGCAGTACAAATTACTGGAATGAATACAATGAAGCTCTTTGTTTTCATATAAGAATTAAAAGATATTTCCAAATGTATCGAGCACATTCTTCGCTACAGCAAAGTCTGTTAAACTGGTGACCAGCTGTGCTGTCATTTTTTGTGTGTGTTTATGTTCTGATCATGTCTTTGAAATGGCTTTTCTCTTCAGGTAAACCATTCACCAGTCATCAAGTGAGAATGATTTTCAGGTACATCATATGGAGGCCATTGAATGGAAGGGTTGTTCATTTAAGTTAGATCCACACTGATGAAGCAGTGGTTTGTAGTATTTTACCAGCCTCCAGGACCTTAAGGTAAATTCACATAGTCTTTTTTAGCATAACTTCCTGCACATAATTTTTTTGCACCAATTGATTTTCAATCAACTCTATGCTTAAAAGTGCTTAAGATTGCTCCTTTCTGGTTCAGAAGTGTGCAGAGAGATTGAGAGGTTTGGATGAGTATGTTGGATTTGCGTTTAAACACAAGCTTAACTTTAAGCAGGGCGATAGTCTCACTATGTCTGTAGGATTACTGTAGGATCATGTGCCTGTATTTAAGCAGTGCTCAGATGCTGTAATGAATCTGAACGCTGGGGCTGAGATCTTCCATATTAAGAAAGAAATAGGAATTAGCTGTTTGAGGTAATGCAAATCCAAGCTAAAATCCTACCATGCTCCTTTTTAATAACCCATACCATTATTTTTAATCTATTATGTATATTTTTGTTTTGTTGGCCATGTTTTACTGACATGAAGCCCAAGGCTAAATTCCTGGAGAAATAAAATTATTAAAATTCTGCTTCCATTCCTGTTGCTGTAAATTTAGGCTTTGTAATCTGTGGGTGTTTTGGTACTTGAAGTATGGCATCACTGTGGGTCTATAGTGGCTCCCCTGTGCTGGATCAAGTCTCTATTTTTTTTCTTTTACAATGGGTGAGATGTGTTTAATTTATTGTAGGAAACTCTTAAAGATGCAAGATCCTTTTTAGAGGCTTCTACAATAGCCGTGAAGCACTTATTTAATCCCATTGAATGGAGGCTAGATTTACTAGCTGGGCTAGACATGATTTTTGTTCAGGAGTCATCTTGGAGTACATCGAAGTTTAAAGATCTTTGCAGAAAAACCACAGAGAAACAAAAGGAGTAAATTTTAAAAGGAACTTTGTCAAGGAGTTTTAGATGTTAAACAGATAGAAAAACCATGGTGGCTTGACTGAAGCGAGTGTTGGGTTAGCAGAATCGTTACAGATCCAGTGAGACATGCTAATGAGGCACTTTAAATGCAAGTTTGATGGAAAAAGGGGCAATTTCATACCAAAGTGCAGCAAGGTTACTGAATCAAAGAAGGTACACTTCAGTTCTGCAGACGGGAACAATGCTCCATTGTCGGATCCTTTTTCTTTTGACTTTAAACATGTTTTAACTACACTATTTACTAAATTGTACAATGTGGCTTGCCCACTGATTGAGAATTTATGACCAGAAACAAACCTGTTAGGGGAAAAAAGAAAAACTGAGTGTGATCCATACTGTAGCTGCATGAAATAGCTTGAATGGACTTAACCTGAGCACTGTGGGGGGTGCACAATATGTTTTTCAAGCCCAGGGGCCTGGGATCTGAGTTCAAATAGAATTTCGTCTTTCAATAACAATTTAAAAAAGGGAGAGTGTTTGGAGACATCTGTGGCCTCTCAACCTGTGTTAATATAGATGTCTCAGTTTTGTCTTAAAAAGCCTACTTCAGAATCGTGCCTTGTCAACCCATCCAGCATGTGAAATTCCTCAGATTGCATCATGCTTGAAATTCACAAACATCTTGTTTTACTTTCAATCATTACAGCTCTTTTGGTAAAAATAAAGACTAACAACATCAGTACTTGCTCCTACTGCCATGAAAAATCACAAACCTTTAGCTTCCGTGAAGGAGAACTCGGGCTCTTTTATAAGACCTATTGAACAGCTTTTGGGCAAGATTATTATGCACAAACACAATGAAATGGCCTAATTTTTGCCATGCTATTTGTATCAGGTCTGTTCTCAGACCTTGAAATGGATTTTTATATTATATGTCAAAAATTGTGTTAATTGTCTCCACATTTTGCTACCTTTTATTGGTAAGCTTCTAGTTCATATCTAGGTCTAAAAACACTATCCCTACATAAAGGTTCTCTGTCTACTTTTTAAAATGAAAAATACATGGTATCTCACTGAGGCCCCTTATATTGTAGTGCTTTTTTGCAAGATGGTAAAGCACCTGTATAAAGTGGGAAAGATTTATTTCTCAATTGCAATGGAAAACGCCCATATGAAATAAAATCTATTAGATACACCATCAGCTGGAAAAGATCAGCTATAGATCTACATTTTTGCAAACTTCTATGGTGCTGCAAGCTGGGCTTTTGTTTTTGACCCTGCATAGCAAACTTGTGAGCTGGGTTTTCACAATGTGTTTAGGTTTGGGACTGGTAATTACGAACCTTTAATATGTATTGCAAGTGAGGCATTACATCTAGACACAATTATTGTGTATAGATGCATGTAGATTCATTCATTAAGTGCTTACTGCATAATTTTGTACTGTTTAAACACATTACTGGGTAAGTATCATATATGACTAGAATGAAAGTTTTCTGGTTACATGTATATATCTTTTTATCACAGAAAGTGCAAAAGTCTAGATAATAATAATAAAAACTGAAAACTAGGTGGCAGTAATAACCCAGACATACAGCTCTCCTGTGAGTGATGATGGGATGACTCATACTTTTCTTAGGAATCCTGAGGGTGCTGCAGTCCCATACTGAATGGCTTAGCTATTAACAAACAGTTAGAAAAAGTACAGGACCAAGTGTTCATATGGGTTCATTCATTTAAAAACACAGAGTTAGAACATGATTTGCTGTAATTAAAAAGGAGTAACAAGAAGAAATGGATTGAATATTATAGGGTAAATAATTAATACAACTGAGCTTGTTTAATTGTTATATACATTAGAATCAATTTCTTTCCTAATTGCAGTGAGTGACAGGAGAGGAGGAGCTATGATTACTTATGAAACTCTTGTCTCTTGTGGTTGTGGCTTGGGGCCAGCAAGTATTTGAAAATCCATAAGCAGATTGCTGTTCACACCGGTGGTTATATATAGCCTGTGGGGTGGGTATTCCTCTCATGCCGGGGTAAGCTAAAAGTAATGTGAGGAAAATCAGCAGAATTACTCTGTAGAAGGACTATTATTGGCTCTAAAACTCCCAGGAGTTCATGGTCAACATCCTCATTTATTTAGAGACATGGACTGAGGCTACAGTCCTAGAAGAATCAGACAGCTAAGATTTATTGGCTGACTTCATTGTTTAAAAGCAATACTCTCCTTAGATTCATACAACTTAATTGCATTTGCAAAGAAGAATGTGATGTCCTTTTCTGGTTAGCCAAACTGCTTGGGTGGCAGGACTGGGCAGAAAAGTTTGGGGAATCCTTCATCTTAAATGTGGCTATCAGTCTGACGGTATTGGGTATATCTATTTGCTTTATTCCAATAAATTGTTTTGTTTGGAACTGGGTCGCCTAAATATTCTCAGAACTGTCTGAGCTGCCACAAGCTCATCTTGTTTCATGCAATATTGCAGAGATTTGTTCTGTGTTTGATTTGAATTTATGTACCTCTGCATATGACAAAGATCTTTTAATATCTGCTCCTTTTTCAACAGAGTTCTCTGCTTTGAAAGATCTTGCTGTACAGGTTAAATTCAGAATATGTCAGTGGCACTCCTGCCTGTAATATAGTTAAAGTTGATTTGCTTCCTCTTGTTCTTCAATGAGAAATTTTAAATACATTCTAACTTTTTCTGTGCCTTTGGTCTAACTAGGAAATGTCTTTCTCTCCTTTTTTTTTTTTTTTTTTTTTAGGTATCTCAAGTCCATTTCTGTTACTACTTCTGTCCTTCTGAAACATGTACTTAGGATGGATGAGGTCATAACTATTCGTTATTGAAAAAAAGATGTCTTCCACAAGGTATCCAGAGAATTCACAAAATGTCTAAACCTAGCAGTAATAGAAAGGCATTTCATCTTAGCTGTAGGACTACTTGGTAGGTGGTGGGTACCAGTCACAGGAAGACTTGCTAGATAGTAGATAACAGTTAATGGTGAAGTTTTACCTTAAAAATAATCACTCCTGTTTTCCAAAGCCTCCATTTTCATTCCTTTGAGCCATTCTTTATTTGCATAATAGTGAAGCTTATCAACTCTGTCTTTCTAGTGCTTTCTGAAAAATGTGATAAGATTAGTTTATTTATACATTTTTTGCATATGTTCAGGTGTTCATTATGTTAGGAAAAAATCAGTAAGTCTTTTGTACCTGAGCCAAACTGTCTCTAACCACTGCCAAACTAGATCTTCTGCAAGGATGGGAGGATTTTTGACCTACTCCTAAGGACATGGGGAATAGGATGTGCTTTGGGGTAACTTACTCATTCTGTGAGTCTTGTAAATAAGCACAGTTGGCACACAGCGTAAATTTCTGCATGTCAGGGGTTTAGGTGCTCTTAAGCAATTATTCCCACTTTTATAGGTATGCAGCCAACTATATATACCTTAACTATGCAGCTGAGAGCTTGCTTATAAGCACAAAAACAAGATGTGAATTTTTGTTTATCCATATTTTCCAGGCTTAAGTGCTCTTGATGATGGACTATTGGCCTGTTCTTCCTCTTCTGGCATCTTAGACAAAAAACTGCAATGGTGGTAGCATGGGGTCAAACCTAATGCACACAGCTGTGGACTTTTGCCCCAGCAAGTCTGCTGTCTTCTTTTGACGAACAGAGCTAAAGGTCTATTGGATATGTTCCAATGTTTTAAACTTTTCAAAAAATATATTTCTACAGAATTATATTGTTGAGAGTTCCTGTTGCAATTTAAAACAAACAAACCAAGCTGCAATAGGTATAGTTATCAGCAATACAGAGAAGTTCATAGCAATTACTTTTATAACATCAGAGATCTGCTGAGGGTAATTAACATGTATTGCCTTAAGATCCCAGTACAATTTACACTTTACAATCACATCATAAATAGTAGGATATCTGTGATCTCTTTCATGTCTGTGGCTCTGCTTTTGCTTTTACTTAAGAGTGTTAACCAGATGACACTTTCTGTCCCTTAATTTATTCTAACAGCCTCCTGAATGCCAAAGCTCCTGTTGTTGGAGACCTTGTCTAAGAAAGGAAAAAATGAGCATATGTAATTTCTGGGTGAGTTTACTGGCTTGTGTTCTCTTCAAAACTCCATACAACTGTATTTTGCAGAAGTCAATGTTACATTTTCCTGCAGAGGGGGATTGCAGAATCTTGCATAACAAAAGGCAGCTGAAGAGAATTCTTTATCCTTTCTGGGAAAAGCAGCAGCATCTTATTTGCAGGAAACCAAACATAAATAATTAACTTTGAACACTTGAAGTGAAAATACTTTTGGAGCTGAGGAACAAAAACTAATTTAAGTATATAAGAAGGAAATATATTTCTGTGTACTGTTTCCCAGTTACGCTGCATAAATTAGTAAAGAAAGGTGCCTCTGTTTCAGATAGTTGTGCATGACTTTGAACAAAATAAGTATACTTGCCTTAAAATGCAACATACTTCATGAATCTTCTAATGAGCTCAGAACCTTAATTTACATATCTGGAAGTCAAAGACTTTTTTTTGCCAATCACAGAATCGTCTAGGCTGGAAGAGACCTCCAAGATCACCTAGTCCAACCTCTGACCTAACACTAACAAGTCCTTCACTTAACCATATCACTAAGCTCTACATCTAAACGTCTTTTAAAGACCTCCAGGGGCAGTGACTCAACTGCTTCCCTGGGTAGCCCATTCCAATGCCTAACAACCCTTTCGGTAAAGAAGTTTTTCCTAATATCGGATTGAATCCCAGCATTAACATTTCTGTAGAAATCACTTGTGCATTACATCAAAAAGAGAAGTGAAAATTTTTCAGCAAAAGAAATATTTGTTTCTAAACTAGTTTTTTTTGGTCCTGGTTCAGTGAACGTGTAAGGATGGTTTTCATGGGCACACAAATCTTTAGGGTCAGGGACAAAAGCTGTTAAAATCTTTTTTTCGTGTGGTGTAATACTAAGGTAATAATCCTGTTGATAGTGTGAATGGTGTATACTGATTGCAATGAATGCTTTATATATTCCAAGCAGGAAGGAGGCAATTCCCATTTCTATTTACAGAAACATAATCGGCATGCTTTCAAACCCTTCTGCACATACTTTGTTCTAAGCACATATTCATCATGGTAAACCTACATGTAGTTACAGTTTTGAGAGTAGCTTTTACAGGATTGAAAGCCTTATTTTAAATATGTACTACTTTGGCTGTCATCTTAATGGGAGCTTTTATCTGCAAAACCTTTCTCTGAGCTATTCTCCTAAAGCAGTATAATATTACTAATGATATGTGTATTGGGTCTTAGGTAACTTTACAAATCTTTCATTATACATATGTGCGTACATAAGACCAGCTTTACATGAAACAGTAATCCACTTTTCCGTGGGACAGCAATAGCATGACAGAAGATGTGGGGAACACTTCAGGAGGCAGTATTATAGAGCTATTTCCCAGTAGAGAATCTGGCCAGGATCCTCAGGTTAACTTCACCATCTCCTGTGTATCAGGTCTTAGTGATCAGGTATGGGCAGGACGTGTGATTATTGTTCATTCTGAAACGGCCCAAGTCCTTGTCAGTAATGAAAGAGCAGTGGTAGTGGAGGCTGAACAAAGTTTGTGGTATACATTCTTTTTGTGTTGACTGAACAAATGATGTTATCAACCTTTTTTCTATTCTGAAGTCTAAACACAAGCAAGCCTTTAATGCAGATCTAAAGTTATACAGGTCTAAGTAAGCCCTGTGTAACTTATTCGCCGTTTTGACTAGATTTATCTCTACATGCTTAAAGTGTCTTTATACCACTATAACAGTGGTATAAATACACTGTGCTGAGATGCTGTGTATTATGCATATCTCTTTAACTTTATTAGCATTCTTTTGTATATAAACATTACAATCTGGTCCTGAAAATGTTTCTCACTCGCCCTGGAATCTGGATTTTCAGGCTGGAAAATTGCCTTTAAAAATAAATTCAGAACACTTCATGGATTTGTCTTACACTTAGGTGATAGACTTAACATTTCTCTCATTATGATACTTAAGTTTTTTTAGTATATCATATGTTCTATCAAATTTTCCAACAGAAACATTATGTGAAAACTATATGAGATCTATACTCATGTATTGAATGATTATTTAGCATTGTCAACTGCAGAGGCTTTTTTTCTTCTCTGACCTGATTAGAGATGGCAAATAACAATAATCTTTTCTGGAAATATAGTGACCTGAGATTTTCATTTTGATCTTTTTTTTTTTTTTTTTTTCTTCCAGTATTTGACAGTTTGGGTGCTGAGCATCTACTCAGTCTGCTTTATTGCTGTTCAGCACTTTGTTTGGCTTTCAAGCAAAATGTTCCCATTCTTCATTGCTGGTCCTCTACACCTGCTTTCACTGTTCACTTCATATATTCCTGGCAATTGGTAATTTTACCGGTGATGACCTCCTGGAGAAAATTCTCATAGAATTTGATCAAACTAGTGATATTTTTTAAAGATTTCTTTAGAAACAGAGTGATATTTCTAGTAAGATGTTCCAAAGTTGATTTAATAAAAAAACAAAACCACATACACACACTATAAAATGGACATGGACAAAAAGGCTGCTTATTTCTTCTTGCATCAGGAGGAAATTCCTCTCTTCCCCTGTAATCCAAACACACTCATATCACTGGCCCCATGCACTCCTGGCATTTTGCTGCTGTATGTTTTTATTTAGTATGATACAGCTCATGGGAACCGATTCTGTGATTGTCACCTATGCATTGAACAGAACCACTTCTGTGAACATCTTTTTAGAGGTGGATGACTTTGGTAAAGGACTCTGCTTTTGGAATATGATGCCCTAAATACATGAGTGCATTTGTCAGCAGTGCCTCTACGTACCTGCAGCCACGTGACCCTAGCCCTTTGTGTCAGGAAAATTCAGCTTCCACAACTTTTACTCCTTGGCACATTTGCTGCTCTGGGGCATTAGCAGAAGGCAGATCAGGGTGCCTGGGATGGACACTGCCTCCCTGCAGAACAGCAGGTCTCTGTGGGAGCTGTGATGGAAGCGAGTGCCCCTCCTGCCCGCACACTTCTCACAGCTGTTCCTGCAGGTGGAAATGCAGCCTATACAAATTCATCTACACCTCGTTCCCTTAGAATGCAAGATAGGTGGGGTGAAAGTAGCCACTGAGCAGAGTTATTGTGATGACTCTTTTCTCCAGAATGTTTTCCCTTAAGTGTCAATTTTCAAATGGAAAATATTTCATGTGCCACCACGAAATAGAGATACTGCAGAGTTATGGAACGTTGTTCTTGAAAGCTGTCGTGAAACAAATATATATACGAGGTTATAAAAATGTGTTTTGTATAAACTGCCCTCTTTTAGCAAACATTTCACTTCCTATAATTGTGTGCGCTTTTGTTTGAACTTATCAAATATGTGATTGTTCTCCTTCTCCTTCAGGGAGATAAGAAATCCACCCTCCGGATATGCAGAATGATGTTGTTGTAATCACTCTTCAAAGGGAGATCCACAGTAAACAAATGTTAGCTTGTCGCCTCTGCAGCTTCTTTTGGTGAGCAGCAGAACTTCCAGAAAAAAGGCGGAGACTAAGGGGAGAGGAAAAATTTAGCTGTAGAACAAGTAAATAATTCTATTTTCTTCAGCCCAGGAAAGACCAAAATTTATCAGTCCTTGTAAGAACACTTACCTCAAAATATATTTATATCTGTATTTTTTGTTTTGCCTCAGAATAGGTTGACTCTCTGAAGTTTGCCAGCATTACTACAAACCAGTAAGACTGAGAAACTAAAACATCCCATAAAGAAAAGTGCTTGGACCAGATAATGTTGTGTAACAGTAATTGGATTCCAGTGCCTGAGGTACATGGGAATTTTATTGTTGTTGTTATTTATGCCTGCCAAGATTGTATCCTCTCACTGAAGCAGCTATGCTAGCAAAAGTTTTAAATGCAGACTATGACTTATAGCCATCTTTTTTCTGCAAAGTTCCTGCATGTGACCAGATCATTCCTGTGGAATCCAAACTGGTCAGCCCAGTTCAGCAGCACTAGCCTGCAAGGTTTCCCAGCTTGCCTACTGAGCGTGTTTCATCTTTGTTACGCTGAGACCATCTCTGAGTCAAAAAGCTCGCACTCTCCGCTCTTCCTCTCTAGGCCTAACAAAGTCATATAGTATTAACATAGGTGTGGTTGCTCTTTGAGACACACAGCGGAAACTGGGCAGGGCTAGGACTGCTGCCTTACTCTGCTGGGGGTCTGAATGCTCTGGAGGGCAGAACATCTGCGAGCATGAGCTCCAACATGACAAGCCAGAAAGTTGGTGCTTTGGTTCATAAATTACCTATATTCTTCCATGAGAAACTGTTGCTTTTTCACATAAATGTGAGTGTGGAGGCGCCTGGCTCATTTCTGTATTCTGCATGCAGCCACACTTGTGTTAATAGGCAACAAATTTCTTCTCACGGCTGCTTATCACTCAAGAAACTGAAAGAGCAAAACCCCAAAACCATGTATAGTGCAAAACCTTGTTTGTTAACAGTATAGTCTCTCACAAGAAGAGATGGAAATCTGCTCTCTGGTATCTTACCCACCACTTTAGATTCATGTGAACTGGAGAGATAGCTCTGTAAATCTTGTGAGTTGCTAGCAGAAAGAAAATCATGGTTTATAAACCAGAGGTTTGAAATTATTTGTTGTTGCACAGTTTGAATTCCTACCCAAATCTGTTCTGTAATTTTGAAACTTTTGAGGTTTGCCGATCCATAACATAATCCTTATTTCATAATATAGATCTTTAAGATCACACGGAAATCAGTGAAGTTAGATGTTGCTTAAGTCACAGAAAGTTAAAACCAGCAGATTCAGATATTACAGGATTAAGCTACTTTTTTTTTTTTTTTTTCATAATAACTGTGGGAAGAATCATCTTTCCTTTTTCGTTTTCTTTCTCCTCCTCCAATTTTGGAGCTCCTTCTGACAATAGTAGCTGAAAAAGTGTTGTGTAGTAAATCAGCAAGAGACAAATATTCATCACTATTGTCAACACTTAGCAGATCTCAGCCTCAGTTAGAAAAAACACTTGTCTAATTGAATTGCTGTTCATGAAAGCAGTACTTCTGAATATGCTTAATCTTAGCGTGTTTAAAGCCACGCTTAGTTTAAATGCTTTCCTGAATCTGGGCCTCAGATTTTGAAGTATCTGGTTGCCTCCAGTTCTGCTGTGTACATTTTAACCTGTTCCAGGTTTCCAGAATTTAAACAAGCAACTGCTTCTTATGGTGTTTGTGCTCTATTTGAAGCAGAGAGGTGGGAGTGACACGTAAAGATTCATCTTTGGAAAAGGTAAGGAAAATGTGGAACTGCAGCCATAAAACTTTGCACAGCTAATGCTAGTACACATGGCAGCACCTGGGGACCAATGCAATAGAGTAAGAACTTCCTACATTGCCATGAAGGCTTCATGTGATGAATTGTGAAGTATTGTATTTGAGTAAGACTGTATCTTCTCTGTTTTCTAATCCTCCTTATGAGAAGTGTTATTAACATTGAACTTATTTACATTTGAAATAAGATGTAACCTAGCCAAGTGTTTAAGCAAAACTACACATATCCTTTGAGTTAAGCATATACATAGGTATTTTGCAGATGACTCTAATTATTTTGCACTTCTATTTTAACATTTGGTGCTGTACTTTGAGTTAGAAATCTTACCCAGGACTAAAACCTGTCAGCTAAAATGAAAGATCTCACGTATTCTCAGTGACTGTCATTGCCTCTGCACTCAGATCAAACAAACCCACTCAAAACTATAAATCCAAGTTGATTCTTCTTGCTTTGGAAACAAAGGCTCAATTGTCGGAATCCAAGGGTGTCTTCTATTATCTAAGCATTTTTTGCAGAATGTACATTGATTCATGTCCCTTAGCACAGTGCATTCTTTGTTTGATTTGCTTTCAACATTTTTGATGTAGATTATTATTTTTTTCTTTTCTGTACTAGGAAAGGTAGTTTCATTTTTCATCACTTTTCCAAAGAATGAAATGTTTGTCTTTGCAAAGTTTCCAGTGGATGACAATCTGTAGCATGTTAACTATTAATTCATTGGAAGGATACTTGGTGACTACAATACTGAAATGTAAACCTTGTCTCAGTGGAATCTGGATTTCCTCTTTTGAAGTTGGTTCTGTTACCTAAAGATCAACAGATAGAAATTTCGTAAACTTTCAAAATTAGAACAACATCAGAGCACCCTCATCAAATTCACTTTTTAAGTGTTTATTGCATCCAAATCCTGCCCAGGTCATTAGGAGATGTAGTGGCTCAGTGACTTAAAAGTCTATTGCATTTAAAGTGCTTAAAGATGTATTATGGATGCTAAATCTAAAGACAGAGACTAAAAATGTTGGGTTTTAATTGGTTTGAGCCAAACTTTAATTTCATTGTCCCTGATAAAATGAGGCTATGGGAATTATCAGCTGTTATTTTGCAACAAAGAGTATGAATATTGGGACACAGAATACCTTTACATAGTTGCATGTTTTCTACCTGAGTCTCTACTTTTATGAAGGAGCATACAGCTACAAATATCCATTCTCAAAGAAATTCCATTGCACTTGCGTAACTAGCTGTTGCATTTAAAATTTTCCTAAGAATCCATTTCCTTTCTTGTTCTCACTTTCTTGAAATACCTCATGTCTACTTTTGCAAAATTAACTTGCGTAGACATTTTATTCAATATGATGCCTTTATCTTCCTTGTGCTAGAATTCTAGCACAAAGAAAAGTGAGGAGGCTATTTTCTTCATTATAGTAAGAGAATCTGTTCAAAGCTTAAATTTCACATACCCTTTATGATTAGGCTTGCAATGTCTTGTTTGGTGACTACTGACTGATACTGCAAGAAAAAAAGCAGAGGTACCTGTTTGCATGTTTACCTGCCGTTTTGAATAAAAATCTAAAACATCTGGGAGTAATTAACTGGAGTGAAAATCAAATTGGCCAGTCCTTCTTAGGAAGAAATTAGTAAAAATAATACAAGTAAGCTTTGCAGTGGTTTGAACTCGCAGTGACACAGGTTCAGTTCCAGGAATCCAAAATGCAAATATTCGTAACACAGTTTTGTGGTCATTCCCATATTCTTCTACTGTTCTCTCACCAGGAGATCTCTCAGAAACAATCTCCACTGAAAGGCATTTCTGAATACTTCCACCCATTTAAGAGTGGAGAAAGTTACAGGTGTACATATTGTACAAACGTGCTGCCAGAAATAATTGTGTGTGACAGCTTGAAATCCACGATCTAGTTACAGTACCTGGCCAGATCTGCTATGGACATAATACCACGTTTTGGTTCAATGCCAAAATGTTCTGTGAATTCCGCCATCTTCACAGCCATTTAGCTAAGTGAAAGTATGTATATATACCTTTGAGAAATAGGGTTTAGTTTATATAAGACTTAAATAAGATCTGCAATAGCAAGGATAGACAGCACATTGTTAAGTGCAGAAACCACAATCACCAGAAAGACTTTGTTTTATTTACTGACCCAAACCACAGGAATTCTTTCATTACTTTCTTTCTATTTGTGCAGGTACCATATCAGGATGGGCGAGCTGTCTCCAGCTAAGCAAATTAACCTGTTGAGAAACAAGAGAATGCAAGTTAACAGGTTCTGATTTTGCCTATGAAAATGAGCTTCAGATGTGAGGTTGTGATCTATGTAAATTAAATGTAACCCCTCAGTATCAGAAGATAACTCCACTTGGGCCACTTAACGACAAAAAAACGTGCTAACGGTCCATGCTGCAACACCAGACTAAGGTACCTATTGTGTGAAAAATAAATAAATAAATAATTTTACAAGCTTTTCTGTCCTCCATCTGTTACTTGAAATTAAAAGAAACAAAAACTCTAGTGCAATGATTTCTCTCTTTCCTTTCATAGTGCTAGCTTGGAGCTGCCTTTTGCCATTCAAGTTTATTGCTTTCTTGGACTTCAAATTGGTTTCTTCTGAGTGAAGCAAAGATTGTACTGACCTAAATGTCACTTGAATTAATGTATTCTTGTTTCAGTCTTTATTTTTCTCTTGGAGCCACTTCTAGCTTAAATTACCTTGTATTTCAGGGCTTGAAGACAAGGTCACAGTTACACGAAGAATTAGAACTGTGGGACATTTCAAGTTTGCTTTCAGTATTCCAAGAGGAACAGTTTGAACACAGTGATTCCTGAATTTACAAAGCAAAATAACTATATTAGAAACTGTTACATAAAACCACTTGCTCAGTGATGTATTCTTCAGTGAAAGTGAGGGGGACTGACTAGCCAAGCTATGTAAAGAATAGTGTATAAATCACAGCCATAGCTGGAGAACTCCTCAACCACGAGTAATTCTGCTGCTAATTTTCATCTTTTTTTTTTCTTTTTTTTTTCTGATGAACATTCCATTCCCTTCGCAGAGACCACAGCCATCCTGAGTCTAATTGCGCAGCCACATAGCCTCTGCACATAATACTTGGTCTGTCAGCTGTTCGTGAGTGATATATTGCAACAACAACTCAGTATGCACTTCTGCACAGTGGTTAGAATCTTGGCTCTCCTGGCAAGTTTCTAAAATCTTCATAGAAAAGCAAAATATTAATGTCTAGTATCCAGAAATATTCTACAGGGACAATAGGCACAATTATTAAAGTTCACCGTCAATGAGTATAATCAAGCTGGTTACGTGTTCGTGGCAATTTTCCTGGAAAACAAAGGGAAGAGGTACTATTCTCATACTAGCAGAGCTTTTCTAAAAGGTGGACTCAGGTATCTTGTAGCATTCGTTCATTGGTGGTATTATTCTGTGCTCTCTGCTTTTTCAAAGTACATTGCTACTTTTGGTTTTATTCTTGTAGAGTATTAGCAGAGCATGTTCAGCTATCACACAATCTTTCCATGAAATAAATAAATAGATAAAATGACTATAAACAGCTAAGAAGGAAAAGAGAAGCATATAAACCAGATAAAAGGAGATGCTTTTGCTTTTTGTCTTCTGTTTATACTCAGTGTGTATTTGTTCACTTACTGTCTAGGCCTCTTTCTTGTCCCTTGGAATATAATTTAATTGATCATCAGCCTGATGGCTCCTCATAACATAATTCCATGTGCTGGATACTTTCTACATTAACTATGATGCCTAAATTCACTTTCTGTTCTCAACTTCCACCACTTAAAAATGACAAACTTAGCTGTTTCCTGTGTTATCCAGAAGTTATAGCAGCTGCAACAAAGAATCCCTAACCAATCTCCAGGCTGATTCATAGCCTCTTCCTCCTGCTTTGTTGCTGTTCTCTCTCCTAACATAGCTATAGAGTACAAACTCCAACAAATTGCTTGAGATCATAATTTCTAAGTGGCTTTCCCACTTAGAATATATCCCTGCTGTATAAGAGGCTTTTAACCGCAGCTAGTAATTTCCTACGGGAGTTTGTTAGGTAGAAAATTAAATTAAAATCTGAAGTGGCTTGAAGTTGTGTCCACTTTTGTCTTAATATTTTATCTGTAAGTTACTCATAAAAATTAGGAAATGGTTTGGAAAATTATCAAAGAGCAAAAATTGATTCAGTCATTTGCATATGGCATTATATGTTATATTTGCATAAGCTGTTCTGAATAGAAAATGCTGTAATGGTGATAATTCTGGATACATGAGCAGAACTGGCAAGATCTATGCTTATCTTAAATATGATGTGTGCCTTGGATTAGGGTCAGAAGAAAGTTGGAGTAAACTGTTTGCTTTTAATGTCCGGTTCCTTAAGGAGTTGGGTGGGTCCAACATCTAACAGTCTAAGCCATAAAGGAAAACTCTCTTATGTAATTTGCAGCAAATCCAAAGCTTCATCTAAAAGCTGTGGCTCATCAAACTCACAAGTGCTGTATTCAGGGAAATATGATGTTGCAACGTGCATTACATCAGTATTGCAGATACAGTGCGCTTGGTACTGCTGTTGCTTGAAATTGCTGACTTGTAATTTTTCATCTGGACCAACTGAATCAGCAAGTTCCGTCTATTTGGAGCTGTTTTATTTCTACAGCAAATCTGCTTTCAAGCAGTTGCAATGAAAATACAACACATTTCCTGCATTCCTTAGCAAAAGCCATTGTTTTTAATTTTACTTTTTACCTTGTGTACAACTGTGGTTCCTGGAAAAGGAGGAATCCTCTCCACTTATTTTTGACAAGCACTACAGTCTAAATGTTAACAAACACCAGGTCAGTACCTGATTGCACTAAATGTGGTAGGCAGAAGTAGTTGCAGGGACCCACCTGTCCATTCTTCTTGGATCTGTGATGTTGCATGCAATCAACATCCTGGAGTTGAGCTAGGATAGCCCATACAAACAAATTTCCTCCTGCTATGACGCGGACTGACCTGTGTTATCAGATGTCATTACTTAAAGACACAGTGGGCCTGGATTTCACCCTACCCAGTTGTTTTTAAAATAAAGGATGAGGAACAATGAGGCGAGGACATGAAAGAAGACCAAAAGAATATCGGGGTCACTTACTGCTGGCAGAGTTACTCTCTGTAAAGAGGTTCTCACAGATTCAAGCTGGTTGCATGGCCATATCATTAGGTTATTGGTGCCTACCGTTGTATTTTCCTCTTGGACAATGGGCTGCACTGCAGCACACACTTGCCTTGTGGTCTGGGAATAGCCTGGAGTGGCATGGATTGAGAATGTCTGGCTAGTGTGTGTGCACATCTGCGTTTCAGATATAGAGCTGAATGGCCACAGCTAGAAAAGGCCATGTCTGCATGACAGTGGGTGCGGAGAAAGAGATGCCTTGCAAGACCTGGGAAAATGTAAATAAATGTTGTATGATATTGAAAGGGTTACAGCAGAGAGACTAGGCCAGGCTCATGAAAGTCACTGCTGTTGAAGAAACAAAACGTGGCAGATACGTGGGAGGAGAAGGGACACATCGGACACGGAGCAGGGGCAGAAGAGGGCAGAGAAACAACTAATTGCAGAGAAATGCAGTAGAGCAGAATAGGCTGCCAATCTACAGAGCTAAAATACCACTGATCACTGAAGCAACTTTTTAAGCAACTTTGAAGAGGATACGTGCAAAGTAAATATTCAAAGAATACTTCTTTTGTTTCAATGAGAAATTAGTTAAGTTTGGTGCATATATCACAAAAATATTTGAGAATATTTAAGAGTAGTTACAGACTCAGAAATTATGAAGTTAGTAAGAAGAACTGTAGATACCAACGTGAGGGAAAAAGGCTGTATATTCACTTGGCAAAAGATGGGAACATATTTGTAAAGATGGTTTAAAAGCTTCTGGCATACAGCAGAGCATAGACTCAGAGCAAATATATTCCATACATCACTGGAGCCTAACTTGCAGCTTGGCAAATGTCCTGCAGGCTTGAGTTGGAGTTTTAAATTTGATCTTTCACTTGCATATTACCTGTGATTATGCAGTTGTTGTCTGGTTGCTTTAAAGCATTTCATGACTTGTACAATTTCAGCGTATATTCTCTCTGCTTTGGAATTCCCGTGTCTTAACATTTTTGGTGAAAACCATGGAAGTCTTCCTATTTCGCAACCCCCAAAATGCTGAGAGCCTGGTGAGTAAAGGATTTTCAAAGGCTCAGACAGCAGAAATAGGCAGCTTCCATATTTTGCTTCCTTATGTGAAATGAACCTGAATTCGTATACATCTCAAATCTGCCGATAATTTTTAATATTTTCACTGGAAAATATTTCACTTAACCATAGAGGCTGTCAGAGGAAAAAAAAGTAGATTATATATGTTCCACATAATTAGTAGAAATCAGGGCTCTGTTGCAATGATTTTTGTCTTTGCTTTCAGTGTCAGCTTCCTTCCCATTCCTCTGAAACAGCTGGTGCTGGCCTCTGCCTTTCACTGAATGGTGGCCCAGGTGGGCCAGAGCTGCGATGCAGGCTGTGAGAAGATGCAGAGAGAGAGGGTAAGGGGTACTTGTGGAAGAAAGGGTGAGGGGAGCTTATGTCCCTAAAGTGGTTTTCTGAACATGTTTGGGTCAAGCCATTTGCCGTTCCTGGAGTAAGAAAAAAAGATCCACCAAGAGGTACAGGGAGGGACCGAGTTTTTTTAAGCCCCCATAGACAGAGGGCAGGTGAGGGTTATGTGCAATGCTCCAGTTTTCTTTGCTCTGAGGAGGCCAACAAATGAGAATGATAACATTCATTTTTCCTCGTTATCATCTTTTGTCTTTCTGTGCAAAACGTTAGATAAAGTTTGAGTCATAACAATGTGGAGAAAGGGCTATTCCAAATATTCCCCATGTGGGTGCTAGATGGCGCCATAGATTAATGCTCCAGGCCTTTAGGGATGTTCTGGGGCCAACTCAGCGTGGTCAGGTAACAACTTAGCAATTAGTTTGCTTGCGGGAAATTGGATCAACAAAGATGTTCAGATTCTTAAATCCTCCTGGTTTCCTAGACTACCCTGGATATCTTCGAGGACTCAGAAGTTTAGCTGGAGCCATGCCACAATAAATGGGGCCACGGCCTTCAGTGGACATCAGTACCTGCTGCGCCAGGAGCCTCTCACTTGCCCTGATTGATAGACTCTAAAAAGATAGGTGACTCAAACAACAGAAGTCATGCACTTGCCTTCATATATCCAAGTGGAGAAAAGTACAGCTGCTGGCACTGCAGTGAGTTTAATCTCTTTCTGTCATCCACAAACTTTTTTTTTTTTTTTTTTTAATTTGTAATCACGTATGTTAAAAAAAGCAAAAGTAAGAAACCAACAACCCATAATTCTCCTGGCAGCACTGAGATATATTTCCGTTTTTTCAGGCTATTTCTGTTGTTGTGTTGTTAAAGGATACTTGCCTGGAACCATCCAAACTTTCCACTGAACTATAAAAAAAAAAAAGCACAATAGAATAAACTGGAAAGCACATCTCTATGCACAAATGTCAGCACACTGTTGGGCATGGGATTTGTATTCAGACAAAGTCTTGCTTTCTTTCTGGGAAAAAGACTCTTACTTAAAAACAAATGGTTTATAAAACAATGCAAAGAGACTGGGAAGACCACTTTATTGTGAAAAACTTAAAATTCAAATAACACCATGTGAGAACTTTCAGTGGTCAGTGACGGGAGCAGCCACAAAACAATTTGGAGTATGATCGGGGGGACTAGAAACCACTTAATGGGACTTCAATATCCAGCTCAAACAGATACACTGGATTGTGCTGTGGCCAGTATGCAGCAAG
Organism: Anser brachyrhynchus; assembly: GCF_964034855.1. Classification (NCBI taxonomy): domain Eukaryota; kingdom Metazoa; phylum Chordata; class Aves; order Anseriformes; family Anatidae; genus Anser; species Anser brachyrhynchus. The sequence continues at coordinate 18,756,951 of NC_137699.1, read as the reverse complement.
TTCAGCAATAACCAGCTTCAAACTCTCCATCCCCTAACCCTTCATCATCATCATTGGACACAGCTGTTAGCAGGAAGACCAGTGAATGATTGGCCTAGAAAATGAGTTATCCTTTCATGTCTGGAAGGGTTGAAACATAGTGATGCCATCATCAGTCTCAGCTTTGTGGATATGCAAAAAGCCTCAATATCCACACTAATCAGCTGAAATGAGAGGCAGGGTTCATGTCTTCATGGGGGGTGTCTGGACCAGAGGATTTTTTAACCTTCCTCCCTAGGACATCTGGTATGGCTTATGACCAGAAGTGCAACCTGTGGCACAAGAGCTATGAGGTAGGAGACCAGGGCCCCATTGCTGCAGCTGGGGACAAGCTGTTCTGCCCCTCAGCAACCCTCTTTCTCTTCCCACCCTTTCTCTTTTGCTGCTGTAAATGCAGGCTCCTGGAGGCCTTGGCTTGCTTGTTCGCTCAGCACTCAGGGCTCTGATCCACCATGTGCTACCGTGATACAAACAACTGCTTTCAAGCTTCTAAAAAAACAGACACAAAAATAATATTGCTTAGACAAAATACCTTGGGAAGAAGCTCTCAAGATTTGTTCCAGCCAAGAAAGCAGATGTGTATGTCTCTATTGACCATGTAAAGAGCAGCACTGAAGGGACAGACGTTCCTTATGGGGCACATTCTTAAAGCTTTACTTCTTCTTCCTATTTTTTTCTGACATTTGCTGTGTTTTATATTCTCTGGCAACCAGCAGAGCTCCACCGATGCTGACTTGCAGAGCCCATAGAGATACTAAGGAAATATTTTTCCTAGCAACAAGCGTCACACAAAAACATGAAGAAATGCTTCCCCTGCTCATATTTCCTTTCAATTTTTTCAGTCATCTGGTGCTGAGATAAGAGCTGCGTGGTGAAACCTGCTGCTAGTTTGTGTTTCATGGGCAACCTGGAGTACCGAGGAGCACGTCAGGCCTTGACGCCCACCATTACAGCAGCGTGGAGCCCTGTCTGACACAGCAGTGTGTGGTGTTGCCTAAGATGGTGGCCGCCCTCGGCCTGGCAGGAGAGTGGATAAATGTGATAATGCTTTCTGAGGCCGGGGCTTGCAAGCAAGGCATTGCAGCCCTGCTGCTCACCCTGTCTGAGGTGTCTGTTGCCACACCCTCTGGCTCAGGTGAGGCCATTTTGATGTTGGTCCAAGGAAAAAACAGTAATTAATGAGGCCTGGAGGTGAGCACTCCTGGCTGGCTGACAGGTGTCCTCCACTGCTACGGCCTGGGACTGCAGGGTGTCCCTGGCCACAGAGGGTGCCCAGCATGCTAAACACACAGGCTTGATGGAGAGGGGTGCTCCCATACAGTCACGCTCCTGAGGCCATTCTCTGGTCTGAGACTGGGCAAGTGGCAGGGCGGCCGCCATTGAGAGGTGAGATGAGGGGGGTGGCAGCGGGCAAGTGTGGCCTGGCTGTGTCCCTCGGAACTGAATACCATCGGTATCGAGTCCCACAGCAAAGAAGTGAATCTGACACCATCAACTTTCCCTCCATTTCTTTGAAAACCTGAGAGGGAACCTAGGGACAGTACTTCATCCTGATATGCCAGTGTTCTGTGTTTTCTGCCTGCTATTGGGACAGAGCTAAAGTCCCACTTTTTATTTTTATTTTTTTTTAACTAAAGTATAATTTTCAGTGATTGAATTATTAGCCAAGTGTGTGCAATGACTGATACTAGTGTCTGCTTGCGAATAACTCCCCCTTATTTTCTGTCCTTGCTCAGCCATGCTGAAACAGTGCTTACAGATGTGAGACCAGCAGCAGCGGCAGAAAGGCTTTGTCAACACCAGCAAATCACTGTTTCTACCTCTGCAAGGTCAGCTTCTGAAGGCAACGTGTTCAAGACCACAGCTCCACAACCGGTGAGGAACATTAATTGTCAGGAAACACTTAGAAATTACACAGTGTTAGGCAAAAAGTGTTCTCATGACAGAGCCAATGTCTGAATTTAAGGCCAGCCTTGCATCTATAGGGTGAATAGTTTGTGAGTAACTTCAGTGGGGTTAGGATGAAGCCCAGGAGTTTCTTACTCATTACTTGCTGGGTTAATGACACGATGAACATCTGCAGAACATGTTCCCGTGTCATCACTGTATTTCCTGAATTTGTCCTCTAGTATTTTGGAAGAATTTATCCTTTGGAAAAGCTTTATATAACAAATTGAAAAGCACTGGCTGTAGTTATTTAGAAATAGTGTGAATAAAGATAGGACCAATTTTGTAAAAAATGGTTTGAAAGCTGCTCATAGGCAACAGAATACAGACACAAGGGAGTTGCATTTCCCAAGATAAGCAACTATACTGCAGGTTTGAATTGGAGATATAAATATCATATTTTACCTGAACATATATCTAAAATACAGTATGATTCTTACAAGCTCTGTTTTGTGCTTTCATGGTTCTTGTGTAGAGCTGGAGCTGGTTTTTTTTTGTTTTTTTTTTTTTGTTTGTTTGTTTTTTTTTTTTTTTTTTTTTTTTTAGCGAAACTGCAAATAATCTCCAATTATGACGATTTAACAAACTTTAAAAGAAAACCAGAATGCAAAGGATAAAGTTTTAAAAATAATTTCTCAGGGTTTTTTTTAGATGAACTTGAACTCTTACATGTTTCAGATTTGCCAGTCACTGGTTATAATTTATCCGGGAATTGTATTACAGTGAACATCCTAATATGTAGGGACCAGATAGAAGACCTAAAGACTCTATTGTGTGAGGAAGGCTGTATTCTCTGTTTTATCCTTCAATTTGGAGAGGAAAACAATGTGAGGAAATGGTGTGTTGACCAGTATGTTGTACACATAGTGTTCTATAGAATGAGAGATATAAAGCAATTGCTTTTTATCCATTCAAATAATGTACTGTGGGTACATAGGTAAAGTATGTACCCTGCTCCATGCCATGCCTAATGGCTTTTTATTATTTTCTGAGCTGTTGCAGACAGATTCTTAATATAAGCTAGAGTAAAATCAAAAGCATGTATTTATTTCAAGATAGAAGTGGAAACATCCCCTCCTTGCAGCTAATAATAGGATTGACATTGTTAAACAATTAAATTTAAAAATATTAATAGTAGGTCCTTCATGCATGTTAAACAAAACTTCAATAAGCACTCTGTTTTATTGTTTAACTGTATGTATGAGTCATAAGGAAAGTGTTAATGTTCAGGATCGGATATGAATCATGTATTTGTGAACAATCTTCCAAGGCCAGCACTGAAACCCCAAACACATTTACTCTTTGTAGTTAGTCAGCTCTGCGCTTGGAAACTGAAAGTGTAATCAAAGTGAGAGTTTGTTTATTAACTAGCGGATGCTGTGCATCTTATTTACACAGATTGATAATGGAGGGTGAAAAATAAGGGAAAAGCTGGTAATGCATAGAGCTCTGTGTCCCTGGGGTACAAATCACAAAAGGAACCTGAGCAGCAGTAGCACTAGCCATTAAATGCTGAAAGCATTCTGTAACTTTAAAAGGAAATCCCATATTCATGAAGGGAATCCATATGGCACCCTATTTGTAAGGAGAGGTGCCCCATTCTCTTAAAAGCTGACTTGCATCATTTATTGTTTTGACTGCTTTAGCATTAGGGTGAGAGAATGCACTTCAAGGGGAACAAATAAGACAAGTAAAACGTGCAGGATTAACTTGGGTGTTATATTGTATTGTATTGATTTGCATTACAGATAGAAAATTGGAATTACTGAACTACAAACTCTTTGTGCTCTCTGTATTCTAGCATACTAAAGAAATCAGGTTCTTTGTAGAAAGCAATCTCACCTGGTAATTACTTCCAATCATTGGTAATAAGTATGTTCCTAATTGCCTCCTTTCCGGAAAGGCACCGAGTGAAAGGAAGGTTGAGTTGCCTGTGCTGGAGAAGGGACAGAAGTAAATGCCAGAATTCATGTCTAGTGTTATAGGCTAAGAAAAGTTTCTGAATGCTAGCTGTGGTTTAGGGGAGATCTCTGGAAATCTAGGTCAGCCTCTGATACTGCCCGACCTTCAGCAAACAGTTTTTCCTGTCTGGTTTCTCATCCGTGAAATGGATCCTAAAAAGCATTTGATCAAACTGTCTATAATACAATGCACAATCTCTCCTATGCTCAGGGAATTGCTATTGAATTTTAGTTATGCTAGGTGTCCATGATTTATGCCATTATGGCATGCCATATGGAACTCCTCTGGGATATGGCAGAATCAGTGTGGCTTTTGCAAAGGTGTGTGTTTGCTTATCTAGCTCTGTGTTGGTTTTCTCATCACTTTAAAATATACTTCCAGCAATAACATTTGGTTTTCATAGCTGTGTATATCTGAACCTAATGTAACATTACCAGTCTACTCTTGCAAGATCATAAAAATCTGGGTATTAATGATTGCATTAAAAGGAAGCAAAAAGTAGATTAAATAACTCAACAAAGCTTTGACCAAGCTTGCATTTGAATGGAGAATTCCTGGCCATATATTCCTGCCCCTAAACCTCACTTACAGATAAGAAATGACATATATTCACAAAATGTGTTCATACAGAGACTGTTCTGCTTGAGAGCCTGAATAACAGGTTTTGCTGCACGTTGAAATATGACTAGTGCTCTCAGGTGACAGGCTGCTTGGGGTCACAGCTGGCGCACTCACGGCCTGCTCCAGGCCTTTTTTGGAGGCTACTGCAGCCATCTTCAGGCTGTCCCATCGCTTGGGACGTGCCTTGGAATTTTGTGGAGAGGAGAGTGGTTTTCTCTGACTTGTAGTTTTAAAGGATGTAATGGTTACTGTGCTGCTCAAAGGAGAGTCACCTGAAGTGAGGTTTGGTGGTGACTGACCAGGCAGAAAGAAGTCAAAAGCACAAATCGGTGGTGATTTTGCATTTAAGCTCTGTTTCCCAGCAACTTCCCAGTTCCTCAAATATAAAGTTTTCTTTCTAATAGGTTAACACTAATCACTCACGTGCTGAAAGCCAGGCAGTAGCACAAAGTTTACAATAACAGAATGAAAAAATATAAATAATTAAAAGCCAGTCCATTTAGCTATTTTAGTTCTGATTAAACTGCTGTGTCTTTTGAGTAGGGCCAGACCCAACTATCACTGCTACTTTCTTCTGCAGCAGAAGCACAAACTGACGTCTGATTAGGAATGCTTCCTCCTCCAGCCTGTGTTGATTTCTTTGTGTTTCTAAATGGTATGCCCCATCTGCTGTTTACACAGTAGCAGGGAACTTCTACTTTTAAAATAAAAGCAAATCAGACCCTTTGCATATTATTAAGCCTTTTTATTCTTGTGACACTGTAGAGATCTCATCTGAAGTAATTTGAGTTGTAAATTATAAAATGCAGCCATGCAAAGCAATGGCCTGTTGTAGCTTTATAGCAAAGTACCTCCTGGAGGCTGAAATTAAGATCATGTGTTCAAATGTATTAGGATTTAAATATCTTATTGCAGATACTTGGACCAGTCTGTCTTGCTGGCCTGGCAAAATTTATTTTATTGATTGTATCAAATGGTGTCTCTGGACAATAATATCTCTGGATATATCTCTATCTATATCTCTAACTAAGCACTAGCAGTTGTGCACTGAAGCAGAGATCAGGAACATGTGTTCAAAGCGCGCTTCCATCGCAACCTGGTGTGAGCTGATCCCCCCCTTTCTCAATTTTATGTTTGGTATTGTCTGCCGTGTGAACCGCACAAAATACGGGGACATCCTGGCAGTGCAGACAAGGCTGTCTAAATTACTCTTCTCTTAACGCCTGTCCTTGTTACTGATGGTGAAGCACGCTCAGAAGAAGGGATGGGTCTGACTCACAGTTGCTCTGTCGATGTTGTAGTTTAACGCCGTCTTACAACCTTTCCTGTTACCTCTCTTCTGAGTAATGCTGTGCAGTCCATATCCATAATCTAAGATGCAGTCTAGTGTTTTTCCTTATTTGTGGATTTAGCAGTTGGTCAGATTTACTGAACTCTTTTCTTATTAGACGATTAAGTTTGTCTGCCATTTCTTGTCTACAGAGAGTCTTTCTGATTTCTGCCTGCCTTCAGCAGGGTCAACCAGCAAAGCCTGCCGCCTTCTCAAGGTTGAAAATTTAAACTTTGCTGCCATACGTTGTCTGCGGGTTAAATAATGACTGTGCTGAGCTGATTAACAGAGAACATTCAGTTTCCTTATTGCTGATGAAAGGGCTGGAATACTTGTCCAAATCCCATTAGTGGAAACCTAGTCATTGCTGAACTATGCAAGATTTTCAGAACTCATGCAGTAAAAATGTACAAATATGAGGTATGAAAGAGGAAAAAAGAACTAATTTTATGAGCTGTTTCTGCACTATTGCAGTTTATTTTTTTTTAAATGGCCATAATCTTTGCTGGTGCATGGTCAAATAATTGTTACTTAACATTCTGTCATTGGAAGGCACACACGGTATCCACATAACATGGTGGTTGTACATCTTAGTGTGATAGTCTTCAGACTTTTACAACGAGTATATACCTGGAAAAAACAAACAAACAAAAACCTTGGCACTCTGTGATGGGAATATGAATGAAGGCAAACTATATATATGGCCACTTCCGAACTGCACTTTTTGGATGCTTATATTTAGTTGTGTTCAGCTGCTTAGAGGAGTTGCTTAGGACTGACTATATCAGATCCTGAGAGATCAGGATGAGCTGTTCCTTTTTTCTCCTATACCTATTTAATGATCCCATGTGAATAGTTCTTTGAGACCTAAAGGAGTGCTGAATGCTTGTGCTTCACAGTGGTTATCTAGGAAGAAGAGGAAGGACTTGCCCTGTTGTTTATAATCTTGAGGCTGTTCCAGTTAGCAGCATTTTCAGTGTTGTATCCAGACCTCAAGGTTGGGGCCCCAGTTTAATTTTTTAATTTTTTTTTTCCAGAAACACAAACACTGATGTTAAATGCAATTATTAGGGGATTTTTAATATTCAGTTACAAAGAAACTAGTTGAATTCCATTAGGCTGAGGAAGGAAATAAAGGACAGAATTAGGTACTAATTAACATCAGTGGAAAAGGTACTTCAAGCTTTTGTTCTCGCTATACGGTAAGGAAAAAGTGTACATCAGAGGTGTTTGGTTAAGTTAAAAGCTGTGAACAATATGCTGGTTGCAAAGTCCATTTTACTTTAAAAAGATAAAAGTATTGGCAATGACTTGTAGATATGAAAATAAGTATATTAGTAATTCCATACTCTACTTTTTCAGCTGACCTTTGTTCTGGTGGTAACATTTTATGAATCACATTAATTTGCTAAATAAACTTATTCCTAGAAATAAGAACATGACAACTTTACACTTATCTGGCTAAATTGCTGTTGTTTTTTACTATGGCAGCTTCAAGAATTGTGTGGTGTAGACCAATGGCACTTTCAGAAAGTGGTTTATTCTGCATGAAGGGATGTATAATCCCAGAAAACAATGCATCCACAAGAAGTGAACGCATTCCCTATCAAAGAGGAAGTGTGGTGCCAAAAGGAGTTTCAGAACAGTTCCTGGATGGAGACTCTTCCCCAACATTGGGAGCATTTCGGACAGCCTCTAAACAGTGACAGCAGTGACATCATTGAGAAATATGATTAAGATAGAAAGCTGGTTGTGTTTTTTATTGCCCCCTAGCCCCAAACCCCTTTTTGCTAGCAGCACAAAGCTAACTGGTGTTCAGCCCAAGTATTTTAAATATTGGAATTAGCACTCTGGGTTGACATTCCCATAGTTCCCCGCAGTTGATACCTTTCACTGGGCTATTGATAATCACTGTTTTTTGTTTGCTTCTTCCTCTTTAGGAGCTTTGTGGTTTGTGTGTCTGTTTGTATAGCATTATTAACCTAACAGCTCACATATGCCACTAGCCTGTTATTGTGGATGATTATTTTATATTCATGTACTTTTATTATCAATATTTTACAGCCTGCTTGCCAATTTTTAGGCAGATAAATTCTGTATGCTGAATGGCAGAGAAACTTACTGATACTAGGAAACCGCTCATGGAGCCTTAATAACTTAGAATAGTTTATTGTGGCAGGTGTAAGAGATAAAGGAGGAGTGTCATATTTACTGGTATATGAGATTCTAGTAAGTGTCATAAAATCTGACCTAGAGCATCAGAGCAGAAAGTAGGTTGTTTTTTCTTTTCTTTTTCTTAATCTTGTTACACCTAACATTGTAATATTTTTAAGTATACTTGCATGCCTTGTGTTTTTATTGTCTTCAAACTCTCACAGTCATAACATTCCTTCCCTTAAGATTAGAAACATAGACAAACTGTTGATTACTCTGGGTAGAAAGTAGAAAAAAAAATAGAGATATTGTGAGAACAATTTAGAATACATTTGGATCCAACCTGTTCTTTCTTAAACACAGAAACATTTCTAGATAAGGCTTATGCTAGATCAAGGGATTCAAAACTATTTGAGGGTTGGAGAGCTGGAAGCAGCTGACTGTTGTTCTGAGAGCTGGTAAATCTGCTGTACTCAGAATAACCGCAGGTGGTCAAATTCAGGACAGCTCCATAGATACCGCTGAAACTCAGGACCACATTTGGGCCTTATAATGATAGATTCAGCTCCTGAACAGGAACCTCATTCTTGCTTTCCCGAGGCTGACAGGGATTTTTAATAAATACTCTGGCTTCAGCTCACTTCTGTTGGAAAGGTATCCTTATAAGATTGATTGTCTTTGAGTCCTTTCTGGTCAAACATTCACAAGCCATACCTCCTCACACTAGTACTTGGAAATTCAGAGGTGAGAGTTTTACTCTGCCAATTGCATGTGTCCAGTTCCTTTTGCAGCCAGGTACATGTACGTCTGAAAGGAGCACAGCTGACACCTCTGCTTTTTCTGGCTGTTCCATTCAAATCATTTCCTCATTACACCAAGACTGTGCTGGTTCAGCCCTGCCATTGTGTTTAACAGAACATGCAATAATCCTTTTAAAATATAATACATTTATCACTTTGCTCAGATCAAAGGTGCATGGCTTCAAAGGCTCTAATTAAATTGTGGTGATGTATAAGGCTGGCTTTATCTTTACCTTACTTTACAGAATGCTGTTTGGATGTTGTTTTGTGTTTTTTTTTTTTAAACCCATTGCGTTCAACATTGCAAAACCTTTGTAAGATGTTTCCCATCATCATGGTTGATCACGGTGTTAATATAAATCCAGATTTTTGCAGTGGATTCATGCCTTTTGCCTATCTAGAAACACTTAATATAGAAATAGTGCTTTTCTTCCTTGTTGTCTGTCTTCCAGTCATTTGCTGTCAAAGTTCCCATAGCTTCCTTTCTTTAACCTTGTTAGTACTGCAGTTTGTAAACCCTTTACAAAGATACCATGGACTACAAGTATGTCTGTTTCTAGTTCAATTTTTGGATGTGGAATTCAAGCCATACCTGAAGCCATACATGTTTTGGGTCTAAATGTGATTGTGTGCTAGAGTGCCTAGGATAATTCTAAAGCATTACTTTGATCCACAAACCCCGAGTTTGGGGGGGTTGAGATTAAGCCAAGTGTAATGGTTTGCAAGGTTTCAATCAGTGTTTTTTTAGAGATGGTTAGGAACAGAGTAAGCCAGGCCAACATCACCTAATGTTTAAAGAGTAACAAAACTCTGACAAGAGCCTATTGATTTTACATGGCTCCATTAAATACAGTTAAAACTGTTATTTGGGAAAATAGGGTTAATTATAATGGATCATCATCAGCCATCTCTCTATGTGGTTTGTGAAGTATATTGTAAGTACTGTTAGTTTAGCAAGAGATGAGTAGTAAGGTTATTTTACATGGAAAAAAAAAAAGATAGGTAGTAAATTAGTTAAAAAGCCAAAATGTGATAGAATTTGGGGCTGTGAATTAAAGGGGGAAGGTCTGTGTGTAGCCCAACTCATCCTCAGTGCAACTCCTCTGAAGCCAGTGGAGTTGCACACAGTTCAGGCAGGTATTATTTTTGTCGTACAATAGAAATATTGGCAAAACAGAGCAATTAGTTGCAGCCAAATCCAGAGCAAACTCATTTGCTAGAAATTACCCTGCAGTCCTGAAAGGAAAATGCTGAAGAATGAGATAATTTGAGGCGTTTTGACTTAGTCAAGCATATGCTCCCAGAGAGAACAGTTCTGGGACAGTAGAGGTGTTTCCCGAAAGCAAGAGGCACAACACTGAAGTTTACAATCCACTGATAATTGATAATAATCTAAGTGTAGAGTGTTCGTTGTTGTCAGCAGTTTAGAAACAATGATGAAAATAAAGTGATGATGGAAATACTAATTTCTGTAAATAAAATGTCATTTTTCTATTTGATTTCCTACTATGCTAATTTATTAGAATCAGTGAAACTCTTCTAAATATAAAGGGACAAACACTCTTTCTCCTATTCTTTTTTCCTTGGAGTAGACAGGACCATATGTTTCACTTGTCTATGATCAAAAAATCACCATTTGCTTCAGATTCCTTTGTAAAATTACATATCTAGGTTTTGTGTATAAAATCTCAAAGGTCCGGTCTTGCATGAGCAGCCAGTGAAGTGAACCATCCCGTTTTATTCAGTGGAAATGGTCACGTGAATTTCTAGAGAGATCAGGCACACCAGATGATAAGCTGTGATTTATTACAGTGTGCCCTATGCTTTGGCCAGTTTAAAACAGTGATGTTTTGCATTTTATTTATTTTTGGCAAAAACTGGAATGATATTCAGAAATCTGGAAAGCAGATACCGTGTAAATAATAATTCGCTATCCCAGTATAAAGAGGGGGGAAGCAGATTTATTAGAATTTTCCTTACAACACATTTAAATTTGGTATGTATGGTCTTATAAAGAGCCCACAGAGAACTATTTTTCTTTTCTTTTTCTTTTTTTTTTCAGTCTTTTCTTTCAGTGCAGCCAAGTCATCTCTTTTAGTAAACTGCTGAGTCAATATATTTTAAAAACTTACCAACTGTTTCTTATTTCTATATAGCTAACTGATAAGGACCTGTTTAAGGGTTACACCCTTCCGTATTTACAGTGTTAAGGCAAACATGGTTATAGGAAGCAATTACTGTTAAAATTTACAGTGTGTATCATATGGTATCACAGTATTCTTTTGACATATTTAATTCAATTTGTGTGTGTGCGAAAGTGGTGCTAGAAGCTGAAGAGCTGGATTCACATTGACGGATACGACAGGCAGCTGCTGACCAGCTTCTTCACAGAACTCTTCCCGTTGACCTAACCCTTGATGTTCCTAGAGATAAGCAAGTCCTTCAGTCCCCTCTGCTATTTCAAATTCTGACTGCAGAAATAAGTTGCTGTTTATTGAAACGAAGAGGCAAATCATACCAAGAATGGCACTCCCAGCCATGGGAAATAATTCAGTTCCCCTCTCACGTAGACTTACATCTCTCTGTAGAAATTCAGGAAATTCTGACACAAGTGCCAGAGGAACAGGAGAAGTGCTGTAGGTTCCAGGTACAGTTTGGGGGCAGTTCTGCTGAAATAACAAGAATGAGCACCTGTAAAGTTTATAAAAACTACTCCATAAATGTATGCAATGGAATGGAAATAGTGTTTCTTGTAACAGTCTTTGAAACATTCTGAAGAGTTAAATACATGATTTTAGATAGAACTGTCAGTGCAAACACATTTAGAGTAAGGCAATTTTTCTGTTTAGGTCCAAACTGTAAGCGATAATTCAATGGCATATAGAGAGGTCTTTAAAAGCTCTATTTTAGATTCCTAAAATTTGCATGTCAAAGACAAAATAATGAATATCTTGTGGTTTGGGTGTTTAATTGTAAACAGTCAAGGACCTTCACCCCATCACATCTCCTCGTTTCTTACTCTCATGGATGACGTTTGGCCAAAGCCAAAAGACAGTTCTAAATAGCACTGTTTCCACGCTCCCTCTGTCTCCTCCTTTCACCTTTTGGATAACTTAAGAAAAAGCAGCTGTTTTAAAGGGTGACAAAACTCAAGAACTATCTTTGGGACAGGGCAGCCTTAAATGATGCAGAAACATACAATTTCTGATTAGGATGCACTTTAAAGGGGTCGCTGAGACCAGGATTCTACTTAGGAAGTGTTTTTTTATTTTTTATTCTAGTGGATAAAATGGAAGATCAGAATTCAGGTCTTCTGCTGTCTTCCAGTCTTCCACCTCTTCTCAGTTTTCTGTCTGGTTTCTTGTGTCTCCTAGCCTTCGGGATAAGTATTGCAGCAAATGAACTAATTCATAAAATGTATTGAGTTCATTGGTACTGTAGTTTCTCTTCCCCTTGTTATACAACTGAGTGGTAAACACGGCAAATGAGTTTTATGGGACATGATCTTGCAGCGTATATAAGGAACAATCTGAGGAAACCCACCAAATGAAAGCATCCCAACTCAGGGGGGAAAAAAAAAAAGCATAATCTCTGGACTCAGCCTAGCCTTGGCCAAGACACGTGAGCTGGATTCTTCAGCCCTGTCAAGGCTGAAGTCTTTGGTGGGTGTTGGTGCAGAACAGGTTTTTAGATGATGACATATCTTGTATCCAGTGCTGAGGCACGAGTGGCATTCAGGCACCAGCAGGCAGGTGACACCTCAGGTAGAAGTTTCCACAGTTCCCAATCTGCTTTCATAAATTTGTGTGTGTGACTCCCCTCTTTCCACTGGATTTAATGGGTAGGTGGTTACTCTTGTAACCTTTATGCCTTTGAAAATCTCTCCCAACTATGTTTGTCTGATGGACAACCCATTCCAATGCTGTTATGAAATTTAACTTGACTGTTTTGAAAACTCTGGACTATAGAAAAGCTAGAAAACAACAATTGTTTTATTGTGAGCACATTTGCATTTTTTTTCTTTTGCCTGAGCGTAGAGCGGTATTTTTTTGTGTTGCTTGTGGTTTCCATGTGGATTATCAACCTTATGCTGATTTTTGGGGATGTTACAGTTAAGAGTCCAGCTGATTCTCAGAGCAAGAACAAAATGACATTTTGGTTGCCCATGTCAAAAATACTCCGATCTTCATCTTCTTAGGCCGCTTTTGGATGCTGCAGGACGGGAGGGGTCTCCCTGTGTAGCCCCTCTGTGCTCTCATACAGACTCTTGTTCCTTTCTACCGCTGTGCAAGTCAGGCAACAAATAGCCCCTCTCATTACTGAGTAAGGTTAGATTTCTCCCTTTTCCTCTTAATTTTATTTACTTATTTTGCCCTAAAACCTCAGCAAGTAATTTCTGTAGGGTTACTGGTGACTTTAGGTGAATTAAGATGATAATTAAGATGTTTGACTCTCATATATGACCCTTCTGTCTTTAAAGACAAACACTTTGTTGTAACACTGCAATATGGTAGGACACCATATAGGTGAACCAATACACTTTGCACGGAACAACGCTCATCCTCATCACTTATTCCTTTGACTGAAGAGCACCGAGAGTGTGCACTGTGAATAGTTCTGCAGAAGGATCAAGTCCTGCCTTCCAAAAGCAGCGGCAGGTGGAACTCTGAGGAGAAGGACCTGGGGATCCTGGTGGACGACAGGTTGACCGTGAGCCAGCGGTGTGCTCTCATGGACAAGAGGGCCAATGGGATCCTGGTGTGCATTAAAAGGAGCGTGGTCAAGGGAGGTGATCCTCCCCCTCTACTCTGCCCTGGTCGGGCCTCGCCTGGAGTACTGTGTCCAGTTCTGGGCTCCCCGGTACAAAGAAGACAGGGATCTCCTGGAAAGAGTCCAGCGGAGGGCCACAAAGATGATACGGGGCTGGAGCATCTTCCCTATGAGGAAAGGCTGAGAGACCTGGGTCTGTTCAGCCTGGAGAAAAGAAGACTGAGAGGGGATCTCATCAATGTCTATAAATACCTGAGGTGTGGGAGACAGAGGGATTTGGCCAACCTCTTCTCAGTGGTTTGTGGGGATAGGACAAAGGGTAATGGCCAGAAGATAGAGCACAGGAAGTTCCGCACCAACATGAGAAAGAACTTCTTCACGGTGAGGGTGACGGAGCACTGAAACAGGCTGCCCAGGGAGGTTGTGGAGCCTCCTTCTCTGGAGATATTCAAGGCCCGTCTGGATGCCTACCTGGGCAACCTGCTCTAAGGAACCTGCTTTGGCAGGGAGGTTGGACCCGATGATCTTTTGAGGTCCCTTCCAACCCCTTCAATTCTGTGATTCTATCACTGCTGGAACTGTGCTCATCTCTTTGTAACCAAAAGGCTCCCATTCATCTGCAAATTGCATCTCACTTGGTGCAGAAACATGCTTTGGGAGAGAAGGCGATGATTTGCTTAATGGTTCCAGTTTGAAACGGGTGAAGGGGGATCTTTCCATTTGGTTAACAACTGTAGGGGATACTCCCAGAGTCTCTGGCTGCTGCTTGTAAATGCAGGATGAAGCACCAGTGAGCCGGGCCGGTTGTGTGCCACTTCTGAGCTGAATCATCAGCATTAAAAACCACATTCAATGCTTTACTCAGAGCGCGCGTGGTATTTCTATAAGGGAAGTCACAGTCACACTGGGTGGAGGAACCTCCCTGTCTAGCTATGGGGATCGTGAATACAAGGAAATGCTTGCGGTTCTGGACATGATGGCATCCTTTGGTATTTCTCTGCTATTTTTTGCACTGATGCATTTCATTTGGCAGTTGAGAATCTCATAGCAAACACTCTGCAAGATGCAAACACTCTGTTCCAATGTGTTATGTTTTGGAACGTTAATGTTGTGGGTTTTTTTTTCCTCCCTGCTGAATGTTTCTTTTTCTTGTGGAGGTAAAGCTGTATGTGAACGGCATACTGAGGGGGGCTGCGGCCCTCGCTGTGGCAGGCACACAGTTGCTTTTAGTGTTCCTGAGCATCGTGAGTAGGCTCTGGGAGCCGTTCACAACCCCTCCTGGCCAAGACTGGAGTGTGCTTTCCTTTCCCCTCTCCCTAAACATTGTGCAACATGCATGTGATCCCCAAAGTGTTCCTTAAGATTCAGTTGAGGGAAATCATTATTTATTCTGGTCAGCAGCCACGTAGCACTGGAGAACGGACAGTGCTCTGCTTTACATTCTGCTACAATTGCCACCTCCTTTTCTCCCCATCCCAGCAGTTCCAGCTGAGGGTGAGAAATACTTGATGCCCACAGTCTCTGTTCATATTCTGTCTTTAATGAGACTTTTGGGATCTGTAAGGAATGTTTTGTGGGACTCAGTAAGTGTAAGTTCCCATGTATTGTGATGAGAAGTGCATATTACTCAAATTTTTGTGGGCTTCATTGTATTGGCCTAAACTTTGACCCTGTACCACTGTGACCTAGCTTCCTGGCAACTTCTGAATCGAGGGCCTTTCATCCCAGCTGTGTGATAGATCCCAAGCAGGAGTGTGGAGTAAATGTGGTTTCTGATTCATGAATTAAGCCTTAAATGAATTGAGCAACACTGGTGTATTGTAAAAGGCAAGGAAAGATTGAAAAGGTCTTTTTAAAGGACTGGTGCTGAAGGTGTTTGGATTGAGACAGAATAACTTGGAGGAGTTACAGCTGGGCAGATCAGTTTATTATTTCTTCAGATTTTTAAGGCCTCCTTTCAATTATTAATAAATTCTAGTCCACTATCTTTACCTATCTAATTTTGAAGAAAAATAAAAATGATCTCTGGAATAATTCTCCCTTCTTTAGTCTTTGTTGATGAAAGAAGTGCTTACATGCAACTTAAATAATGAAGGCTTCCAATGCGCACTTCTTATATTCCCTCTTGTCTATACTTAACGCTTCCATGAAAACAAAACTTGACTGAATATACTTTTCATTTCCTCTTCAATATTTCGTTAATGCACGGCCACAGTTTATTGAATTTTGCACTGAACAAAATGCAGCCCTGTAATGAAATTAGTCTCTTCTGAATGTGGAATATTAAGATATAATCCCTTTTGCTTTCTGTGTCGCTGAGTCTGGGAACAGACAGTAGATTGACCTTTAAAATGTTTCTGTGAAGTTCGACAAGTTCTTGATTTATCTTTCAGAAATAAGGAACAGCCGCCATTGTTCTCCTTGACTTCAGTTGAAATTTCAGAGTGGTTTTTGCATTGGAAAACCATTTCTCCCCCCTGACAAAGATGTTATCTAAGATAGGCATTTTGTTGTCCGTGCATAAGCTAGAGAAACCTGCAGTAGCTGAAGGATAAGTGGAAGTACAGGACCAAGCGAACAGCTGTAGTCGCTCGTGTGCTGATTTGCTGCTTGTTAGCTCCAGACCTCACTGTGTGGCCGAGATGCCTTCAAGCACTGCTCGTCTCCAGCATTTTGGGTTGGTCTTTCTCATTGCTCTGCTGCTAAGAGATGTTAAAGTGCTAGCCTGTATCTGAGTTAAAGCCAGTCAGTCTGTTCCAGGTGTGTAATGTTCCTGTCACAGACTTACTGTCGCATTTGTGCACTTGAACAAACAGAACCCTCTGCCCACCTCCGGACGAACGCCTGTCCACTGGAATGGGTCATTTTGGATTCATCTGTGGCTTTAAATGTGTTGCTTTACTTTAACGGAGATAAGGTGCATACTTAGGTGTTCAAGGTGGCTGTCTATATATTTCAGTTACCGTTTTAGCACCAGCAAATGGAAACCTCATAAAAACAAATGGGGGGGAAAAAAGCACTTGTAGATAGAAATTTTGTGTTGCTGATTCATGGGTCCTGTTCCCATGTGTGAAACATCTCCTTCTGCCTTTTTCAAAGCTAAGACAGGAAAAATTGCAGGGAATAACAGGGAAGAGCAGCACCCCTGTGTCCCCCCATCCCTTCCTGCACTTGGCTTTGTGTGTGCAGGGGTGGCACGGCTCCCCCATGTCCATGGGGCCTGGTCCCACAGGGCACTGGTGGCCGTGCTGGTGGGACGGGGCATTTGCTTCTCCCTGGTGGGATGGTCTGTGCAGGCAGAGCTGCACTTGTGCTGCTCGACCTGGCTTCTCTCCTGGCTCTGCGATTCGAAACCTATCTGCACATCCATGATGTCAGTGAGCTCCCACAAAGAGCTTTTCCTTTAGGGTTTAGCTGCTGAGGAGCTTTAATCAGAATGTCTTCTCCGCTTTCATCTATTTAACGTTTTATAACAAATAGTTAGATAATGTGAGAATTCTCTTGGTTCAGTGTCTCAGCTGAGTTACTGATGCAATACCCTGGGGAACCCAGAGTCTAAAATACTCTATTGCTGTCCTTATGGCCTTACACTCCATGTATTTTCATGCTGTTCTCAATCTGTGCCTTTCCAGCCACTAATGCCCCACAAAGCTTTCCCTTGGGAAAGTGACCAGAAGCAGCCTCTAGTTGACATTAGGGACCTCTGGGGAGAAAAACAGAGAAATGGAAACTGAATGTAGCATGAACAATTTCTTGGTGAAACAGATATCTTGTGGAAAGAGGTGGCGTTCTGTTTTGTTTTCCCAAGCAAACTTCCCTCTGCATTGCTACTGCTGTAGCAAACCTATTTGTTAGTGGCAGAAAGAAAAAAGATCACTTTAATTCACACAGACCTGATTCTCAGAGCTTCACATGCCTTACTGTGGCATTTACTTTTGTCAAGCAAAGTCAGAGGAATTGCTTGGTAAACATCTAACGGTTTGTCTCTGAGAAAATATATGATGATGATAAACCAAACAAATTCATTATATTAACAGCAATAACTCTTCTAACTGGTCTATGAAGAGGCTGCTGTTTTACCAGGAATTGATCCCATCTGCATCACCTTTACTTTTATTAAGCAAACTATCTTTGCTCTTGCCTGTGTATACACTGTTCACTTAACTCGGCAGTAATCATACATACATACAGAGAAAGAATGTTTCCTGTGAAGTTTATTTCAATAAACTATTGTGTATCAGAATAGATGCCTGCATTCCATTGCAATTTAGTTTTCAGCAGTTTGTTCTAAGAAAAATAGAAGATGAAATAGCGGAAATATCTAACTTCCATGTATCAGGAAATCATATGTAAAAGTGTTGTTATTGCTGGCTTAGCCCAATCTGCTGTTAGCCCTGAATCCTTGTTAGTGACCTGATGAGACCGGATTTCATCCCGTCTACCTGCTGGGTGGAAATGCATGTCACAGCAGCAAAAGCATCTGCTTCCTCTAGTTCAAAGCTTTGGCAGTGGTGTGTTTGATTCTTAAATTGGTCTTAGAAGTTGTTTGGCAAGTGTGTGCTTAGTCATCTGTATTCTTATTTTTGGTTCATGTCACTCAGCAGCAGCTCTTGGTTACATTCTTCAATTAAAAATATACAGGTTTGCTTTCTTGTATAGCTCTGAATATCTTTGAGTTTGAATGGTTACCACCCTGAACACCTGGGTGGCAATAAGATGTAAAGAAGCTTTTACTTCATAAAACTGGAATGATTGGTATATGCAACAATAACTCCCCTGCCTTCTCAAAGAAAAGAAAGTTCATGAATGAGTCATGGTGGTGTAGGTGGCGATATCAAAAATAATACCTAGTTGAGAACAAATGTTTAAGTGACTTTCACCTGGTTACAAATACACCAGATGCCTTTCAGCAAACCGAAGACTGGGACAGCCAGAAAGACGCCTAACTTGCAGGTTACTTTCCTGAGTGATACCTGGTGTATGAAGCTCTTTCTCAGGCTCTCAAAGTTTCAGAGCTTTGTGCAAACAAATATCTCACCGTTCTTCTGCTTGTGTTCACTATTTGGTCTCTGCCTCTTTAGAGTCTGAGCTATACATTCTGTATAATAGATAAGCCTCCCTCTGTTAGTATGTCTGTGATACTAGAAGCAGCTCATTATGACATTAATTAAAGTGGACTCTCTTGCATACAACTCTTGCAAGAATGTTATTCGTAGAAGGTGTTTTTTTAACATTGCAAAGGACTATGATGAGGTTTCAAGTGAGCACAGATGAGCCAAGAAGTGTAATTCCAACTCAAGAAAGAAAAATCCCATGAAGTTTTTACCTGAATTTATATCACTTTGTGAAATTGACTTCAGTCAAAATTTAATAGGGAGAGAAGGATATTCATTGCTTTTCCCTTCCAAAACACCCCTGTCCCTTTATAGAGGTCAAGAGTGGGGATTAGACCTAAAGCCAAATCTGTTCTTGGCTTTTACAGCACAGTCTGAAAAGTAGAGCATCCATTAGTGTCTTCAATGGCTTTTATATATACCTGTGACCAGTCATGAATGCAAGAAGACTACCAACTGGTTGGACTGGCCACTGGGGAGTACATTTGTCTGTCTGTCCAAGTGAAAGCTAACACATGGGCAGTGCTGAGTGGAGGAGCTGAGGGAGCTGAGCTTCTCCCAGGTGCTTCTGGCAAGAGGAAGGATTCTAGAAATGTGTCCACTGTAAACTCTGCTTCAAAGCTAAACATGGTTTTAGAAAAGTATATTAATTTAAAGGTATATCTGGTAAATGAAAAATGCACTAAGGGGCATTTGCCACAGATAGAAAACTCTTCAGGGCACAGATGATGCCTTTAATTTGTGCAGAGCAAAACCGAATGGGAACCTTACTGCCCTGAAGACATTGTGTGCTATTGCAGCACTACTAAATACACCAATATGTTATTTTTCTTGCTTCTTTTGTAGCTTTGTAACATATATTCATAGTATTCACACTTAAATGTACATACCGTCTGATAGTAAATAAATACTTCAAGGGACCCTGTGAAGACATTTTATTTTCCTCCTCATGTAGCTGTGGAATAAACACAGAAAGATTAAGTTGTAGAGTCTGTCGATGCAAGCAAGCAATACCTAGAATTAGTCTTTTTCTTTCATTTTCTAGGCTTACGGCAGTTCTCTTTGCCCCCAACACCTCTACTACAATAATAAAGTTTTATTGGTGACCTTGTTTTGTAAAATAATACATGATCATTATGAAGAAAGACATGAAAACACATTAAGTCAGAAATGGAGGAGACTTGGCTGGTCACCTAGCCCCAAACTACCGTGTTAGTCACCTAATGTGCTGTTCTGTGGGTATAGGGAAAAGTCAGAGTTCAAGGGAAGAGCTGCTTCTGAGGTTTGGTATTTTGTAGGCAGGAAACACAGGACACTGATGTGTCTAGATTGACCCATACATTCCAAAATACTTGCAATGCTTTAGAAGGCCTGATAACTTTTGTGACAAGATTCTTTGCCCTCTCTTTTACCTCTATCATCACCACCCTGCCCAACTTGTCAAACACCAACCCCAAACCCCAGAAGACGAAGAAACTATAATTAAAGTGATGGGGTGAACTTACTCGAGGAAGATAACTGACCTATTTTTGATTCTGCTTCGTATCTTGCACATGGTTAATCATGAGAAGCTACATCTTCTCTGAGATATAATAAGGGCCATTGAACTCTAAAAATGTAATGTCACAAAAAAAGAATGTGTTTGTTCTAATTCCTATTAGCTGTGGTGCCGGCACTATAACAGCTTCTGTATATGTTGTGCTGTTTTATGTTTTAGTTGTGAACACGAGACATTTGTCATTAAGAGAAATGGGAATATTATTCCCATTATTTCAAAAATGGCATTTTGAAATAATTTCTTGAAAATATTTAGGGAATGCATTATCCATACCTAAAAAACAATACTAGCATTATTCATTCTGGCCTAATTTCTTAGCAAGAAATTGTCTCTTGAACTCTGTAAACTAGGCTTCAGGACTGAAAGGCAAAAGGGTAGAAACGGCTGAACTGCAAAAGAAAGGGGAATTCTTTAAAAATAAACTTGGAGCTGTGGACACTGTGAGAAATGGTAACCCAGGTTGCAGCGGCCCCGAATGTGATACGATAACTTGATGTCAGTCTTCTGAAGCACTCAGCACTGGCACCTGCTTGTGCCGGGGTCCGCTTAGCACTGGTAGCAACCTGGCTCAGTTTGACCAGGAGACTGCTGAAGGACCAGCGATGCTGTGAGCAGCCACACTAGTTAGTTATTCAGTAAAATACTTCGGTCTGAGGTTTTCTGACAGATTGCAGCCGTTGCTGTACTATTGGAATTCCTGCCTCTGGGTAGGGTATAAAATCAAATCCTGAGCAGCTTTTGATCATACTGCAAGGGTGGGGAAGAAATCCTTCTGCCCTTATCTAGGGCAGCAGGTAAATTACCCTCTGTGATTCTGGTAATTTGGAGCTGGCTTGGCAGGTCCAGCAGGTCAGGACCTCACAAGAGAAAGTAGATGGTAGCTGGACCTTGTCCCTAAAATAGTTCTCTAAGGACTCTTCAGCATGCAGAAACAAATTAGCACAGTTACCTGTGTACGGGGGGAAACAAATCTGATGCAAGTATAATCAGTATTACTGATAAACTGTTAATTTGTCTCTTGGAATCTGAATTAGTGGATGGTATGTGAGTGCACAGCCACAAAAGCAGATTATGTGCACGGGTATTTTCTTCTGCTTTTTTTGGTACAAGTATGCCAATACAATACAACCTATGAAATACAAAATGCACAATTAAGTCAATATATGGACTTCATTTACTTACCCAAACAAACCCTTGCTGCTTGTGTGTTAGGGCTGTGATTTTATACCTCCTTCCACTGCGGGAGGATCTTCTGTATGTGAACCCTAGGACTCCCGTGGAGGTCTGTCGATGGAAGCATGACTCAAGCAACCTGCTTTCTTTGTGGCTCCTTGTGCCTGGCCCTGCCTCCGTTTGCCATCACTGGTCTGGCTAGCGGCTAATGGCGATTGCCAGGGAGCACATGACAGCTTATGCCGAGATTGCTGGAAAAGAATGAATCACCTTTTTCTTATGATTAGAGTAAGATTTTGCATTTCCATGGGCTGAAGAAGAGGGAAATAAGCCCAGTTATAGCTCTTGTAATTCTCTCACCTTTAGCTGAGCTAATTTTTAAGGAGATACAGGTGCTGAAATAGCCAGTCAGCAGGAAACAAAGTACCGAAAGGGGTGTTATTTAAGTTGGCCCACTGCTACATAACTTACAAGTTAATCAATGTTTCTGAGTTCAAAAGAGAGGAAGGTCAACACAGATTCTGATAAAGTTTGTTTATCTCATGTCAATAAGTTCAGAGGCTGGAGAGGGAAAATGAATTGGATGCTTTTAATTGTGTTGTAATTTCCAAAAAATCAGTCAAGGGGCTGCAGGTAATATGGAGCTGTGGCTGAGAACATGTGGGTTTCTCTCAGAAAAGAAGAGGTGTACTGGGTTGTGGTACAGACAGTATGGTTTTACAGTTCCTTGTTTTCATCTGCAGGATTCCTCCCTGCCTCATCCTTGGGGATAGGCTCTGAAAGGCAAAACGTGCACACATATACACAACACTGTTGTAACTGTGAAAGCAAATCTTTTGAGTTATTTATTCAAAGCTCTTTATTTCTTGTGAAGCTAAGTGACTTGTTTAATGCAGGTCAACTGAGCGCCATGCTAGAAACAAAAACGGATGAAAACCAAGGCCTATTAAAGACGGGGGTTTTCCTAGTTTTTTCCTTAATGTCCTTCTCCACTTGCAAGCAGTCTGCCTTATTTAATTTATGGTGTTGAATTCAGTTGTTGATTCACTATTGGTTCAGAGCATGGTCCGCAGCAGGGGAGAAAGATTGTGTCCTGGCAGATGTGATGTCCAGTTCAGCATCGGAAGAGAACGTGACTGAGAACAGTCTTCTATATGCACTAGGAAACGGATGACTACATGCATTGTGGAGTTTTGCAGAGATACTTCTGGAGAAGCTGCAATCAACCCTTTTCATTAATAGGAAAAGAGAACTTCAGAAGAATCCAGTCTTTTACAGTTTGGGCATTCCATACTGAAAGTTATTGTAACAACAAATGAAAGGTCAGAATGATATCAGAAAGTGGAATGTCTGCTAGTTAATCTAGACATCAGAGACTTACATAGAAAAATAGACATATAGTAGAGACCTGCTTGGGTTGGGAGTGAGGGGATGAATCTAGGAGACTGATTTTTGGGACGTAAACTGGCTCCGATATGTTTTTTTTGGCCACATGTGGAAGCATATGGAGAAAATGCAGTTCATTAAGAATATTGGTATTGGCATGTAATGTTGGAGGTACTGGCAAGCCTCTCTTCATAATTATACTGTACATCTCCAGGTTTCTCCTTGTGTTTTTTTTTCAGAGCTGTATATTTTCCAGCTAAATATGTTATGATCAGCTAGTTGCTGAAATAAACTGAAGCAGATTTGTTAAGGCAAATACATTAGTTTTGATTTTAAATGCACTTACTCATTAGTAAATGTCTGTCCTGTACAAAAACATAAACTTCATTAATAACTAGAGATGGATTTATTTCATTGAATGCTTGAATCTTAAAGCAAGCATTCAGCTTCCTGTTCTGGAGATGCAGTGATCAAAAATAGGATTATTTTTCTTTAATGCTTGGTGGAAAATCTGTTGACTTCTCATTGTAGCGAAAACATTATCTGATTCTATTTGAACTTGTTCTTTGGAGTTGCATGGAAATTTGTCTAAATAAGAAAACCAATTTTCTCAACTATTGACTTCAGTTTGCTGTCAGCCTTATATGTAATGTTTGCCTTGAGGTTTGTTTTAGCTACAGCAATGTGAAATTACTGGACTGCCCTGGTACAACTACCTTCAGGAGGTGCTGTCTCCAAAGCTCCCTGTCTTTTCCAGTTGTGTAGTGGAAAGAGGTTGGTCTGGTGAGAAGTAAGTGCATCTAATTGAATGCTGATCTCCTTCCATGCCACACTGTGAGATGGATGGACCTTTGGACCAGTTTATTTAGCATATGTTTCTGCAGAACTCCTTAAGTCACTGGGCTCCCTGGCCAGAAGTGACCACTGCAGTTTTGAGCCAGAAGGTGTTGAGTTTGCCACCAGCCTCCTGCCTTGGCTTGCTGTGGCTGGGCCAAGCCGGGGGCCGTGCAAGAGCTCCTTGGCCTCCTGTGCATGGGAGAGGCTAGGAGGGGACCACACTGCTTGTGCCAGCACCAGTTCTGCAGCATGATGAAGTCCCTTGAGCTGTGACCTGTCAGCAGCTGACAAAAAGACCAAGAATTTGTCTGGGTTGGCAGTTGGTAAATAAACCTCAGCTGGTCTCTCTGACCAGGTGGAGCTAAAAGGGTTTAAAATGGATCCTGGTTTCAGAAGTTTCCTGGCTTCTCACCTGTTTAGCTTTGGCCTGCCACAGCCTCCAGAGTAGGCTTTTCTATCTGCCAAGCATTTTCTACCTGTTTTTTAGATTCCTTACAGCTTCTTCTTGATGTTCCTAAAGCCATAAAGTGTATTTTTTCCTTTTTTTTTTCTTTTTTTTTTTTTTCTGCACACAGAAAACAAGGGTCCAACCCCACCAGTAGGGGTCAGGGAACACCTGAGCTAATCCTGCCTTCACCACAGAAAGGAGTCGTGGTATAACACAGCTGAGACCCTGAGACACCTTAATGTGCAGCCTCTACCAGGTTTTGCACAGAACGGGGCACAGTTATGAAGAGCTATCATGCAAATGGAGACTGATACAAACAAAGCAGAAAATATTTAAGTTCCTTTCTGCCTGTAGTGCAGCTGCCTGAAAAAGACAGAAAGCCAGGTTTTATAAGGTCTAAACCTGCTCTCAGTTTTAAAAACCAATATGAAAGAAAGTATATATCCAGGTTAAGTCCATGTGTTGCATGGCTATTGAAGACACCTAGGGGATGTGAGTATATGCCATTCTACTGAGATCAAAGGCCTTTTTGTAAATGTTGATTTATTTTTTTCATCTACCTGCTAAAAAAAGCATTTTTTTCCTCCATCTCCTTAATTTTAATAGAGAATTTAAATTCTGCAAACGTGTCCACTTTTAAAAATCTGTCTTGAAACTCAAAGTATTTTACTGCTTGATGTTGAGAAGTATGCCTAGGACCTGCAGCATTCGCATTCCATGGCTGCCACATCATCAGCTCGTATTCCCTTTTGGAATAGGAGCTGTGTCTCCTACAGACCCATCTTCTAAACCTGCAGTAAATTCTCAGGTAGAATACACATTTCCTGTGCTTTACACAGTCCTGTGCAGAAGAACAATGAGTCTTCCAATATCTTTAAACGTGAATGTATGCATGCATACAGGTTTATAAAGTATAACTGGTTATCAATCACCATCTCTTTTTGCTGGGCTGCTTTTTTTCCCCTTTTTTTTCCTTCTTTCTTTTTTTTTTCTTTTCTTTTTTTTTCTTCTTTTTCTTCTTTTTTTTCTTCTTTTTTCTTTCTTTTTCCCTTTTTTTTCTCTTTGGGGAGGTGTCTTCCCTTAGGAATTGCTTTTGAAGGTATTTTGATTAGTTATGTAATTAGCCACTTGTACAGTTAAAAGCAAACTTTCAGGTCACATACTGTATGTTTACTCTTTGGCTTAGGAGAGCTTCATTCAGAAGAAATTGCTATTGTTTCTTTGCCTTCCCATGGGAAAGCTTTAGTTTTGGAAACCATTCAACAAATGTAAGGTATGCAAAGAATACTGTAAAGACAGTTCTTGAGTTTGCCAAACTTTTTTTTATAGGCAGTAGTTACCAATTACTTTCTTTCTTCTGTATAAAGACAGAGATATTTTTTTTTATGTATGCTGCTGTGGACTGAGCTTTGATTTCTTGATGACCCTTGAAATTGATAAACTGTGTCAATGTCCTCTCCTCCCTCTTCTTCCTATCCCCGCCCCAGACTGCACAGCAGCCTTTAAAAAGGGTAAAATGGCTTACCTTAACTGATGCTGAGTGGTTACCTCACCCATTCTTGAGGAAAACATAACATCCATAAATACAGTGAGATAATTGTCTTCATTGCTACACTTTTATGCTCAAGTCTGTTATATATCTTTACTTCCAATGAAATGTATGTATTTTTCATTCCTAGTGAACTTTTTAAGATTCACAATTCACTGGAGAGCTGAAAGTGCTCACACAGAGCATGAAATTATTTTTCATCAGAAAAATGCTCTTTAGATGTCTTGCCCAAAGTGATCACTGCATTCAGTGCCTCAGGATTCCTTTTTCTGAATCTCTGTTATAACCTAATGTCATAGTGATCCCATCCTTTTTTTTTTTTTTTTCATTACAAATTTAACAAAGCCACACTGAACATATCCCCATCCTAAAATAAACTCAAGGTCTATTGCTAAAATCTGTGGATTCCACTGGATGATGTGGCAGGGCTGAAGGTCTGGTGGTGGATCATTTTCACAGTCCTGGTTCTTACAGACCTGCCCTCACAGAAAGACCAAGGTGATGTGGGATGCAAAGCCAGCAGGGATAATTTTAGTTAACCTGAGATTATGCTGTGTGAGGGCAATCTTTGGCCAGTTGCTTAGAGCAGCTCTCCTGTTATTTTTGGTGCATCTTAAATGGGGATATATCAGTTCTGGCAAAGAGTTTCACAGGATCAGTTGTTCTCAAGTGATGTCCTAATTGCTGTGGATGGAAAATTCTCTACGACGACTACAAAAAGAATAACATGGTTTGCAGCTAGGATTGCAGCGATTGCACATATTAGCTGTGATTGTGAAAGCCACCAAGCTCAAAAGTGTTAGCAGACATCTGAGTGGGATACATCAGGTATGCGTTCACGATTTTACTGGAGCAGCAGGTGTAACTCTGAGAAGAGAGCTCCGAACCCAGTGTTCAGGGAAAGGCCTATCTGGTTATTCATTTGTGTAGCAAGAAAGCCTTTAGTGGTGACTGAAGGCTTATTCTACTTCGTGAAATGTATTTTCTCAGTTCAAGTGGGTGTGTAAACTCCCTGGTCTGCTTTGGTTCTAGGGTAAATTTCTCAATTATTTAATCTCATGTTATTATAGTGATAAGGTACTTCCTAATGAAAATTCTGAACATACCTCATGAAGATAATTTTTGAACACTTAAGCCATGGAGATATGCACTTCTCATCTGAACATAGTAGATGTTTGTTTTTAAGGCACCTGCCTGTTAGCTTTGTGGAAAGAAGAGCTTGGTTTCTAACCGGCAATAACAGGATTCCCTGTAAAATACAATGGATCCTTATATATAATTATACAAAATGAATGAATTAGTGCTTTCACTTTTTTTTTTTTTTGATTTCAATCTTTAAAAATTCAGCTATGTTGTATTCTGAATGGTAGAGTGGATAATCCTAATTGCTGTTTTGGCTGGTAGAATAAAAATTTCTCAGAATGATGCTATTGCTATAGTATAAGCCATAGCAAGAAAATAAATTTGGTGATTACATCTTCCATTATGAAACACGAAAATTCCATCAAAGGCTATACCTTGTACATTGCCTGTTAACATAATTGCAATCTGAATAAAAGCACCCCTTAAACATAATGGGCAGCATTTCCAAACTGCACCATGATGGTTTGGCTGTTGAGAGGCTGTCATGAGGAAGCACTTGGGCACTAGTTACATAAACTCTTTTCTATTTAAAGTCTTGAAGCTTCGCATAACTGTCATACGTGTGATGACCTTTCCCTCTGTTGCTGTGTCCCAGCAACTAAACCTTGACAGACCGCATGGGACACCTCTGCTTGCTTGTTAATTCACCTTTTCCTCCACTGAGTATTAAAAAGCCCTCTCTGAGTAGAGCTGCCTGACTTGTCAGGAACAAAACTTGTTTCTGGGTGACCACAATTCATGTCTTCTGTATTGGAGTAGCTGGAGGTGTCTGAAATACAGCATCTAGCTTGTGCTGTGATGCAGGTCCTCCTTGGCTTACATGAAAGCAGCCATTTGTCTGTTGCTGAACACGTGCATTTTGTGGACAACCTTGCTGTAGATCATTCTATTTTGTGTTTTAAGCTGACAGCACTATGAAGTTTGCAGTGAGAATTTCCAGTAGTATTAAAAATTTCCCTGTCTCCTGTGTTCTTGACCTTGGCTAGTCTGACCTGATTTAGCATGGAAGGAAATCTGACTGCTGCTGACCTTCTGGGAATACATGACCGTTGTATCTATCATAGTCTTGAAGACCTTCGGCTGTGTTGATTAAAAGACTGAATAACACTTTGGCTAGCAGGCTTGGGAAGTGCAGGATAAGGCTGGCTGGGGGCTGCTGATCAGCTGTGTCAGGTAAGGACTCCCCTGGCCAGGCTGCGGTCTCCCTGTTTAACAAGGTGCGTAGGGCCGAGAGCAGCTCTGCGTAGGGATGCGCTGCCAGGCTGCGTATCTTCATTATCCAGTTGCTCTGTTCACACCTCTGCTGGTGGCTGGCTTTTGCATTGCTCCAGGTCTGGATCGTATAGTCCTACTTGAAGCACCTTCTGCCTTCTCCTTATCACTAGGACAGAAAGAACTGCAAGCCTAGGAGGAAAATAAAGCTGAAGTGTAATGAAGGTGTGGGTGTTTGTACGTATAAAGCAGGGACTCCATATCAAATGACCCTGAGGGAAAGCTAACCATTCCCAGGCAGAGGTGTGGTGGGAACTGAGATAAAGGCTTGTATATAGCCTGCAGGAAGAAAAGCTTAGAGTAAGATCTAGTCTATTTAAATTCTTCACAATCCTGCAGCCTGCAGGACTGTGGCAGGCTCCCGCCTCCATAAACCAGGACTGAGATCTGCTTCCAGGCACACCCCGGCAGAGCCATCAAGGAGGGGCTGCATCCTCGTGCCAGTGTGAATGTGCCATCTTCTCAAGAATATGCTGATTATGCTCATTTTGTGAACTATTTCTCTGTACCGGTCTTCTCTCACCTTGTGTGCATGTTGCAGTGACTGCCAGAGAACTCAGGTCTCGCTAGGCTTAAAGTCCATGCTTCGGGATTTGTAGCAATACATTCATCTTCCCCTATCAGAGCTTATGTCCAAAGAGAGGGGACAAGAAAATGGAGCCTTGGAATGAATTTCTGTGAATGTCAGTCCTTATGCATTGATCGAGGACGTTCGGTTAGTTCAAGGATATCCGTTTTTTGAGGAAAAGGGAACAGGCTGCCTCCTCTCACCCACTGTTGCTGTTTTACAGAATGCTTTGCTTTACTCACGACTTAAACAAATAAATAAACAATATATCCGTGAAACACTCCAGATGCTGAGAACCACATTGTAATGTAGTAGTTGAGGTGGAGCGATAGCGATTGTTTCTCCTGCTTCCTATTAAACTAATTGTTACCAGTCTTCACAGGATCTTATTATCTGTAGGTGGGGCAGGGACAGAAGTGTCTGAAAGGACTTCTTTGGCAATTGCAGTTGCTTTATGGTCAGGCATAGGAAATGCTCACACAGATCTGGCCAGTTTTAATCAGTATATTTTCTTCAAGTCCCAAAGTGTTGACCAGTGTGAAACACAAGCAGGGTTGTGTGAATGGAGCTGCATAATAAATTTGGTCGTCTGAGTCTGAGAAATGATGTGAAGCTGCTGAACTGGAATTGCAGTAATCCAGAGCGTGCATGGAGCTTCCTGGTCTGATTAACACTAAGGTTCATTGTAAGAGGGTGTACAAAACTTGGGTCAACAATTTTTATCTCTAACATAGTAGAAGAGATTCAGCTATCTGTTTGCCTAAGAAAAAATTCATTTATGAATGAAATCAAATACTAATATTTAGTGCTTAGGAAATGCTTTTGGCAAATGGGAGGTCATAGTTCAAATCTCCAGAACTGAGCAGTGAGAGGGAAATGAGTTTGATCTTCAGCAGCTTAAATGACCACCAAGAAGGGGGTCTTTGGGGCTGAGGCACACTTAATTCTTCCTCTAATTTTGTTTCATTGTAAATAATCAATTAAGAAGGAAATGGTGATTATTTTTTTGTGTTAAGAATGAATGTCTTCATTACATGTTGTTCTTTAAGGAGCTGCAAATTCTAACTTTTGTCCCCAAACCTGAGCATTTAAAGTAGATCAGTGTCAAAAGGAGGAAGTAGAATTTTTCCTTCTCACTGTCCATCGTCCTCGCTTCCAGAGTGCTTGAGGGCAGCCGTTCCTAAACTGCTGTGCTAAGTGGAATCATCACTGTTCTGAAAGTTAAAAAGGACAATCAGCAAAAATTTAGTTGAGATTGGGGTTTGCTGCAGGACAGGCTTAGAAGAGCCACTGCAGTTGCCGCTAGTAGAGTTGCAATGGGAAAACATGGGCACTGAAGGCATTTGACTGGGATGCAGGTCCCCAGAGTTTCAGATCTGATTGGCTAGAGAAGAGACTTGAAAATGGACTTCCTCAGACGTGAGTGAGCATTTTCATCACAGAACTGATGGATGCACTGAGCAGCAGTGTTGTTCAGTAGCTTTGCCAGTCAAGCACTTCATTTTCTCTGCTTTTCTTAGAATGGACTGAAAATAATATCTTTTGTGGAATGTGATATTTGAAGCACAAATCCTTTGGTCTTTGTTTTACCAGAAGAAAACAAAAAGTTTAAAGTTTTCTTTGGATGGAACTGATTTTATTTATTTATTGGGTCATCAAGCATACCAAAAAACAACATTTCATGAAATCCATTCACTATATCAGTGTGCAGCAAAAGTTCAACTTCTGTTTTGACTAAAGACACATTCCTGTAATAAATCCTAGATCGTGATGATGTTATTATTATTATCAATGCATCTTCTTGATGCATTAGTTGAAACTTACATGAGTTAAAGAAGACCAAACTGTGGTTTTAATCTATTCAAATGCTGCTACATATATTTGAAGTGTTGACATTCAAATGTCTAAATTTTGGACCTACAAATGAATGTGAAGAGTTGGAACAGAGGTACATCTAACGAAGTATACCAAGTCCAGTAGTGGATGCTTAGGGAAGAGGAAAAGAGCACGGTAAGTGTAATAGTGATACTATTTCAGAGCACTCTCCTGAGCCAGAGGAATAAGAAGTATTTGAATTCTTCTTTCACAAGTGTATCCACTCATTTTTTTGCACACATGGAAACCCTTTGCTTTAGTAATGTCCTGTGGTAAAGAATTCCTCTGCTTAAACACACACTTTGAAGAAATACCTGCTTTTGTTCAGCTTAAACTTGCCACCTGCAAGTTTCATTTCTTGTTCCCACTTCTTGTGTTGGTAGCTGCAGGGAGAAACCATTTCGTCTTCACCTCTTCCATGCCAGTCATGATTTTAGAGATCTTAACCTCCTGTCCTTTAAAACCACCTGTTTTCCAGGCTTGAAGACTCCTAGACTACTATGTTATTCATTCTGTGGAAGCTGTTCCACACACTTGGTCGCGATTTTTACTTTTCTTTTATCCATTCTACATTTTACAAGATTGGGAAACCAAAATTGCAGTATTTGACCTATGGACAAACCGTGGACTGTTTTGCTGGGAGATTGTTTAGCAGAGAATTTTGTTTCTTTCATAATATCTGCTATTTTTTTCTGACTGTACCAGTAGAGTTCTAGTGCCTGCATTATGGCTGACATGCTGTAATGAATTCATTATCATTTGGCATATCATCCAGTAGGTTCTTCCTACTGTTTACCCCAAATAACCTCGTTCATCTTTGTTTCCTACTGCAGTTTCCTCCAGTAATAATTCACACACCTGCACTTGGCCAGGCTCCTTACAGAAAGGACTAGTGCCATTGTGAACTTCTGTGTTTCCTGTACTGAAGTGTTTACACAGAAGCTAAAACAAATGCCTAAACCTGTGGGACTAACCTGTCATGTCAAATATTGCCCTGCTTTTTCAGCTTTCCCTCCCTATATTCATTTCCTAGCTGAAGTATAGATCCAAGTTCTCTAGAGCAGAGATCTTGCCTCCTTCTTCAGCCCTGAAGCCACAAAATCAAATAAAATGTAAAGTAAAAGGAAAATTAATTTGGGCTAACATAATTCTGATACAAGATAGTAAATAAATATTCATACTGTAACTAGAAATAGTGAAATGAACCCTGTGTATGTCCCATGCCCTTTGCTTGCCAGTGGAGGTTTTAGCTGTTACACTTCCCAGTGCTGTTGTGAATGCTGTGAGCGGGAGACCCATCAATCATTATCACCTTGGTCCTTTTGCTCGGGTTGATACCAAGAGCCACTTTCACTGTTCATATGGATGATTGCCAATGGGAACTGGCTTAGACCCTCAAACCTGCTTTACATAACTCATTGAATATCTATGCCAACTACCAAGATCTTGACATCAGCTTGGAGATCAAAGGATCTATTGTCCATGCAAATCTCATGGTGAAAAATTATTCCTTAATGATATAATGCCTGGCAATTGCTCTTGCAAGCTATACCAAGTATACTTATTTGTTGTTCCTTAAGAAACGTGTCTTGTAATAGCATCCCTGCTCTTAAATATAAACTTAGAAATGTGCCTCGCAGGAACAATTCTGCTATGTAATTGGATTTTATTAGTAACTCTATTAGATTTACATCTCTTTGAGTGTAGACAGCCTAAAATGAAGAATTGCACAAGATTCAAACCTATGCATTCAGACATCAAGAACATTTTGAGACCACAAGGAGGGGAGAGAGCGTTACCTTAGCACACCATTGCTCACTTGCTCTCTACTGATCTTTCCCTTTCCTCTCTGATAAAACCAGATTGTTCTCTGAAATGTAGTTATGTGATTTTGCTGCAGGCAGCTGGTTGAGTTACGGGTAAATTGCTGCTTTCTTCCATACCTGCCTTTCAGATGAGTTCACATGTTAGAGTAGATTAAGATAAACAATGGAGACTATTAATGAGAGACAGGAACTACGGTGAAAGGAAATCACACAGGAAAACTTTGCTGCTTTTTTTCCCTTCCCTCTGCTATATCTTGCAGTGACACAAAGATGTGCAAAGAGCAAGCTAAGTGGTGAGAATCTTTGCTTCATACCAGGTGGACAGTAGTTAGCTGATTATTGAAAGTACTATCTCACCTAGTAGAGATCTCCATGAATTTATATATTTTTCAGTTTACTTTCAATTTTTGGGGACGAGACTTATTTGGAATAATATTTAGGAAAAAAAAAGTCAAAAATATCCAGCTTATTTCAGACACCACTGGGGTGTTTTTGAGTGGGGTGTTCTTGAGTGGTCCTTACCTGTTCTCTGAATGAACAGCATGTACACACTGTTGAATTTAACTTTCTTATAATATTACCTTTAAACCCCAAATTGCTTTGTTATTTCATTTTTCCATCTGTAGCTGAGTTAGTCTGAAATAAGAATTTAAAGGAATTAACAATTTGAATTGATATAGGAGTTGTCATTAAAATAGGGTCTGAGATCTCGCAGTGCTCCAGTCTGAGAAAACAATGCATTTGAAGGGCAATAACATTTAAAGAAAAAAAAAAAAAAGAAAAAAAAAACTTTAAAATGTCAGCTGTTTCATAAGAAGCTTCCTACTTAGGACTAAAGAGTAAAAACTTTAATGAATTCTCACAATCGTTCTGTAGGAGGAAGGTTATGTGAATTACTGAAGATGACATTGAAAATCTCTGGCACAAACTAGGAACGCTACCTGACTCCCAGTCTTGCGTTGTAGCTGTAAGATTTCCTTTCACCCAGCAGTTCCTTTATTAACATGGAGAATTTGAGAAGATGAAAAAGTGATCTAAATGTTAAGTAGATAAGCAAATAATAATAATATGATGCAAATAAAGGCTGATGGCAATGTTTTTGAATTCGGAGTGAACATTGGCAAAACCCTTCACTAAGAAAACAGGACTGAAAACCTGTGATTATGTTGCAGAACACTTCACTGACGCTGTCTTAAGCTAACCTGCTTGCAAGATTGAATTGCAGTGGACCAGCTGGTGGCTGTGGTTTAAAAGCAGAGACATTTGTACTGCTATCCCACCCTCAGCATGCTACCTTTGGAAATGTCTTTGTCAGGATGAAAACTGTATGGCATCAAGCTGCTCAGACTATTTACGATCATGTGGAGCTGCAGAGAGTGGAACAGTTTTCATTGACAATAAGATATGGGCTCTTAGCTTGGGAAGATTATCACTTTTCACTTGTGGGTTTCTTTGAATTTTGAAACATTCTTAGGAGGAGGAAAACAGATGAATTGAGTACCATGGTCTTAACCCAACCAAATCTAGCATCCTTCCAAAAAATCCTACTAATCTGAAAGTGCTCATCAAAAAAGCTGTTTTAGTTTAGTAAGTCTTGCATTGAAATGAAATCAACAGAAACAAGTCCTGATTGCAATTATAAACAGACATCAGCTCTTGCCCTTATATCTGCCTCACTAGTACACCGGTGTGACTAAAACTGATGTGATTTATCATTTCCCTGCAGTATGGCTACCATTTGCTTTACAGGGCTGCAGCGGGTAGGGTTCAGCAATACAGGCTTGCACGTGCGCTCTCATGTACTGAAGGTCATAGTCCTGTTTATGTTATTTATTTATTTATTTTCAAAGGAACATGAAAACCTTGGCAATGTGTCTGCTTACAAGTGCCTGTTGGAGAGAGCAAGGGTGATCAGCAAAATCTACTGCACCTCCAGAAGCCCGACAGAGGCTGATGGCAAGCTGGTGGGTGTCCCTTCTGCCTGGTACCCAGGAGGAATTCCTCTGTTGTAAGCAGCAGGCTGCGCTAAATGGTCCATCCTGCTAGCTCCTGTCCAGTGAAGCCCATACACGTGGCAACAGCCTCTCACTTGCCTTTAGGGATCTATTGAAATGAAACCTGTACGTAATAGTTTCCAATCATAAAGGAGCCTTACATTCATTTTTCTACTCTATGTTACAAGAGCTGCAGTTTATTCTTGCTGTTCTTCAGGCACCCAGAGGAATTAGATCTACGTAGCCAATATTTTTACTGCAGTTATGTATCTGTAATTCATACTTTTTGTTCTGATGAAATTCTCCATGAATATATTGAGATTTTTTAAAAAAAAAAAAGGCTTTTTTTTTTTCCTACGGTTGCGGACTTCTTTCCCTGGCTTAATTAAAAAACAAACAAAATCCACAAATCAATATCATCAACAAAACCAGCCTTCAATACTTTGATGCTAGCTTGTGAAAAATATGGCTAATTTTGCTATTTAATTCAAGGAAATACTCCCCGTTCAAAAGATTGAAGAAGTTTCATCTTCAACTGTTTTAAAAAAGAAAAGGAGTGTAAATAAAAAATAATAATAATAAAAAAAAGATTTTGCATCCAACAGGGGGAACAGGGATAAATGAATGGATTTACATGTACGTGTAGTGATAAAAGCAGAGATTATGTAATATAAACTATAAAAGTACCATTGTTCAGGTATCCCTAAGTTAATCATTGTTTTATGAATAATCATTTGCCATTTAAGTTTCCCAAATCTCAGCCTAAAAATGATGATTCCAAATATTTGATTGCTGTTTGCAGGTAGACACTTTCTGAATAATCTGAACAGCCTAACTCTTACTCCAAGAGTTCACGATGTAGCAGACCAAAAGTCAGCAGCAGCTAATAAGGGCACAGCAGAAATTATTTGGTCTGGTTTTGAACAGTGAAAATTTGTATTGCAAGGTGATAAAACACAAGTAGCACACCAGTTGCATTTCTTGCTGATAAATTTCACAGGACTTACTTGATTGTCTATCAGTTTATTTTAAAAGAAATGTAACTTAGTGAGTTGAGTTGCTTGTTTGGTTCTTCAAAACTTTGAAAGCTTTTTTCCCTTAAGATGAGTCTCTCGTATATGTCCCTCTTTCCCTCAGATTAACAAGGTTCTTGTAAAGATGTATGACACAATGGGCCAGGTCTTGACTTCACTATTGACAGTTCCAGTAGCTCAAGCAACCAGTACAGGCAATTGTACTTGACAAGCTCTTTCAAAACTCACTGCATCCAGGTCTTCTGGGTTATGAGTGAGCATAACAGCAGGTCCCAGCCTGTACTTTGTTTGCTAAGAAGTATGGCCACAGCCACCTTTAGTTACACTGAAGATTAGGAAGGATGCACCAGTGATGATCTGTGTCAGAGTTTCAGAGATTTTAGCTCCCATTTAGCCCCTGAAAGTTGGTGTTCTGATTTATATGTGTATTTGGCACCCAGGAGTTCTTTCTGAAAAACACAGAAGCTTAGAACTAATGTCTGGCCTTGATATATAGTGGCAAAAATGAAAATGATGATGAAATTCAAGAAGAGGGCTGTTAGCGACTTACAGAGAGATTTTATTAACTGAGCACTAGTTAACTGAGGTTAGGCCTGTAAACATATACCAAAGTATGTTCTGTAGCATGAATCGAAGCACAGAGATTGTTGGCTGGCTTTTCAGGTTAAATGTCAAACACTTCTCAACATTTCAGGCATGGAAAGCCCGGGGAAGAGATTTGTGTCTGGCTGTCTGCAGTTGCATTTAACTGAGAGTGTTGCATAGCTATAATAGGGCTTTAGTGGTACAGTAGCAAAGTGTTCTCATTACCTAACGAAAACAAGTTAAGAAAAGCCTGTTACTGTTAACATCATTCCCGTTCACTGATGGTTTATTTTGTGATATGTACAATGAATCCCATTTAGCTTTCTGGACATGACGGATATGGTAAAAGGATTGAATCTGTGGTATATCTGTATTCCTTGGATGAAGTTCACACCTTCAGTAGATCTTGTAGAAGTCATAAAGCCTTTTCTGGGTTCTCAATTGGGATTTAAGTGGACCTTAAATAGAGCGTAGACCATAGATTGGCATAGATATAACCATGAATTTCACACATAGTAGTACATTGTCTGCAAGTATGGATAATACTTTACACTACAGTTTGAGATGCTACTGGCTGCAATGACTATGGTATGTTTACCTGAAAGTCAGGGGGGCATATGATACAGGTAGCTATCTGAAGGGTGGAAGAGCACGTATCCCAAGGGGCTTTCTACTAAATCCGTAACACCAAAAATATTCTTAAGTAATTTTATTTCATTTTTAAAAAGAGCCCACTGATTCTATTTAGCAGACCATTTTGTTAGATAACTCTACAAAAAGCTTATGATGCACAAACATACAAGTCAATTATTAAAGGAAAAGGTCACACCCTTTTAAGGTATTTTTTTTAACCAGGATCTCTTTCCGTGGTAAATATAAATGTTGTAAAGGATGATAATGGTTGTCCCCTTCCCTTTAAACTCCTGCCTACAGAGAGGAAAGCATGGGTGGTTTACAAGGGCCTCTTCCTTCCCTGTCTCACTGGGTCACTTGACAAAGGTGAAATTTGTCCTTGTGCAAGAAGGATTTAGAAACTTGGCAAGTTCTGGGCTATTGCTATGCATTAAGGTGAAATCACCTCAGACACCTTACCTTTTCAGCATGGCATAGGGCTACGAATGTTGTTGGCCTGTTTGATAAGACCAGTGCTATATAGAAACTGGCGATCAGTGGTGAAGTGCTCTACAACTACTTTTGAGTTCTATTCTTTCCAGTGGATTGAGTGAGTAGTTACTATGAGGTTACTGCAAAACCCTGTGAAATACTTTTGGTAGCTGAGTCTCTGGCACCAGTATAGAATTCAGCTTTTTTTTTTTTTTTTTTTTTCAAAATGCCTGCTCATGTTACAGTGGAGCTGAGTTTAAAATATGTATCTGTCCCTGCTTTTATTTTACAAACCCTAAACTATTTAGCCTGCCCATGCATTGTGGTCCAAATCACTGTGTGTTTTGGATTGTCTGAATTTTTATTTTGGCTTTTTTAAAGGTCTGCTATTTATATGATTTAGGATGTTTAGTGGCATGCATACTAATTGTAAAAAAAAAAAAAATAAAAAAAAAAATCCATCAGATATTACCCAGTAGACTAGAATGGCTCCTTCAGGGCTGTTATGGTCCATCAGGTAAATACATACTTTGGAACGCATACTAATGTCAAAAAACATGAGTTATTTACCCAGGAGATGCTGTTCTAGTATACTATGCAAATGTGTATCTAGATTTTTTTTAACAGCTGATATTTCATATTTTTTTTTCATACTGAGAAGGCTATATCAATTTTGAGAAAGCTGCCATGACTATTTATTAGAAAAATATACACTTTCTCAAAAGTAACACATGTGCCAAGCTGCTAAACTGTATGCTGTTATTAATATGCATTTATATAGCACCGTAATGTTGCATGTAACAACCTCTGGAACCAGGTTCCTAATAAGCCTATATATTACTGTAGTCTTATGTAATGCTGGCTTTGTTTTGCTGGTAATTGAACAGATGGATTGTTGTTGCTCACTCCCAAGCACTTTGGCTAGTCAAACTAGTGCCAGGTCCCCATGTTAATTCCTCAGTGTTGCTGAAGTCCTTATGAGAGATCAGAGACAATATAAATACATAGCATTCATAATATAAACAGTATGTTTTCTGCACATTAACCACTTCAACTCTGCATCCTAGGTAACTGTGTATGCTTAGCTTTTTTTTTTTTTTTTTTTACAGCTGAGCAATCTGTGGTATTGAGAGATTTTGAGTTGTCCATGTTTAACCAGTGAGCACTGATGTGGAGAAGCAACG
This sequence comes from Anser brachyrhynchus, assembly GCF_964034855.1. Taxonomy (NCBI): domain Eukaryota; kingdom Metazoa; phylum Chordata; class Aves; order Anseriformes; family Anatidae; genus Anser; species Anser brachyrhynchus. The sequence goes on along the minus strand of NC_137699.1, from coordinate 18,718,678 downwards.
CTCCATTTTCTGGACTTTCTGGCCTTTCTGTACATTTTGTCTCACCCCCTGCTATTTTAAAACTAAACATGCAAGTAATCGGACTACAGACTATGTTCAGTGTGGGTTACTGAGCAGTGTCTCAAAAAACGTTTTTTGAAAGCACCTGAAATCCAACAAGTGTATGGACCAATGCATTTGACCGTGCCCTCTGAATTTGAATGACTTCTATTTGAGCATTTTTAATCTGTTGGGACCAGATCTGTGGTTGGTGACGCAATCACTGAGATGCCTTCAAATGTGAGCCCCGTAATCTTTTTCCTTTTCGCTTTTACTGCCATCTCAACTGCCATCCTCCTGCCCTGATTTCTCAATAACGTAGATCCTAACCTGGCACCTGATTTGCCAAGTTCAAGCATGCAGCTACATTTTAATGGACACACTGCAGCGCCAGCTATGGCAGTGGAGGGAGGGGAAGAGGGGCAAGTGTACTGAAGCAGCTTTTTCCATAGGAGCGCCAACAGCACGGATATATTAAATTATATAGCACTAAACCCCAAAGGTCATTAAAATGGTTTGAAAATTCCTCTGTTATACAGTTATCTTTATAACTGCGTCCTATCTGTAGATGGCGGAACTATGACTTTCATTCATGTGCCAACCATGTACTACAATAATTATAATACTACGCTCATAAAACCCAATTGCTGCGTGCATGTGCAGATCAACCAAAACTCAGCAGATGGGATTGTGATTATAGACCCAGCTGCAAAAGGAAAAAATCTGTGATATTTGGAGTAAAAACTGAGGCTGTTGGCATTACTATGCTACATGTTCAAAGTGTCATTACAAGCTGGTAATTTATGTTTTGCATGCTAACTGAACGGCCTTTCTTGTGTGTGTTAGTTTGAACGACAATGCATTTTTTCATATGGGAGGAAGCAACAAAATAATAGAGTGAAATTAACCAATCAAAATCATGGTAAATAAAAGTCTCTCTCTCTTTCTTTCTTTTTAAGACTCAAGAGGCAGCTGGCACTCTCAGGCTTTGTTATATTGAGGAAAGAGAACAGCAAACTGCATGCAGTATAGAGTCAGTCTCATTGAAACTAATGGCATGAATGATCTCACACTATTGTAGTAAGACGGAGATTTACTGTGCTTAGTAGAGAACCCATATTATGGAGAAAAGCATCGATCTACTTCCACATTTTATTCACATGAACGACAAACAAGTTATTCACTACTATGCAGTCACATTCAATCCCTTAGTGTCTAAGTCACAATGCCTTCCAAGTCCCTCACACTTTACAGCTGTGCAGAGCACCTAGCCAATAACTACTTGTCTCCACTTCACAGCCAACAGAAAAGGTTTATTAGCCCCTCTTACTTGACCAGTTTACAGTTAGACTTGTGCTTTTTGGACAATTTTAGCCAAAACCTTTGATTCCTACAATAACAGATCCACTAATGCACTGTTCTCTTCCCCAACCTGCTTTTTATGCCACGCATTAGGCAGGTGGAGGGAGTTGTGACTATACTGACAATTTCACTTTTTTGAAATTATGAGATTATGAAATTTCTGTGGCCTAAGCATTCTGCTTCCAAAATCCCATTGCCTATTTTCTATGCAAACGGTGTGTGTAAAACCAGCAGAGGTAGGCTAAAATAAACAAAGGTAGGAAAGGCAAGGAGAAGTATTCAGTGCAGTATGGGTGCTTTGCGTTCTGGCTCTCCGTATTTACTAATGTCACCCGACAGAGCTAAAAAGAAAGGAAAAACCTATACCTTTGCTATTGTAAAAACTATTGGAAGTATCATAGTGGTAGCTGTTTCAAAAGAAGGTAGATGCTGGCAAATTGTTTTATGGTTGTTTATGTTTCCTTATCATTGGGGAGAGACTAAATAGTTGTGAAAAATAGTTGAAAAGGGCATAGATAAGCCACATGCACAATATGTTTGTGCTGTAATTTCCTGGTTCCCTACTTTGCTTTACAGCATCCATGCACGTCTTTCTTAACCATAAGAGGATGCTGTTGGTACATGAACTTTAGCTGTTTCAGAGTCCATGCCACCACGCTGCTATTCCTCACTTTCAGTGTAGCCTAAAGTGCAACAGATTAAGGATCTGACTAGGAAATCTGTGTACTGCCATTCCTGGCTATTCTAATGGTCTTTTGGGAAACATGAAGTTGATCTACAGAGCACCTTTAAACAGGAAAGCTCAAAGTCACCTCTGAGCCCTCCTTCTCAGATGTGCTGACCTGTATTTCAGTCAATATCATTGTAGCACCAGTTGTATAAGACTGCAGTCTTGACTTTAAAAACTGTTGCACATTCCTTAGTGGCACACATTTTCTATAATCACTACATATACTTGGGCAAAAAGAGATTGCAGAAAGCCATTGTTTTCTAAAATCTGGCCACGCCAAATCTACAGCTGCTGGCTATCATATAATTTATGTTTACTCTTCACTTTCAGGTCAGTCATGCTTCTTAGGGAGTACAAGCACAACAGTTTTCAAAACCTCATAACATTAAATGATTTGTCCCAAAGGAACTGGTGGCCAAGTCAGGAATGGAATCTGTCTTCTAAACTCCTGTTCTTGTTCTTAAAGGTCATTCCCTTGAGCTTCTGCATCCCCTTGATACACACTCTTAATATAGTATACAGTAGATGGAAAAATGCCTTAGTATCTCCAGTGCTCTAAGGTATCACTGTATATGCTGCATTTCTGAGTTTGTCTTTTTAATGTATGTTTTGGTTAGTTCTTACTTCCATCTTCTCAAAACAGCATCAAAAAACTGTAAGATCTAGACTATAAGAAGGAGAAACTTTTAATTTCAGAACTGGGTCTCTACTGGGAGCTGAGTGCGGTAATCTCAACATAAGTGGGACAGGCTGTTGAATTTCTTACTCATAAAAAAACGTGGCTGTGGGTGATTTGAATTATATACGGCACAGTTTCATGATTCAGAAACTCCTGAGATGCATTGGAACTGCAAATGGAGATAGAGGAAAAGAATTTCCAGTCCCAGAAAATAAAGGTTGGCTGTACTTATGATCTTATCAAATCATTTAATAAAAGAAAATACACCGAAAAGAATTCCCGGGAAGTCAGCGCTAGGCATGAGGTGGCTCATGTTTGCCCTTCCTGAGTGGCTTTGTCCCTTTTGCTCTGCAGGAAGTGGTGGAACTGAGTAGGTTTAAGAATCTAATTTTCAAATGCATACTTTCGTACCTTTCCTTTATGATTAAGGAAATATGTGAGAGCACAGACTGCTGCAAAAGGATCTGACTAGTGCATGGTACAGCCACTGTTTTCAGACACGGTTTTTATGATTGGGCCTGTACTTGAACAGAGATCTACTGCTTATGCCTGGGATTATGCCCAGTTTGAAGGTTTAACTATAAAATGCATGACTTGATTTTCTTTTTCTAAGGCTGGACATGCTCAAGAAAATCCAAACTGCTTTTTAAAACAACGCTAAGCTATGCGCAGGCTTCTGAGGGACAATATACAGGGCATATATGGCAAACATTTGCCTTCAATTCCACAACAGGTTTCTGAATTCTGGTTCCCCTGACTCTTTTTTTAATCTTTCTCTCATCTCACTTATTCTGTATTATTATATATTACTGATTCTAATCCAAATGTGATGAGTTAGTTGCAGTTGGTTAACAGTTTGGTCAGTACACAATTACTTCTCCTGTTTTCCAGACATTTTCTGTGATTCTTTGTTTTCTCATCTCCACACCTTTGAATTGAAGAAAAATAGGATTGGAAGAAACTCAAAAAATCTTCTAATCCATCCCCCAGCCCCAAGGCAGGATCAATTATGCCCCTGTCATCTCTGGCAGATGCTTGTCTCCTTTGCTTTTAAAATCTTCCAGTGATGGTTATTTCACCATTTTTAAAAGCATTACATTAACTCTTTAAGCTAAAATGAAAACTCCTTGGGTGTCTGCTGTAATTTTAAACCAGCACTGCAAAGAATTGGGTGTAAATGTGCTGTGGTATATGACTTAAACAGGACATAAATTGCCTATAACCTTTGGGCAATGTATCTCTACAGGGGCTCTCCATAAGGCTGAAATTCATCTTTAATGAACTCTGCTATCACGAATCTTTCACAGCTTTTGCTATCCTTTTAAACATGATAGTTCTTGCCATTTGATTACAGAAATTATTTTAATTATAGATTGATGCCAGATGTATGACGAAACACAAATATACAGAAAATTATTCAGAAAATTTAAATACAAATTCCTATCCACTCAACACACACCAACAGATTCCTACTAGATAAATATGTTTACAGGAACTGCCATTTTTATAAGTCTAGTCTTACTGAGCAAAATAGCTTACTTCTATGCTGAGGGTGGAATATTCTTAGCTTTTGGTCTACTTTGTATGTTTTCTGTTCAGATGGAATTTGTTACTAGAAATATGCTCTTGCTACTGTGCTTACAGTACAGCTATGTCAGCATAAAGAAAACAACCATCATAGTATTTTAAGACCTGTGGGATGGACTGTCAATCTTCTGCAGCCAAAATATAATACTTTGGAGCCAAAGGTCTTGGGTGTAAATAGTATATTCTGTTAATTTCTGAAAATGTTGGAATTTTATTAATAGAAGTCTATTAAGATTGAGAAGATAGAAATCAGTCACCTTTAAATGGAAAATACCTGAGTTGTTTTTGTTTTGTGTTTTGTTTTGTTTGTGATGCTGAGGAATTAAAGAAAGAAATCCCATGTTCTATGAAATGCCCAGCCTTGGTGAGGAAGGTAACTAGATTTCAGGACTTGATTTATGACTCAACGTTATCCAAGCTACCTCTACAGAAGTGCTTAAAAGTCTAAGATTTGTAGGAACTTTTAAAAACATGAAGCATTTTATTGGCTATCAGTTGCAAAAACTGGAAAATTAATAACTACTTTATCTTTTGAACTTGGTTCTTTGATTATTGGTTTTCTCTTGTATGTTGCTACTGTTAGCTAGAGATGGTTCCACAGCCATTTCTCTTACATTAGCTTCCTTCTACAGGATGTTTTCAGTTTTCCTAAAATTGTATTCCTCTTCATTTCTGTATTTTCAGAAACTGTTTATTGCCATCCTGTGCTAGGAAGAGAGAGTATAAGCTTGCCCTGGGGCCACCTCCCATTCACAATCTTGCATATGCTGGACTTACACAAGCCAAGCGAAGAATAAAAAGTCTCCTCTGCAGAAACGGGTGGGATACGCGTAGGTTGGGGCAGCCAGTGGCTACAAAACTGTTCTCGTCTAACGAGGTTGGCTTGCTGTAGAGTGCTAATCATCAGCTGAGAGAGTCCAGGATTTCAGCTGGAATCCTCGTACCCTTTTTCTGTTGTTCTCCCTCCGATAGCTCTGAGTGTGTCAAGGGCTTCTCGGTGGCAGACAGACAGAGGAGAGATCAGAGGAGCACATGGTATTGTTCAGTGGCAGTACAAATATGACTTACTTTCTGAGGCTGTCACTTAGCACTCATGCTGTCATACTGTGCAGGAGGGTTCTTCAGATGGACAGTAACCAAGCAGATACCTCAGTGCCTCTGCATTTTTTGGTTTGTGAACCAGAATAAGCTCCAGTGGAAACACTGAGAATGGGCCCTCAAAGCATGCCTAGCCATTATTCTCTCTCATGATACAGTCCTGTGTTTAATACTGCTTCAAGCTGACCTTTGTAAAATTGTGTCTATGTTTGCAGAAGAGTAGGAAGAAGATATTTTGCTAAGATATAAAATATGTTTGATGTGCTAAAAGAGTCAAAAACTCTACAAGCAAATTGTTGACATATCTCAGTTGTCAGAAGTGGCTTGTGAAATCCGATGAGATGAAGTCCATGCTCTGCATACAGACAGTACACGCATTCCTTGAAGTAACTAATTCCAACTTCATTAGGCAGCCTTCAGACTCACAAAAGGTGCTTGCAGTGACAAATGTAAGTAGGTTCTTCCTTGTTTTGTTTACCTTGTCACTTCTTTCCTTTCCACCTCCATATTCTCCTGTTATATCCTACTTTCTGACAACCTGATGTTTTTGCCTTCCCATACCTTTAATAGCTGTAAGTTAACAGGGAAATGAATTGGTAACTTGTAACATCCAGGTTTTGCTGTTATTTCTGACTTTTTTCCTTAGAGAGCTAGGGAATATCTGAACACAGAACACAATACCCTAATTTCTAAGGATGGAAAAGCAGTTAAAAGGACATTGAATTGAAGAGAAGTGACACAGAAACTAACAAGCAAGTGTTAGATAGGCAAGTAAGTGTAAAGCTGAAGTTACACCAGTGCCAGTTAATGAGTTTCTAATAAGGTATGCAGATGGTATCCAGGAGGGCTGTGCCTGCAGGGAGTGTAGGTCCTAATACGCATCAGCAGCTTCATGAAAGAAGATGCAGAAACATTTGTGTGACAAATGGGTTGTTAAACCTGGTGCCACTGGTGGAGAAAGAGCTCCTTTACCTCCATCATTTAATTAAAAATGTTCTACTTGGGTAGTTTGTTGTACATAGGGAGTTTGTTCTACATAGGTAGTTTTTGCTGTGGGCTTTAAGATGTGAGATATTGGACTCGCTGCATGTGATAACATTGCATCAACAATGAGCCTGTTCTCTAGTGTGCCCGGGCAGATCTTTCATTCAGGACAAAGGAAGTGTGGTCTGTGTTAAAGATATAGTTCAACTTTCATAATAAAGCAATGTGAATGATGAATGAAGGCACTTATTGAGCTGAAAGTACACACACCAGATTGAGCAATGTTGATCTTTGTGCAACAGTCAGCTGAGTAAGAGAAAGCTGGGACTGAATTTTCAACTGTCTCAGCCTGACCTTCATTTTATACTTTTTTTTAGCTGCAATTAACGCATCCAATTGTCAAGCAAGTAGTTACTGAAATTTTGCCTGCTACTTATTTACACATTTGATGGTACAAAAAAGGCAGATATTCAAGCTGCACTCACAAAAGGGATGGCTAGTCAGCTGACAGTGTAAATAATAAAGTCCAGTTGTATAAATTGATATGCAATTAACATATGCAATTATTCAAACTGTTAATTTAGAAGGTAAGATTCCGTATTCACTGACTGATTGTGAACAATGTCTCTCCTCCCTCTTTAACCCCCTCCTCATTTTTTTTCTTATGAAATCAAGCACTGTCTTTTTAGTAGGTTATTTACCATGAAGAAATACCTTGATTGGAATTCAAGCTGAAACAGATTTTAATTTACAAGGAGTGTTTGAAACAGATTTTCAAATGGCATAGCAACACAAAGGTAATTCACAGAGGCGTGTGTTTAAAATAAGGGACTAGTTTATAGGAAAATCCGGAATGTGGGCTGGAACGTGTTCCAGAATTCCACCCTCTTGTCCTGGCTACACAAACAATGTGACTGAGGCCGGCCAACAGTTGTCATGTTTAAATAGAGAGAGAGAAGGAAAGTGGCAAGAATTCCCTCGGCACCATAATCCCTGCAGCCTTGCTACTTAGCACTTTTAAGAGAAAGGCAGATACAGGAAGCAAGAATAAGAAATAGCACACTCCATCTCTTCTCTGCAATAAACACTGCTTAGAATTCCATCCAAGCTGGGAGAATAAACATTTTCAAGGCTTTTCTCTGAACACTTGATCTCAGTGACTAGAACAGTTCATTTTCTTAGCTCTCTCTGCTTTTCCACTGGACGCAGCAGTGTCAGCTTTGTACATCTTGCACTCCGAGACATAACTTGAAAACCAAATCACTGGTTCTTTACTTACAAGAAATCCTACAAACTTTAACAGGATGTTGGCTTTAGTAAAACTACTAGTCTTGACATTGTGACTGCTGCTGAGTTGGCAGTTGTGGAAACAGTTAATGAACCTATTGCTAAGGCAATGACTGTTGCATAAGGGAGTCTTAAGCTATGTTGAGCTAAATTCCTCACAAGGCAATTTGAATTGATGGGCCTTTATGACTACTCAGTCAGAAATGAATGCATAATGCACAGGCCCAAGAATGTCCATCCCACCTGGAGGCTGGCAGGTATCCCTTTTGTGAACTGTTTGTTGCATTTGTAATTGATATGAATTGAATGGTTTTATGGTCCCCTTTAAGTTTTTGTAAATTGACTGCCTGCCTTTTAGCATTATGAAAACTGGGGGATGTAGCAGGCTTCTTTTTGTGGGTTGTGGCAGTGAATGGCTGGAGGTTTAGGTTTGACATTTTTGTTTTAATGTTCTCCAAAAAGAGGTATGCTGCACAACAACTGCCCTGTCTCCCCACCTATAAAGTAAGTTTGCCATCCACTATGTCCTTTCATTTTTCATTGGCTTTTTTCCATTGACAATGTCAACTTCTTCAGACAGTGACATACGAAAAGGTCAAATACTTACACCGGTAGTTCTTAATGCAGTCTCTCTTGAAAATGAGCATGGAGCTTCAAATTCAGATAAGGAACAGCAGATCTTTCTCTCTTATTTGTAAGTGCCTCTCAATTATGTGTGGCCTCAGCCTTGCTTAGGGCATTGAGATGTTGCCATCTTCTAAATATTCACCTTTCTATTGTTACTTTTTAATGCAAATACGGGAGACTGGGGAAATCTGGGTCTGTGATAGCTTTTACTTTAGACTTGTTGTTAGAACAGGTACTTTTGCCTTCTTTTGCCTTTTTTTTTTTTTTAATCTGTAAACTGGGAAAACTAGTGCCCAACCTCCCAAAAGCTACCACTAGACTTAAGCAACTGATGTTGTAACTCATGGGAGATTTTGAGTAAAAGGCAATCAGTATGCTAAGCGTTGCATAGCTATTAATCTCCAGGCGAGGTTTTTCAAAGAGCTGAGCAGTCAGTGGTTGTTGTTGACTTCCAATTCAACTCCTAAAGGAAATGCCAAAATAATCAGAACTTCTGCTAGAGGCTTAGTGCTTCAGGAAATCAATCATCTGATTTGAAGATGCACGTGGTCAACTGAGTTCTTCTGTGAATCTGGCCCCTAACGGCTATATTTAAGGTTGGCACATCCTTCTTACACAACTGGCATGCTAAATATTTTAAAAAGCTCTTCTTTCATTTTTCTCTTGTTTCTGAAAAGCAATGTTTACAATACAAGCTTTGAAATATATTTCCTTCTTATTTTGCTCCCCAGGAGACCAAAGTCTCCTATTTATGAGCAGAACAGGCAATTACAGCCTGCAGTTCCCCACCCAGTTCTATCAATATGCCTGCATCTTGACCTGGGGGTTAGGAAGTGGTTTGTTCTCTATCCCAATCAGTCCTCAGCTATCAAGAAGTGTTTTTTCTCACGCAATATCACCAACTAGCAACCAAATGGAATCCATTACATGACTTTGCACATATATCGTATGGTAATAACTTGAGATTGTCAAGTGAAAGTGTCCAGAACCCATTAACAACATTTTGAAGTAGTCAATACCCCTCAAAATAACTTTCAAGCCTGTTGTTGAGCAATTGATTGTGTCCACAGTCTTCCCCTTTAAAAAACAGAGCACAGAAGAGTGTTTTATGGCCACTGCCACAAGCATTTGAAAATGAGTCGCCATGAATAACTCACTTTATCTCTATTTGTAAACAATTGCAAAGGATCAGATTTTTCTTCTGCTTTACTCTTGTAACTAGAGCAAGTCAGATGCGTATATAACTTGGATCTGTAACCACCAGTAGACTTTCGCTTGTATTAGCTTTCAGGTTGTTTGCATTTGTTTTGTTTTGGAAAAATGTACATTCCAAGTGATCAAACCCTCAAATATTTGTTAGGAAGAGCCTTTGTTATGCCTGTCCTCAGTTATGAAAGCATGAAGTGTTTTCACAAAAAAAAAATGATCTATAAGAACGAACTATGAAAGCTATGACTGATGCTGAGAAAAGAAAACAAGTCAAACTTGTTCTTAAAAACTCCCCCATTCTTCTGGGAATTTAGGACCATTTCTTAACACATAGTAGTATGTGTAGTAGTACATATGTCCCTGTAGTACCTAGATACAACAGAAAGAATGGATTTCCTATCCCTTTTTTCCCCTCTAATTTATTGTATTCCAACACAATTTTTGTGTGAGATTTATCTGGATTATACTGACTTGCCATGCTCTTGGCAGCAGTGTTGCTTCCTATATTTAATCTTCCTTAAGACCGCTCAAATTGTTGTATTAGGCATGCCTGTTATATTCATTTTGAGTGCAGAGAAAAGGGCAGCTGCTTTAACAGTTGTCTTTTCTGTTACAGTCTTATCACAGGAGCTATAAAAATATGGATGTCTTTCAGTATGCATAATTTTATAATCATGAATAAGCTTTGTGCTGCACTGATTCTAGAGAAAATGAAAATTGCCGCTGTAGGGCTCTGTGTTGCCAGAAGCATGCGTGTACCTGCACACACAAGCACATGGCAGAGTAGAGAGAGATGTTGCAAATGTGCCTGTCTTCCTATATGCATAATATGTCCTTTAGGTGGTGCCATTGTGTTTTTTTAAGATAAGATTGCAGACTCTGAGAACATGTAGGACACGGTAACAAAAAGGACGCAGTGCACAATACATCCTTATACCCGAGGTGACTCGGAAACATCTGAGTGTACAGAGCTATCTCCACGCACAGGATGTAGTGTTGTTAGAGTAAATATAGAGCGGCTGGTGTCAACAATGAAGAAAGCAAAAGCTAGGAGAAGAATGGCAACTTGAAATAGCCAGGAATCTCTCCTTCAAAAAGCTTTCTCAGACACAGTTTAGCTTTTAAATGTTCATGTTACTGAGGAAGGAAAAGTGAAGAAATCGAGGGAAAGTACATTGCTATCAGCAACAGGGATGATCCACGCAGGCTGGATCTGAAGTGCCAGGCGACTCCAAACCCATCCCAAACCCAAGTGTGGGCATGGCGGTTGGGTTCAGGTCGCTCCAGGCTGTGGTGAGTCATGAGGAATCTTACAAGTATGCAGAGAGAAATTCCTAGGGTGGGTCTCAAAGCAAAAGTGAAATATGTTTTGTCCACATCTCAGACAATTTGTTGCTAAGTGGGCAGGCAGGGTTGCCTCATAGCAGGGATGGGGAAGGAGCAGGGAAAGCAGGAGGCTGAATGCCTGGTATCACATCTCTGGCTGGCCACTTGCTCGCTGTGCATTTTTAATACATCTCCTAAACTGCATTCAAGTTTGAAGTAGTGCTGTTTTCCTTAAAGTGATTTAACGTATTTTAGGTGCTCTGAGAATGTTGCATTAATGGGTAACACATACAAAGCGTTACTGTCGTTGTGTACATATTGTTTAGATGATGTTGTCTTAAAAATCGAGGCACCCTCTGTCCCGTGTTTTCTCACTACATACGGGTCAGAAAAGCACAAAGGTACTGTATGTCTGAAACATTTCCAGCAGCTTCCCTGGACCTGCTTCCAAAGCTCATTGAAATCTTGTTAACAGAACACTCTACCTCCCTCTGATACCTCACACTGCAAAACAGCTTTGAAGGCCTAGACTGAATAATGAAGGAAACAAGGGCATCTGGGGTCCATTATTTACCCCATTTCATAAGGCGCTTCTACAAAGTCTGCTGCCTGCCTTTTCAGATCCATGACAGAAATAAATACAAAGCCTGGAAAGAGCGAGCAAGTCAGAGTTGTCTGCTGCCCTCTCCACTGCCCCCCTCCCCTTTTCTTCCTGTTTCACAGGACACATTTGTTTCATCTCAGCTAAATGTAGTTCTCTTTCTGCCCAAGACACTTGTTCTTTCCCTTTCACAGACTGTTTATTGCAAGGAACTCCTTCTTGCTTGGGAAGATGTCTCAACACCTTTGGATGTTTCTAAAGGAGGCCAGTGTGAAGATTGCTCACTAACAGATTATTTTTTTCTTTTTTTTTTTTTTTTTCTTGTCGAACTGACAAGGACTTGAAGACTTGACTTGCGACTGTGGCTGTGTTACAAAAACATGTGTGAAATGTCAGTAAAGTGATTCCCATCTCAGTGTGCTAATTCACAGGAGGGTATTTTAGAGTAATGGGAGTACTCTGAAATGTTAATGCATACAAAAGGCTGAAGCTGCTGTGGAGGCAACAAGGTGTGGAAATTTTTTGCAAATTCTGGAGTACCTGAGCATTTTAAAAAGGGATGGCCGAAAATGCTGCTACATTTCTTATGAAAATAAGTGGCTCTCTGGTGAAAACCTTCCAGAATGCTCGGTCAACATCAGAGCACTTGGTCTAAGCACTTAAGGCAGCTAGTATAGGTGAAGGATTGGAGTGCCTACGTAGTTACAGAGGAAATGTCAGTTGCAAACAGTTGATTGAGGAATATTTTGTGTGCGTGATTTTTTTCTGACTAGATGGTAATTTATACTGACTTCTTAGCTGCATAATTTGATGTAGTTCTCTGTATAAATATTGGCACCTCTAGCTTCTATCCACAGACTTTGAGGGGTTATACGGGGGGTGGAGCAATTATTCACGAGCTTAACCCTACATTTATTAAAGTCCTTTGTGAGAACTATCACTAAAGTTCCTTTTATTTTTATTTATTTTACCCAGATAGGACATCTCCTGCTTTAGCTGCTTCCACTTTGAATTAGCTGAACTGACAGTTCCAAATTAAGTTTGTTTCTTGAGTAAATGAATGTCTGCAAGCCATCTGAAATTGCCTTTCCTTTTGGAACAATTCAGAAATTTCAATAATGTTAATAATACCTCAAAAAAAGACCACAGCAGGATGAAAAAAATAGGAGAGTCTTTAAGTAGTTATTAATTACAGTCCTAAAACCAGCTCTAATAATAATTTATTTGTCCTAAATGAGGGCTTGGGTCTAAAAAAGAAGCCTAGACAGTGCACATCCTGAATTTTGGAGCTGCTGCAGCCTTTGCCGTTCAGTTCTAGCCATTCAAGCCATTTTCAGAAATGAGATAAGGTTTATGTTTCAGTCTCCCTGCCTATTGTTCAAGGAGTAAATGATCTTGTGTTCTCTAGTTTGGGATCAATTTTACTGGACCTTATGTGCCTGAAATGTCACCCAGAATTAATCTCTGAGGTGCAGAGGCTGTTGCTGATTTCTTTTAAGTGCACAAAGCTGCTTCCTGGTTATATTTATAAAACTAATGGGTGACTTTTTTCCTCTCAGAGAAAATGATAAATCTCGGAGTTCACCAGCATGTGTTTCAAGGGCAGTTACCAACCCATGATCATGTGCATATCGTCTAAATAAGAGACAGAAAAATCTCCCAGAAACAGCATGAGTACCATTTATCTTTCTCCCATAATAATTTTAGGCTTAGCCAACAAAGTATCTCACAGGATATTTAGCTGACAGCCCACACCACCAGCCTCTGCTGAATCATCGTCATATTACATGTGCCATTTCTATTTCTTTTAGTATTAGAGAGTACATTGCTTTGCCACTAAAGTAACTGCCAGGCAAAATAATGAGTCATTCCTTGTAAAAAGCAAATTGAAAATTTATGTTTAATTCAACCATGACATCTCTTAGTTGGCTTTCAAGCCTCGGAGGTGCTACATAAAGATATACCTGTCTTCAACAACATGCTACCCACCAACCACTGTTTCTTTATAAAAACAAGCCCGAAAGACAACCCAAAAAAGCCTAACACTTTCTGCCAAGCAGTAATCACATTCTGCTCTCTTGCACAGACGAGAGGAATAGAAGATTTGCCTGTCCTTAATCAAAAGCTTTTTGTTGTACTTTCGCTACCATTTTGGAGGTATATGTGAAGGCTATTCACACAAGCAATGCAAGGTGGTTTAAGACACTTCGTCCATTTCTTGCCACTGAAATCAGAACAATGGCATAGACTGCACAAGCAAAACCCAGACACTTACAGGTTAGCAAGGTTGCCTTGGACAGGGTACAGGGGACTGTAATAGTTCATGTTTGATTCTTTTATATTTGCAGGAAAATTGCATCCTTTCCGTGCTTCATTTTCACCATACTTAATGTGGAGTAAGAAGGGTATATGGAAACCAATTAGTGATTTATATGAAAAGCTCTGTGGAAATGCCAAGCGTCAACCCTTTGATCAAAAACTGGTGAATAGCATAGGCAGTTAAATGAAGAGGGTGGTTGCAGTCTAGTTGTAATTACGCACATCTTGCTGGCCTCACTTTTCTACGTACCTCCTTGGGTACAACACATGTTTGTTAGGCTGAAGCTAATGCGGTGGTGAGTACCACATACTGTTACATGCTTTGCAGGCATTACTGCGTTACTGCCTGGGAACTACAGTTGCTAGACATTGAAACATCACCAGTAGGTAACGAACTTTCAAGGGAGCTAAGTCTAAGAGCTTTCCTACTGCGTCATGGCCTTAGAGCTGCTGAGCATACATGTGCTGTGTTCTAGATTAGCTTGGCTTCTCCTGCAGCTCACTGCCTTGGTTTGCTCTTTATTGTGTCGTTTATCTCATGTTAGTATCCTAAGCTTTTTGTCCTTTTAATCTCAGTTTTTGAAATAACTTGGTCTTTTTCTCTGGGTTTCAGTATGATCCTTGCTGTTTTCTACATATTTGCTATTGCCCTTCTTGCCCATTGGTCATTTGCTTATTTCTTTCTTCTCTATTCAAAGTGAACTTGATAGTTTTCACAGTTGGAGTCTGCTTTTCAGAAGAGTGTGATGGCCTACTAAGGCCCTGAGAGTTATACAGTTTTTCATTGTGTAAATAATTTGTTCCAATTAACCATAGGATGTAAAATGAATGAAGAATAGTTACATCCCTAAAATGTTATGACTGTTATTTGTCTTGCTCCAAGGTAGTCTGGTAGGTACAGAAATACTATTGATTCCTATGGCCAGAGAACACTGGTACAAGCTCATCTTGTCTAAATTCATGATTTGGGAATTAACTCGCCCTGTGGTGTAGCTGAGTTGTTCAATCTATTAGTCTCAGTTTTCTTCCATGTTAAATGGAGGTAATGCTAATTAATGCTTAGTTATCTTGTGGAGTGTTATGGGGGTTAATTAATGCTTGGAAATTAAAACATGGTTTAAACACCATGGGGGACCAGAGAGGAAACAGTGAAGTTGTCTGGATTCATCCCAAACGTGACGGCTCCATCATATTTACCTACTCGTTTTTCTGCTTCCTTTCATCTCAGAAGACACTTGGCTTGTCAGTTTGTTCACAAACCTCAATGTACAACCATACAGGTGGCCGGATGGTGGGGGGAGAACTGGGGGAGAATTTGGTGGAGTGCACAGAAGAAGAAAGGAAGAGTTTAGTCATCTGTCAAATTAGTAATACCCAGAGTGATCTGAACTCTTGTACTCCTCCTTTCACAGCACACCTGATTTGGCCCTGCCAAACCATATATATGTGGTTTAAAAAATTAGAAGCCACAACAATGACACAAACTGTTACTGGAACTATTTTTAAACTCTCTCTTCTTCATGATCTACCTGCCCCTTTTCCTTTACTTCAGTCTTCCATGTAAACACATGGAACCACACTTATATCATCTTGTCTTTACAATTTCCCTTCCCTCTTGTCCCTGTCCTGTTCTTCATCCTCCTCCTCCTAGCATTTTCCACTTCCAGGCTCCCAGTTAATCTTGTGATGCAGTCTTCCTAACTGTCCCTATGCCTCTGTCTCCCATTTTCCTTGCAGAATTATATAGTGTGATGCATTCATCACACACCCCTAATCTGCTGTTTGCCCAGTGGTTCAGGCTTGCCAAGATAGTGTCTGATGGTTGCAGACTGAGGTACTGGATGCAGGATTAGCTAGATGGCTGAATGATTGATGAATCAGGCTCACAAGCACATCTTGTTAAGACTAAGTTTATCAAATCCGTAAGGGGGCTGCTCAAATCCACTGCTGTCCATCTCTTACTGGCAGTATCTCTCCTTGTTGCTTAAGTATTTATCAGCTAGTCATATCTTACTTGGTTTTCTGCATCTTGGTCTGCTTTAATGGCCAATTTCATCATCATGGCCATGTGTTCTTCTTGAATTATTATGAGTTTTTGTTTGTTTGTTTATTTGTTTATTTTCTCATCTTTTCCACAGAAAACCTTGCAATATCCTGGTCAAGCTATGGTCATTTCTAGTACACCTTCAAATTTTCCCAGGCCTATTTCTTTGCTTTCCCTTTTGCAGTGGTCTCTCTCTCTTTTCTTTCCACCCTGTCTCTTCTTGCCCCCACTCTGCAAAACATCTCTCTCTTTCTTGCAACCAATACCTTTTTCAAATTTTGCCTGCCATTTCATAACTCACCAGTAATCTCCACAGGCTTCTTTCTCCAAATTCCTGTGGTGTGGTCTGTCTTTTGTTCTGTAATAAACTGTTGCTCATTTAAGTGGTTCTAGTGAATGTCATCTCTGCAGACTGCGAAGTCCCTGATGCAAAGAGCTGATTTTGCAACATGTATGCACATTTAAAGTGAGTACGTACATCATTTACAGGTCCTGGCCTGCGTAACGTTGCTAAATACATGGGCCCAAGCATGGCCTTATGCCTGCCCACCAGCTGTGTTTCCTGTGAGCAATTAGTGATGGTTTGAGTGTTAGGTCAGAGGTTGGACTAGGTGATCTTGGAGGTCTCTTCCAACCTAGATGATTCTGTGATTCTGTGAGAAGTGCCCTTTAGTTCTGAGGTTGTCTATGCTTAAAGTAACGTTCTCATAGCCGTGTGAAAGGAACCGTAAACTTAACAGCATTACCATCATAAACATTTTATCTTCCACTGTATGTTTATATTAAGATGTCATGCACAATAAAAAGAGGCTATACGTTTATTCAGGACCAGAGATAACGAGAGCACTAACTCCCATGGGTCGGAGTCCCTGTAAACTGAAGGGGTAATCGTGTAGATGCTCAGCGGTAAGATAGCTCAAAGCACCCGCATCCTGACATGAACCAATACATGTATGTGCAAGCTGTGAAGTGTTACAAATAATTGTATTATAGCTAACAGCAGTTACCTGCACTGGGTAGGAATCTCGTGTCCGTAATGAGTTTAAGCAGGTATGCGTAGTAAGCAGGTGTTTTCCTATAGGCACATCTCACATGCAAGCATGTGTTACTGGATGTACCACAGATCTGACATTCTTCTTAGTGAACTTGGGAGAAGAATGAGGTGGAAAAGGGAGGGGGAGCAGAAACCAATCAAAGAAAGCAATACTTTTTATCAATCATATTTGATGCTATTCTTTCTCTCTCTTTCATCACTTTGATCTCTCAAATAAAACTGATACTTTGGACACTTTCCAAACTCTTAGCTTTGCAGTCTGAGAGGGCTCTGGGTTAGCTGCTGAGGGTATGTGTTTGCAATTATGCATTTGAAAGTATTTTCCCCTCCGCTGAGATAACATTCTTTTTGTGTTACCACACACTTCTGCTGTCTCGTTTTTCTTCTCCCATGGCACTGTAGGCTGAAAGGCCTCACTGCATTCCCCCTCCTCCCCCGATCTTTGCAACTGATATCTGAATAAAATACTTTACTCTGCTGGTATTTAACCTGCTGAGCCTTTCACTTTCTAGCTGTGAAACAGACAAAAAGGGTATCATGCAGAAACATCCTGGCAGTTTCATTTCTTAATATGCCTCCAAGGTAAGGTGAGATTGAACAGGGGTGGGAAAATTTATACCGATGTTAAGGATCTTCAGCATTTTATTTATAGATTAACATTCACTGAGAGGAGCTTTACATTTAATTTTCCAACCAATATTTTTCCATAAAAGAGAAAAAATTTGGAAGCTCTCCTTTGTTTTGTATCTGGCTGTAATTCAACAGATAATATTTGTAGGAATTATGATCTATCTTTTATAGGATAGATTTTTTTTTATTACCTGATAAGTTTTGGCTTCAAAGTAATGAATATTTGGAATTATATCAGTTATTAGCATAAGAAGATAGGCTCTTTGTGTTCCCTGGCAAATAAAGTATTCAGCTCAAGTTTCTTGAGTTGAATAGCCAAATTCTGTGTGACCCTATAAGCCCTTTACACTACCACCTGTTCTACCAAACTTGATTTGTCTGACCTTGGACTTGCTCATTGTGGTCCAAGAAGGAAATACTATTTCTCCCAAAAATGTATTGCATTCAGCATCAACAAGAAACATTCTGTAAGTATAATTTAAACCTTATACATGAACTACAGCATTCAAACTTCAATACGCTTAAAGCGATAGGGGTCAATAGGAATTTGAACACTACTGTCTTAGGTCTGATGTAGTATACTTCATTCTAAGTCTCTATGAAAATTAAGCATGTGGAGTCCAATCCTTGGTAATCCTTCCCTCCCACTGACTTCGTGGTTATACGCACTCTTTCCCTTTCATACATGTGTGTGTGTGCTTGCGGCCACATGCACCCACACACTGGATTTTAAAAGAGCAGCTTGTTGCAGTGAGAGACGTGTCCTGCTTGTGTCTTGCAAAACGTAGGATGGTGATCCAGCAGTGGAATCGTTCCAGGTGCTTAGCACTGAAATACTCAGTTGTTTCCTGGTTAGACCAAAGCTGAAGCCTTTTGAAAATTTCTCTCATTTTTAACAGGAAGCAAGAAAAGTTTCCATAAGCATGAAGATACCAGGGACATGATATAGACTTCTCCATGCATTGATTTTGTGAAGAACTAAGGGAGTAATGGGGTTTAAAGTACAGGGTAAAATAAAACAAGTAGTTCTAATGAGGTTCCCTGATGTTAATGGTAGTGCATATCCAAAGTGAGGGCAGGATTCTATAAAACTGAGATGTAATGTCAAAACCATCCTAAGTTTGTTTCTTGATCACAATTCTAATGTTTTTCAGAGATCTCCATGTGCCCTTATATTAAACTTGACAGTGAAATGCTCTAAAGGTAAAGTTAATCTTGTTGGTTTTATACAGGTTTGTGGCATAAGGATTGTTCACATAATAGTCTACATGGCTTGGACCCAAACCCAGTAATTTAATTTGTAAAAATCCAAAAATAAAATTCTAAATAATCGGCAAAGTTAACACTAAAATATTTGTAGGGTGTAGAAAAGGCAGTTAATTAAAGCATAAACATTTCTTGGTCATCTTTCTTCTACTGTCTTCACCCAAGTTATGAGATGGGTAAAGCAGAAAATTCATTTCTACTGAAGTCTTACAATTGTTGTCTGGCTGAGTAAGATTAAGCTCTCTGAAGGCAAAAAGGCAGTTTAGAGAACAAACGGGCTGAGTGGGGCCTTAGTGCCTGATCTTTCTGAGGTGTTGAATGTGTTCAGCAGCCAATGATGTTCACAAGAATGTATCCTGTTTCTACTGAAGTCCAGAGTTGGTCTTACTTGCCTTAAGGAAAGCACAGCTGGCCGAAAGGGAATTGATAGTGCTGAGTACTTGGTAGCATCTGATCTCAAAAGATGAGCTTTCAGTGGATGGGTCTCTCTTCTTTTCCATGTCACTTAGTCTTGGGTGAAAATGCAATGCTGTGTATTAGAGTAAATAGCTCTACAAGTAATAGCCATTTTGAAGGCATGTTTCACAGGACTGGTTAGTCATGTCTGCTAAAAGGCGTGGGCTTGCTCTGTTGTGACCCGCTGTAGTCAAAGGAGTTACACTGACTTACACCGATGAAAGATCCATCCTCTTGCATGAACCTGCAGCTTATTCCCACTTGATCTCAGCACTGCTGCAGCCACATTTACGGTATGCCATATGATAAAGGACATGATGCTGAGCATCGCTGAGCCTCCCCTCCCCCTGTTTCTGACTTAATGTCTTTTCAGTGTGGGAGCCGAATCCTGATACGCGTGACACAAGCAGAGTACGTGGGAATTAGTTCCATTAAAGCCATGCCATATGGCTCGCAGGGTGCCCTGTGATACCACTATGCTGCCTGACAGTCTTTCCCTATGGATGGGATCAGTGCATATTCCCTGATTTGCACTCTTTTTTAGCGTATCAAACAGGGACAGACTTTTAATTAAAAATGACATCATCACGCTGCTGCTAGCTAGTTGCAGGCAGTCCACATATTAACGCTGCTTGTTTCAGTTTTCAATGATCCTATTATGAATTGTAACCTCATTACACAAACCTTGCTGTACAGTGGAATTTCAAATGGGGTTTTGTGGTTTTTAGAACTTAAACAGCTAGAATAAGCACAAAGGCAGTTGCGGTCAGGCAGCTTCCTCTCTTACCGCAGCAGTTGTGGAGATGCCATTCCAGTGACCACTGTTTCTACAATGAGTCAGTTTCATTTTTAACAATCTGACTCAGTTCTCTTCAAAGGGGGCAGCATGTTATTTCTGCATGATTTTTGTGTGCATGACTCTGTGCAAAGGGGTCAGTGCCAACTTAACCCTTTGGGATGCAGCCTTCAGGAGCTGCCTGGCTGCTTCTGGTTGTGGGAGCTGTAGTCCGAACACACTGCACTGCTGTGTGTACATCTGTTTTGCCAAACATGCCTCATGTTTTCAACCATCAGAAAACCTAGTCTTTAGCACAGCTTCTTCCACTAGCAAGCCAACACTCTAGGTGAGCTCCACTGCACCCTGCAGCTATTGCCAAAAAGTCTTGCAAGAAAACTGAGGTTAAAACCTTTTGAAATGCAAGCATTAAACAAAATTGCATAGATCCTCAAAAAAAGTTGTTGTTTGTTTTTTAAAGTTCTAAAAGGTCTAAATAGAATAGCCAGTGGCAAGAAGGAGTCCAGTTGTTTCTACGCATGGTGCATTATGAATCTGCAACCCTCCCCCGCCCCCCCGAATAACTGCCAGTTACCTTCTAGAATCGATGGTTAAGTAAACAGGAGTTTATGGAAGTTCAAGCTTTACCCAGCATTCAGCTGCAAGCTCTTATAGCTCATTCATGTAAATTTCACAAACAAAGAATGCAGCAGTTTTCAACCTTAAAGAAATATAAGAATGTCTTTTTCGTTCCATATGACTCACAGTTTCGTTTTGAAGTTTTTGAGCTTCTCTTAAGGTTATGGAGTGGTCAAGTGAAGCGGAACTGGGTTTTTGAAATCAGGAAGCCTGGGCGCTGTTTCATTCAGAAAAAAAAAAGGAGAGAGCGAGAGAGGGAGGGAGGAAAAAAAGCCCTATTCCTGTGTTTGATTGAAAAATAAAACTGCTGCTCTCAGTGAACCTTTGAAGTCCCCCAGCCCAGTAATTGTTTCACGACATTTGCAGCTTGAGGCAGCAAGAATGTTTGTGGTTGTTTTAAAGGCATCTGAGTGTGGATTCCATATGGTTTATTTTTATTTTTTTTTATTTTTTTTTCTGATTTTTTTCTTCCCCGCTCGGAGCCTCAAGTTCTTGTGCATTGCCCTATACCCAGACCCAGCCTACTCTGCTCCTGCGTGAACTGTCTGTGAAAGAACTGAGTGCACACATTGTAGCCCAGAGATTCAAGCGTGCTTAATTCAGACAAAATCTGTGAATGCCTGTTTAGGCAATAGTTGATTTTAGCCGCGCTTTATCGATACTATATTTGGAGTGTGGCTTACTAAACAGTGTACAGTTTGCTTTCCTGAACAAAAGACCTCTTATATGGCCTATACTTAGAGCATGATACTCCAAATGCTTACTATAGAGCATAGTGCTTGCTGTCATGCTTTCAATAGGTAGCTTGCAGTAGGCCTGATAGTAAGCCATTGGAGTCAAATAAAGGGCCTGATTCACCACTGTGTTCCTCCAGTCTTAAAGCAGTGGAACTGTTTTGTTCAGTGGAACAAGCTGAATAAGATCCAAAAATTGTGAAAGTATGTACTATAGAAACCAAAGAAATCTAAAGTGAATTTAAGACATATAAACTTGGAAGTGTCAAGTACACTTGCAACTCCCCCCACCCCCTCCCAGAAGAGACCAGCCATTATGTACCATATAATAGGTAACACTATCTGCATTGACTACATGTATTGCTAGGGTCCAGGCCTGGGTTTATTTATGAATTACTGTTTGCAAGCCTTCTTTTGTACTTTGCAAGACAAACTGCAGGAGGAAGCTGTAATCAGCCACATGTGGAGTTTGTAGCTTGGATGGCAGTTGTCTGTGATAACTGTGGAACTCGCTTGTTTACGACCAGGAGCAGTTATGCTGAAGACCCGCATTAACCGTTTAGTCCAGAACAGAACCAGTCATAGCACCAGAGGAACTGAACCTAGTCTGCTCTGAAGAGGGAGTCAAAAACTAGAGGGCACTACAGGCTTGGTCCAGAGTGGTCCTTCGTTTCGTTCAAGTTACTTCAGTAACTTCCAGCTCCCGGGGCCTGACCAGGGCCTGATTGTGCAGCTACAGAGTTCCTTCCCCTCGGGGTGGTGGCAGCCCATGGGACCTGAGAGCAGCTAGCCCACTGCTAGGCCTCAGTGTCCAGGCCTGCAAATGAAAGGCTATGGCCATGTCAGCATGTGGTGCAACACGATAGCAGCAGAGCTCTGGAGCAGCACCGCTGGTGCTGAGGACCAAGTTGTTCACATTAAGGTGTTTAAGTTTGGGCCAGCTATGTATGGGACCAGTTTTGTGGGTTCGTGACCACTCTTGGTTGGGGCGCGTTAGCGTGCTCCCCATCTGGCTTTGCCTGAGGGGAAGCAAGGCCCTGCGCTCAGCTTGCTCTGTGACAGGAACGAGGAGGTGCACTTCAAACACACACCGCCAGCCTGAACTTAAACCCTGGGCTATTTCTGTGATGTTACTAAAGCTATGCAAGTAAGTTTTACTAATGACGTTTATACTGTGTATTATTTTTTTTAATTGAACAATGTGGGTGAATAAAGAATATGGCTTATGGGAAGTAGGCTGTCAGATACCTTATGTTTGCTAGGGAACAACACAGTGCTGGTGAATGTTCCTGCCTGCCTGTGGTGTTGCATTGTTGGAAAGGCCCCTGGCATAGTTTGGGCCAACTTGTGCTCTAGACAGTCCCTGAGAAAGCCTGAGAGGTAAGAGGAGCCACAGGCTGTTCCCTGTAGGCAACTGGAAATGGCTGCCTCTCTTGGAGAGTCCAAAGGTTTAATAGCATGGGAGCATCCAAATGGTTCTAGCTGCCATAAAGGCCAGGGAAGGGTTCCTGGTAGGGTTCAGTGTGCAACTGGAGATGTAGCTGGAGTGACCATAAATATAGTAAGAGTGATTGCCTACCATAATGCATATCAGATGAATAAAGTAGCCAGATATGTGTTGACCAAAGAGACAAGAACATGAAAGTTCCTCAGACAAAAATGTTGTGAAAGCAAATTAATGTTTAATATGATTAATGTCCTTTATTCATGGCTGTCTGTTAGAGTGAACTCTGCTGTTGTTTTACGCTTTCACAATACACATGCTGCGCATTACCTTCATTCCTGTCGCGTTGTCCTATTTAGTGAGGCCTGGAAAATTTAATTACAAAATAGTGGAGGAGCCTCTTAGAAGGAATCAGATGGTCCTCAGAATCAATAGCAATGGCTGGTCTCACATGACAAACCTCCACTGAGGTTAATGGTGCTTGGACCAGTGAGCTAATTCCTAAAGACATCCATGTCACCTAAGCTAAAAAGAAAGGGAACTTTAAAGGTATCCAGCTCCACCCACCCTCATCTGCCAGAATTAGTCTACTGTAACTAAAGTATGACAGTGTTTCCAAAGCCAAGCATGATCCATTAGCAGACTTCAGAACAGTCAATAATTGTCAGTTAGTTCAGCTTCAGCTTTCCTCAGAGTGGGCAAGTTAGTTACTGAGTGAGAATGTAACTGAAGGACTGGATGGAGATGATGTAAACAGATTTACCCAGGATAACAAAGGAAAAAGGACAGAGTCTAGAAAAACTGCTGGCTTGAAAGACATTCACTAAAACTGAGCACACTCAGTGTGGCCATATTATGAGAAGAAATGCACAACTCGTTAAAAGCATATTCCTGGAACCAATGCCTGTTTTGTCATTGCATCTCGTTGGGACAAATTTGCTGAGTACGTGCTAAACAGCTCTAAGACCTTGTATGCTATTTGAGCAGGGGATATTTTTATCCACTATCCTACACAAATGTAGCACTTATCTGTTCACAGACAGCTATGGTTTGATCAGTTAATCAGGGAGTTATCAATACAACGTAAAACTAAAAATCCATTGTCACTTGGACTGGTGATTCCATGGTTTGATAATCCGTAATTTAGGAGTGCATAACAAGTTGTGCATTTCCACTGAGTACTGAAAATGGGGAGATGTAATGCCAGAATGTGGTATGGTTTAAGTCAGAGCCAGACAGACACAACTTCTATATATGTGCGGTCTTACGCCCACTGCATTCAAACTGGTGGTGCAGTAGTACCTTTTTAACTAAAGGTAGCATTCTGAAGCCCACTGATGCTTCCTTAATAAAATAAATAGGAAAATAAATTATACCTATTTTTCTCAGATACTGAGTTTGTAAGATTTGAAAGCCCTCTGAGTCAGATGTGAACACATACCTGGCAAAAAACAACTGGCTAGAGATACTGATGGTGATCTAATTTGTATCTTTGTTACTCCTGACTCAGAATTAGAGAGTGATTAGTTCCTGTAACCCCAAAGCAGAATCTGTAGCTCTGATGTAATTTCTTAAAGGTATCTGGTAGAGGTGGGATCGCACTCCAGATGGCGGTTAAGCAAAAATCATTAACGTAAAAGTACAGGGCTTTTTGGGTGCTCTGTTGTAATTATGACAACATACATATTTTTGGAATGGTGGAGAAATATTATGAATTTCAGTTCAGTAAGTTTTTAAGCAACTAATATACTAGGAAGTGACAATTATATAATCACTCGCACACTTATAATGGCATTGAAATTTCAATGTAATACAGAATTTGGGGTTGCTTCTATCAGGGATTATGCTTACATGTTTGTAAAACAAACAAACAACCAAAAAAACAGCATTTTATTAAGACTTAAGAAATATAGGTTCATAAGCAAAAAAAGAAAGAAAGAAAGATGAAAAAAGATAGTAGGAGTAAAATATCAGTTTTGTTCACAATATTAAAAAGTACCCAGGAATGTCATCAACATCACAGAAGACGTTAGTCTTTGAGTACTGGGAGTCAAACATACTTGTCTGCCAGTTTTCCAATGCCAAACCTGCAATGAGCTGAAGCTGTCCAACCATGTCCTACAAAACCAAGACCAAATCTAGGCTAAAAGATGGAATTTCTGTGAACTCAGGGCAAATGTTACACTGCTGAGGACTGCATGCGGAGATAAAGGTGGCAAGTCCAAGCTGCAGCCACTGAGGCAGGTGGAACACGGCTGCAGCTGAAAATCCTTCCTGTGAAGTAGGAAATATGTGGAGGGGTTATCTTGAGCTAGTCTTCATGCCACAGTGCTAAACAGTGGTTGAGGGAGCTAGTTCAGACCTTGTCCTTTCAGGAGTTGTCATTGCAAGGCTACAGTTATACACAGACACACATGGTAAGATATAATTATCATAACAGCAAATGAGGATCCACGGCACAACCAGTAGGACTAAATCATCATCAGAGGGCAAGAACTGGTGTTGTTACACAAATTGCAAAAATGTTTGTCTCAAGGGGACGAAAATATTTGTAATACTATTGCACGCTGAATGTGGAATGTGCTATGAAAGAATGGACCCTGTTTTAAGGGTTTTCCTTCTTCTGATGTCAGTCATACGCTTGCTGCAAATTATAAATTGTACTAGCATTTGGGAGCTGCGTATCCACAAGGCTTGAAGGGAAAACTTTGGTGCAGCCACCGGGCAATAAATGGCCAGTGTGAATGCACTGTGGCACAGGTGAGGAGGCACCAATTCACTGGGCTGTATAGTCTTAAAGAGCAGGTTAGTTTGCTGGGGACTTGTGCTAATTCTAGGACAGCAGTCTCATAACTGTATGTCTGACCATACGTTCAAAGGAAAAACACACATATGTCCTGTTCAGAAGGGTTTTGGCAGTGGAATATTTTCATATACAATCTCATCCTAAAGTCCTCTCCCTTTCACTCCATTTTTTGAGGTGCAATGTTACTTTATGTTCTGCATGGCTTTGAGTGAGCCAGTTGATTGAGAGCAGTGCTTTAGAAAAGAGCCCTTTAAGTCACATCCATTTTAATTGGTGTGGTTTAATTATTCTGCTATACTCTAGGATAATCTAAGTACCCTGGAGAGTAGATCTGAAAAAGCTGTGGGGGCTCCATTGTGGTTGGGCAAGCTAGGAAATGTCTTACAAAAGGCACACTGTATCTGACAAGACTAGACTACATTTGTTTGGTATTTTAAATTCCACTAATTTTTGCATGTCTTTGAATTAATTATTCTTCTTTCAACATCAAAGGGAAATAGAGGACATTTTTACTTTTAACAGTTTTGTGCTATAATAATTATCCTGTTGCTCCAGTGATAGGCTTGCATGCTTCTTAGGTTTTTGAAATTACAATAGGAAATGCAGCTAATTATAGTTTGATGGAAATTACAGATTTGATTCTTTGTTTCTCAGTGGCATCTGCTCAAGGTAGGTCAAATCCTGCAAGGTGCCAAGCTTCTAATGCCCATTCACTACATCTGAAAAACCTGATGGGAAATTGAAGATGCCTTACAGAATCTGTCTTTGGTAATGCTTATTGATGTTTTGTCATATGAAAATGAACAAAACTGTGTCTGCAGAAATGGGTTTCAGTGAAGACCTTGGATTCGAGAACTCCTGACTCTGACAATGTTCGGTACTAGATCCAAACTTTGTAGCTGACTTCTTTCTCTAAAATTGGCCAGATGAAACCACAGGATATAAACTTTGTTTTAAGCGTGGGAAAGTTCATTTCAGTTCCAGTTCACCTCTTCATAGTTCAAAGCGAGTTCTACTGAACAGCAATTTTTCACCCTTCAGAAACCATGATGATTCATTTCTGTGAAACGTTTTGATGAGCACTTAGATTTAAGATGATCCTTTTGAATTTCATGTAGCTCTCCGTGCCTCAAACAGTCTCCCTGAAGCCTGCACAACTACATTATCCTTTTTCTCCAACTCCATTCATAAAATGTCCTTCTTTCAGTTCACATTTCATCATCAGTTTCTCCTATTCATACTATGAGAGGGCTCCAAAACTGAACCTTTGAAAACTTGAAGAAAACCACCAAGAACCATGACATGATTATTTTTTTTTTTCCTGTGCGTGGTATGTTGGCAAAATGAGAACTCATGTAATTTCACCTTCCTTAAGTTTTCTATGGCACTTGTTATATTAATTCTCTGGTCTTCTGTTGCAAGTTATAGCAAAATTGATTAAGTGAAAAAAAATCCAGTTTCTAATCTAAGTATGCATCTGCATGTCTTCAGAAAGTAGGAATGCAGAACAGGTTGTATATGTAATGTAGATAAGTTCTTATCTAATCTCATTTTTAGTTCATTATTTAAACTAACTTAGAAGCTGCAGTATTCAGGCATAGCCATTTTATCCATTGAAGACTTAAGATATAAGAAGCCTCGTCACTGTGATTTCTCACTGCAGTTTTTGTGTGTTAGGAGTGGTCACCTGAGTTTCCCCTGCTCCTTACTAACCCTTCTGCCATGTCTGGGAGGGCCATAACCTGACGCTTGAGCTTGGAAGCAGGGGTTGTACTTTACTACACCAGCTGCTTCATCGGTTTCTGCATTCAAAAACTCAGCAGGCTATTTGGGGACTTGTTTATTTTGATGTGGAAGGTTTGAGTGACTGGGAGGCAGGGTAAGGAGACAGCAGGTACTGGCTACCCTTTTCCTGACCTTGATCAATCTGTGTGTGAGCAGTAGAGCCTGGGGCTTCCTGCCCCTGACAGCTGCACCCTGGACAGTAGCAAAAAGAATGATAGAGCTAGAGAAGTCCAGGGAAGGAAGTTTATGCAGCATGGAAGAGTCATATCCTGAGGAAATTGAGTGGAGTATGTGTGTATAACTCTATAGATAAATATAAAGTTTTATTTTTAAGGTATTAAGAACATTAAATGGGAACAAGAATAGGTCTGAAGAGGGAAAAGATGGAAGCAACAATGGCAGTAAGCCCAAGGTCTCTTTTTCTGAAGGCAAGAAGATAAATGTTAAAGAAATAGGGAGGATTGTGACTAAGCATGATTTCTATGAATGATTTTTTTTCTTTTGATATTAAACCAATTTGCAGCCATGAAGTTTGACATGATGCTAGTCTGTAGCAAAGCTGGATTTCACTGGCTGTGTTCCTCTTCTTCCATGCCCCTTTTTGGTGTGTCTCTAATCTCCAATTAACTCCTGAACCTGCAAGTAGGCTCTTTGTGGAGCCCTTGGGCTTCAGCTGGCACTGAGGTGCCTCCACATGGAAACATGGTAGAAGAAAGAAGACAAGATTTTTCATTGTGCAGGTCATCACTCCCTGTGTGGATGCACAGCAGTTGGCATGTAAGCATGAAGGCTCTGAATGACACATTTAGGCTATCTCTATGTGATAGTCTTAATACCAATAGTAGGGGTAAACAAGGGCATGCTATAAACTGATTCTAAAAGAAGATTTTTGCTCTGGGAGAGCTGACAGGCTGTGTGACCAAGGGACCAACCCTGGCCCTTTATGGAAGCAGTGAGAGAGAGCTGCTGCTGGAGTGTTTGCTGGCTGAGAGCTCTCTCCCATACATTTTTGTGTGTACTAACTGCTGTTAGAGGAATGTGGCTGCTGCAGCTTTATCAAATAGGTCATGTGAATTTTAGCAGTAACATATGATCTTCCTTCCGTTCATGGAGCGTAGCTTGTCCTTCCCTCTGTCAGCATTAGCTGCCTGACCTCTTTTACTCGATCCTTCCAAACTGTGGCATGAAGTCATCTTTTGTGCTTCTTCCTAAGGACACAATACACACCTGCACTCTTGCATTCTGCAGCTGAGAAATGTAGTTAATGGGAGAAACATTTGCAGATGCCGTATATTATGCAGTGTGTGTTGAGTTGGTGTAGGAGGTCACTAGGGTAAATGTGGATCTAGGGTAGTCACAAGAGACATCAGACAGAAAATCATTGTGAGTTTTGTGACATATGAAATTTTCACATGTGTATATGAAAAGGAGTAGCGTGAAGACTGTCAATTGGAAAACATGAGTCTGGAGTATGAAATGAAGGAAGCCATTGCCAGAAGATCTATTTTTGGCTATAATTATTGCAACTGTAACTTGCTGTTTCTTGCCTGAGGATCTTTGAGTATCTTGCTCAGGGCCCAGGAGCTCTTGGAGACTCCTCGTGAAGGGTCCCCAGAAAACAGGTTTCTGTCGGTCAGGAGCCAGCATAGGCAGATTTGTACATTTACACTCTGGCTTTTACTCTCACTAGTTCTGAGAGATTAAAAGCAAAGCTGAAATCACAGCAATCAGGAATCTTGTCTTGCTGGCAAAAGAAGCCCTCATTTGAAGGAAACTTTGTATTATTATTCTCACTCATTTAGAGAGATTTTTTGTAGTGTTTGCGCTATGGTGGTATCATGCATGTTGTTGTTTCCGAATTGTATTACTGTCACTGATTAGATTTTTGCTTCTTTCTGATAACTGGGAGTACGAGGTTGTTTTCACAGTTTTGTTGTGGTGAAACCAAAGAAAACTCCCCAGTGAGAATAGGGAAGGATAATCTTTTGGTGGTAAGCTCAACCCTCATCTCAGCTGAACTGATGCGAATCATAAGTAAATGTACCAAAGCCATTACAATTTATTCAATGTAAAGCCATAAGGTAGGGTCATCGTCTCTGAGTGGTTGTGTACGTGCCAAAAGACAATATGATCCAAGTGCCTCTTGCATTTTTTCAAAAACATTTGAAACTGTAAAAGTTCTCAGAGAAAACTGCTGAATGAAAATAATTTGAGGAAGGAAATCTGCAGTTATAAATTACAGAGCAATTTAGTCCTCATGGTTCCTTTTCAATTATAAACACTTTTGACTATCTGGGGTATTCATTTCCAAGGATGCATTTTTCCCTGTCTGATAGATGGTTCTGAAGTCTTAAAAGTGGAATATTACAAGTGGGTAGGCGTGGGAAGACAGTGAAATGGTTTTTAAGTGTGGAAGAGCTGAAAAGGTTTTCAATAATTTTATATCATTTCAACAACATTCTCTCTCTCAAGATGTCTAGGAATTAAAGAAAGGAAATATTTACATTATAATTATATTTCTGTTTATTTAATTAAGTTATTAAGCAGATCTGGCATACAGAAGCAGCTCCCTTTAGTCCTAATTGTTTCTCCTAATGTTGCAATTACAACATTATTGAAAGAATTCAGCGAAGAAAGGCCTGCAATCTCTGTCAGGATGCAGCAGGAGGGCTGGGGGGGGGGATTTTTTCCATGGGAAAGAGAAGCAGTGAGACGGATTGTTCAGCTGCCCCCTCTGAAACAGGCAGCAAATCAGTTTTACAAAAAGAGACAGAAGTCTGCGAAGGGTGGGGGGGTGAGGAAGAAACCTTCCTCTGAAAACTCTCTTCCTAGTTATTAAACAGTTTACATAGGTCTGCATAGGAGGAGCTTTTTTCCAATTCTTCCACAAAGTCTTCTAGAATAGTAATTTTTATGTCAGGGATATTTATATTAAGAAGCCCACAAAGCCACAGTCTACTTTCCATACACGTAACTTTCATGGATCCATAATAAAGTTTCCATTAAAAAAAAGCACTAAGTGTTGTATTTACTGATTGAGCTTTCATTTCTATTATTTAGTTTTCTGCTCACTTTTCTTGAAGACCCCTTTCCCATTCAGGAAATCATAGTAAAGATGAGTGGGAGGATAAGGAGCAAAAGGAGTAGAGAGTTATGGGTGCCAAAGTATCTTCACAAATGTGTTTATGAAGTAAACATTTTTTAATTAATTTTCTTCCTTTAATTTGAGTGATATATATATGCATATATATTTTTATTTATCTCTAGGTGTTGAGTTATAGAATCAGAAGTACGGACTGCCTATTCTCTTTATTGGCTTAAGATCTCTGAAACTTAATGATACTTATCTATCTACTTTATTAGATCAATTCATTTAACTTCATTCTTGCTGATAGTAGAGCTTCCCATGGATAATTCTAAGTTATTAAAGGCTACTAGTTTAATGTTCTTCTGAAATTACCCAAAGGAACTGAAGCATATGCTGTTCATTTCTGTAAAAGTATTCAACTGATGCTATTTATCAAGTAGAAAAGATACTTCTGAAAAGCCCCCCCCCCTTTTTTTTTTAAGAGGAAGGTTATAATATAAAGATTAAAAGTCTCAAGAAAGTCTTTATGCAAAAGATAAGACTTACAATCCCTTTCTAAAATTCAGTCTTGGTGGTTGATGTGGGGATGAGAGAGGCGGGAGATTAGCACAGAAATATCTCCAGAAAAGTGGATGAAGGATTCAGAATCTGGGAAAGCTGCAAAACTGAATGGATAAGGTTTTTTTTTTGTTGGTTTTTTTTTTTTTTTTTTTTCCTTCTCAGAGGTGGGTATTTTATGTTAGAGAAGAAATAAAAAGTCACTTTTAATTTTTAAAGGTTAACTGAAGATCTACAGTCTTGCGAACTGTTTTTCAGTATTATGCCTTTTGAATCAAGTGGAATTCAATAACCTCACTTATGAGCACATGAATAAATATCACAAACGTTAGGAGGTAGTTCCACAGAAATTAGCTTCTGGAGGCTCTTTCTTTGACTCTATGGAGAGTCCATTTAAAGAGCTGGAGGGTATCTTTCACTGTCATGTTTATCCTCTTTGCCAAAAGGAAGCAATGGGAAAAGCTGAGCGGCATTCACTGTCTGGGGCAAGTGGATTTCTGTGGTTTGCTTCACTGTGGTGGCTCAAACCATCTGCGTCCTCCTTCCTTCCCCCAGCGAAGAGCCATGTTGTGCCACTGGTTTTAAAACAGAAGCCCGGTAGGAAGCTCTTGCTGTAAGCTGCTGAGTATCATCAGGGATGTTTTTGCATACTTGCTATGTTTACTCATGTACTGGGCCGAGGGCAGGTGATGCAGGGACCTGCTCCCTAAACTGTTTACCTGATGCTCAGCCAGGTGGCCAGCAGACCTCTACTGCAAAAAGATGTGTGGCAGAGTCAAATCATGCAGTAATCGTGGAGAACAGAGGTTAGGCCCACCTCTGCTGAAAGTGACTGCCCATTTCACTTCTCTGAAATCTAAATCGTTAGTATCACATGCAAGAGCATATCCAGTGATATTCTGCCTTTGTGCGGCCTCAAGGTGGGGGTGATGCCTCACCAGCCCTGCCTCAGGAGACCCCTGTGCCTTCCCTCCTGCCTCTTGGCATGAGGAGGCTGGGCGGGGGGCGGCCATTTTGTGCCGCCCGCGCTCCCCTCAGAGCACGGCTGGAGCGTGGTGGGGACAGCCACTGTTCTCCCTCCCTGTCCCCCCAGTTTAGCGCCTAGCACCCGTTTGTCAAAACATCTTGGGATCTGTAACCATATGCAGATTCACACTCTTCCAAGATTTAAAACCAGCGGCGAAAATCACCATAAAACTGCGCGTGAGCTTTGTGAAGCACCAAGTGCCGCTTGGAGTTGAAGAAGCCTTGAGCTGTTGGTGAAGCTGAGGCTGGGCCTTCTCAGAGGGGCCTGCACGGCTTTTTGGCCAAGTGCTGCACCTTTCTCAGGCTCCGGCTCCTGTGGTCCATAAGGGACGCGATGGTATGTAGGAGACTGGAAACTCAGAGACAAGTGCAGTTACATTCTTCTGAGACTGAGCGTTGCTTACCCTTCCTGTCGCGGGACTTTTCAGTCACTTTAGGATGAGCATAAGGGACTGGATCTAAGGCCTTCCCATTTATGCAGCTCTGCCGCCACCCAAGCTGACAGCTGCCCGCTTGGCTAAGAGTGTGGCATCTAGTAGTAGGAGAAACTTCTTGTTCCAGCTGGCACTTTCTTATCTAACAGTCAGAGCTTTGTAAGTGTGGACAGCTGCAGTTTCAGAAATTGGCTCTATCTGTATCAATTGGATTTGTGAAGTCAGTGAAAGGGCATGAGGCAGATTCATGGGATTTCCTGTTAGTATTAGCAAATGGAATCTACTGCAGAATTTTAAAAGAATAGGAGACTCAGACGATGACACTTAAATGAGGCCTATGGTTAAGGAAGGCTACAAAAAGAAAAATCACTGGTCAGTAACTAAGCTGGGCATGATGGGCATGATTTCCAGAAATCTTAAATCATCTTGAAACACAACCAAGAAATAGCTGCAATATTTGTTTGTGCACCTCGGAGGGCAAAGTGATCATTAGGAAGCAGGTGTTGCGTTAAATCTGATGGTCAGCCTGTGATGCAACCGTGTTTCAGGTTTTACAAAGTATGTGCAAAGAATGGCAGGAATTTGGAGCCTTATAGGGGTTCAGCAGAGGCTCTGTTGGGACCTGCAAGTTCTCCTCCCACCTCCGCCATTGGTTTGCTGTGTAGCCCTGAGCAAGTCGCATACCTTTTTCCTGTCTCAGTTTCCCAGCCTACAAATGAGTTTGATCATGCTGGAGGCTGGGAGGAACTTTGCAAAGGCAGGACGCAATTATGTAACAGGGCAGGAATAAAGGCAGCCGCTGAGCTTCCACTCCCTGTTCTGCTCCTACGGGATGGGGGTAGGGAAGAAAGCACTGCACTATTCCTCTTCACTCCTTAAATATTTCTACGGGTGCTATATAGAATTTCCCCTGGCTGTACCAGATGGACTATGAGGGAAATAGTTGACAATGCATTTAACTTCTTGGCTGGGGGTTTCCTGTTTCAAACTTGGTGTAATGTGAGCAGTTTGCAACAGTTTCTATTCATATTTGCTTAGCTGGGCCTAAACCACTGTAAACCCAGTACTGCAAGCACAGGCATTATTCATACCAGTGCACATATTTTCCTGGTAATGAATGGAGAAGGGGGAAGCAACTTTTGCATTCATTATTTGAATGTTTGGCTGTGAATAAAAAACCTTTGCTGCCTCCTGCGTGATATGTGAAAATTGGCAGACAAAAAAGAGAGATTGCCTGCACCGAGAACGTCCTGTGTTAATTCCAGTGGCTTGTTGAAGGTGCCCATTTTCCCGTCTTTTGCACCCCCCCCCCCCCCCCCCCAAACCACAGCAGAGGTTTGCTCTCCCTAGGCAGGACAGCAGACCAAATGCGTACCTGCACCTGCCACCTTTAGCAGCAGTTTGGGCAAAGGTGAAAGCTGGGCATGGCAGTGGCCAAAGTGCTGGCCGAGGCTCAGTCCTCCAGGCTCTGCCTGAGGCTGGGAAGAGGGACAGGTGGCAAGCCAACAGCAGAGGGGAGCAGCATCTTCAGACTCTGGAGCTAGGCTTACTCTGGTAGCTGACATCTGCCAGAGCCTGTGCTTTGCAAATTAGTGGTGAGGACAATCATTTGAGGGTGGGAAGATACCAGCTCTAGTCCCGTGGCTGCTTCTAAGTTTTGTCCCCTGGTCTCCCCCTCGTAAAATCCTAATATCCTTTTTTTTTTTTTTTTTTTCTTTTTTTGGAAGATTTAACCCCCTTGCATGTTAGTAAAGGAAAGTCTTATATCTGTAAGCTTCTTGCCAGCACTAATCAGAGTGGTATTTGAAATCTGACTGTTGTAATCCCACTGCTTTCTTTCTATTGTTTGATTAACTTTACAATACTGACACTTCTTCTGAAACCACGTTATATAGTGTGTGACTTCGTATGACTTGCTACTTCCTGATGAAGGAATACGGTTAGTTCTGCAGGAAGTCACAACCCGTCGTGGTTGCCCCATCTCCCAGAAGCCCAGCAGGCAGGTGGCATGGGCTGAATCACCTGAACAACATTGCTATTTTTTTCTAAAAGCAACAGGGGTGATTTCTTATGCATTGGTATTATAAAAGCCATCATCTCCCATCACTGCTGCAGAGCTGTAAGATGAGGTTGTCTTTTGGTCTTCCTACAGCAACAGCAAAGGTACTTTTTTATCACATGATTAAGCAGTGCTGAGAATTTTAAAGAATATTAATCAGCAAAGAGGAAGTTACTATCAGCATATGTTTTGTTTTTTTAAGAACTGGATAGTTTCACAGGACCGTATGTTCCTCTTACACAGGGTTGGTGCTGTGCAAGTTTAGGATCTGCAAAATGCAAGCTTAGAAAATTGCTGCATAACATTCCTGGGGCCAGTGAGAAATCATATGTAAAGAGTAGCTGTAAAACCTGTGGGGTTCAAAACCCTGCTGTCTGCATGATTAAGATGATTTTTATGGAGGATATGAGCCTCTGCTTACAAAAAAATACACTGAAAGTGTCACCACATACCTTAACACTGGACTGAAACCTTTCAATCAACAACTGAAGCACAAAATCTTATCAATATCAGCTGGACTTTCTCCATATGGGAGGCCTCTGACACATTTATATTTAGCACCAGTGACATACATGTGATTACCATTTGCACTGCATTTCTCGTGATAATCTAATCACATATAGTATTTTTCTGACCAACACCATCTGTACCATTGTCTGTACACTACCATTTTTCTCTTCAAGCTTTCTTTGGCATGATACCAAATAGGAGGTTTCCCACTGTTTGGGCTTTCTAGGTTGCATTTGGAGGACATGAATATACTTTTCTTACAGCACAGTAGTATGGAGGCTGCAGTACAGTGGGAAGGCTCACTAAAAAGAGCAGCCACTTGCTGTCAGACAGAGAGATCTTTATTTTAGAATCATTAAGGCCAGAAGGCAGAAAGAGCAAAAGTCTGTGTGTGGGGGGGAGAGGTAATGCACAGTCTTTGTGTCTCTACCTCTGTGCCTTACAAAATGACAGCTGCTTGTGTGGATATTAGACACTTAGAAATTTAAACATGCAGCATATGGAAAAGAAAATAAGTGTTTTATAGCTACATCCATGATGGGCAGGTGGATAGGAAGGGTTGCTTTATATGCCACATGTGCTGCATATGGCCCAGCACTGCAAAACCTGTATTCTGAACAAGTCTGGGGCAGGCTTTTTACTTGCTTCTCTTGTTTTTCTTACTTTTAAGATGTGTTAATCTGTATTTAAAAGTATCCTGATCTTACAGCTTCCAATCAGCAGGGGCCTCAGCGCTCTTAGTTTCAGTCAGACACAAGAGTTAAAGACATGATTAAGTTTTCAGTCAATTGAGCTGCTCAGAAACTTAAAGCTCAGAGTATTTGTTATTGTTCTGTTGGCACCAGGGCAGGATGCTGAGCACCCGTTATGATCAAGTTCCTAGAAACTTAGGATACCATAGCTTTCAGTGGGAAAGGACTGACTCTCTGGGGATGTTACCAGGCTAGCCCAGGCTGCTCCTTCTATCCCTATCCAAGTGCTGTATGAGATCTGTCTCAAACACAGCTGTATATCAAGCCTTGCTGCTGTGATTTCAGCTTCTATAATTCTTGTGCTCAAAGTTTTCCCTTTGATGGACAGGTTTTCTTTCCTATTGTTTGAAATTAAGAAAATTAAAAAAAAAAAAAGGAAAAGAAATTATCCTTTATTCATCTGGGGATAAGTGTATAAACCAACCTCAGCAGTTAAGTTTACAACTCTTTTTTGAGAAGGTGTGGCTGAAGTTTTGTATGCTTTTCATGTTTTGGGGGGGCATTTGGTGTGCATGGCTTGCACAGATCTAACGTCAAATCTAGCCACTGCTTAGGCAGAGTTTGTGCTATCTATTCCTACAGACTGTGTAATATTGACACTGATGCTGTGAGACTGAGCTTACTTGGCAGCCAGCCATCTGACAGTTAAGCATCTGATGTTCTTTTATCCAGTAAAGCTTTTTTTTCTTTCTTTTTTTTTTTTTTTTTAAATATGATTAGGGAAGCTCCTTTTCGCTACTTATTTCCTCTGACTTAGTGCAGCCCTTGGCTGTCTGCTGAGCTAAAAGTTGCAGCTAAACAGACTTTTTTCATGCTGAATAGCATGTCTCAACGTTTTCCTCTCAACCATCATGTAGGTCTAGTTGCATTGTTGATTCCCATTACATGTCTGCTGGGATGTAAATTATTTCAATTCCCCCACACCCCGCCCTCTGTTCTTGTACTTTCAAGGGGTTTAATCCGTGAAGGGGACTACTTCAAAGCTCTCACAAGAAACTCATTTCTTGATGGATAGAAGGGCCAATAAAACAAAATTAGAGTTTTATCTCATTGTCTCTATAGGAATGAAGTATAATAATTATTTCAGGCAAATACATGTTGGAGACAATAATTAAGATCACTATCATGTCTTTAAGGACAAGCAGATTCTAAAATAAGCATTAGTAATGGGATTAAACATTATTGCAGTGCCCCGGATCTCAGCATTGCCAAAGTGCCTAGCACATCAGAGCATATGAAGCTCACTCTCTGGAGGAAAAAGAAACCAAAAAAATTCTGCATTTCACAGAAACTTTTTGGCTTGTAGCCCATGAAAGAGCTGAGGCCCCAGTCTGCAAGAGTCTTGGGTGCCTGAAGGAAGTGGAAATGAAGTAGAATTTAGTATCTGTGTCATCAGCACAGTCCAGAAAGTCTGCTGCCTAATGGGCTAGGTGTCAGCGGTTTTACCAGTGAAGTTCCCAGAGAATCCTGCTCCTGAGCAAAATCGTCAGTGTCTTAGCAGTACAGCATGGTGTGCCGTGTAAGCTGTGTTGGTATCCACAAACTAGGTGTCCCTGTTGCTAAGTCTCCAAAGGACCGCAATAGCAAGAGACTCAGTTAAATGTAAATGTCATGTAGAGAATGCCACTTGTAAAATATTTATTCCAACCATCTGGACTGAGTTTGTAGCAAGCTGACCCTCAGTGCAGGAGCCTCCCAAGTAAACTTCGAAGATAGACATTTTCTCTTCTCCGAAGATTCATTCTTTTCTTTCTTTCGCTTGGTCCGCCTGCATCAACTGTCTGTGTGGCCTCTTGTCTGTACCATTCCCTCATACAGTTTCCTCTTGCTTTCACTGCCATCAGTGCTCTAAGTCAGAGAGGCACTTTAGCTCTGCATACATTCGTTTCGCTGTGGAAAGATGTTCAGATTGGGCCTCGTTAATTTTAGACTAATTGGCTGTGCAAAACTGGGAACTGTCCCGTGGAAAGTCAACAGACTTCTGCTCCCTTACTGCATAGAACTTAGTACATAGATTTGAACTATCTGGCTGGTGGTATTAGCTTTGGTTTATCAAAGTATATCTTCGACATACCCACACTTAGGTATTAGACATGAAATGAGTGAGGACTCTGCAGTTTTGTTTTTGTTTTTAAATTTTTCTTTCTTTCTTTCTTTCTTTCTTTCTTTCTTTCTTTCTTTCTTTCTTTCTTTCTTTCTTTCTTTCTTTCTTTCTTTCTTTCTTTCTTTCTTTCTTTCTTTCTTTCTTTTTCTTCCTTCCCTCCTTCTTTCCTTCTTTCCTTCTCTCTCTCTCTCTCTCTCTCTCTCTGTCTTTCTCCCTTTCTTTCCCTCTTTCTCTCTCCTGCTCACTGCTGTGATTACAGGTACCATCTGTCATCTTAAACTCTGGCTCCTTAGTTTAGTATTGTTTTATTTTTATTTTTTGCTTTAAATAACAAATTTCCATGTTTGCTTAAACAAACAGTCAACAACTTTCCTGGCATGCTGTAAAATACAAGACTCCAGAGACTGAGCTTCTTTCTAAATAGTTTAAGACAAAATTAGTGGAAGCAGCAAATGCAACTTGGTTGCCCATACCAGCCATCTCGTCCATACTGTGAGCTTCTTATTCAGGCAGGTCTTCCTGCGGGACAGAAGGAAAGAAGCAGTGCCAGCTGGCCTGACCTGCTATCCAAATGTATTTAGTGATTTTTTTTCCAAATGTTGTAAAACAAAAACAAGTGGCAGCAGTAAGCAAAGCTCTAATTTCAACATTCACCTCTGTCAACAGAGCCCGCTACCATGTCTAATATCTGGCTTGTTCAGAAGACAGGTAGGCCCTAGGGGAAGGGGAAGAGTGCAGACTGGACTGACTTGTTACAAAACAAAACATTCGTTCAGCGGCTGTTCTGCATAGCTCTTTGGAATTAAACATCAAAAAGGAGGGAAATTAATTTGGCAGGTAGAAGTCAGTGCTTGGTAGCAGCTGGAACAGTGCCGCAATGCCACAAAGCCGGACCTCACCAGCTTCAGTTGGTTGGAGCTCCCACTCCATTCTTAGACTCAGTTCTTTCTCCAGTGTGGTGTTTGTTTTGGTTTCTCCTTTGAATGCTCCTTTCACAGCAGCCTGAGGACAACCAGGGGTTAGAGTCTCAGTAGCCAAATTAATTGCCAAACAGGGCTGCTTGGGAATTTGGCCCAAGAGCAATAATAATAGAAATACTTAGCACTTGCAATATGTAGCTGTGTGATTCTTCAAAGCATGGTGCAAAAGGTGAGTGTGCCAAATGCTGCTTTGTTTCATCAGGATAACTATCTGCTTTCTGGAGGGGATTCTTCCATTTCTGTACCTAGGGGACAGAGACAGAATGAAAAGGAGTGAGGTGCTAAAAATGTGGGGTCGGTCACATATGATGTGGGAAGTGTGAAAGAAAAGTGTACTGTTTTGTTTCGTTAATAGGTGAGAGAATGACATTTTGGCTTTAAATTCCATTCACAGTGAAAGCCATAGTGCTAACACTCTGGCAGTAAGTCCTTACAGCAACATCAGTGCATATTGTGCTGGATCTGTTCCCCAGGCCTCTGGTGCCAGTTTCCTTCCAGTGCGTGCAGCAATCATGGCTAATGTCCATGAGACTAGGCTCTGTGACAGACGGTACGGGACTTTTACCATTGACAGCAGATCTCAGTGCCATCAGGCTGTGAACACGCAGTAGCTGACTTGGTTTGACAAGCTGACCTGGCAACTTAGAGCAAAGATTGTCAGGGTCACAGAGCAGCTTTCTTCTGGTCAGTGTTGCACATACTAACAACCAAGTATTTTTTTCTTCCACTTTTTCCACTTAGCTTGGATACAAAACTAGAGTGAAACGATGAAAAAGGCTTAAGGTCTAAGTTTTTCTGGCATGATTTGTGAGGATGGCAAACACATCCCTCAAAGATAAGTAGACAATACAGGAACAATATAAGGAAATTTCCTGTTTCATTCTACAAAAAGCCAGGCAGTCTAAAATTGTCTTTGGATGACCTGAAAGCCTAATCATCAAGAGAAGGCCAGAAATACCTTTTTCCTTTCCTCCTTTCCTTTTTTTTTTTTTTCCCTAGGTGATGATTATTTATTTAAAAAAAAAAAAAAAAAAGAATGAATGGGGGAGGACTGGCAGAACTCAGAGAGCTTTATGTGCTTATTAGTGGCATGAGAAGATCCCTTCCCAGGCAAACAGGAA
Source organism: Anser brachyrhynchus (assembly GCF_964034855.1). Taxonomy (NCBI): domain Eukaryota; kingdom Metazoa; phylum Chordata; class Aves; order Anseriformes; family Anatidae; genus Anser; species Anser brachyrhynchus. The sequence goes on along the minus strand of NC_137699.1, from coordinate 18,678,565 downwards.
AAACCTTTTGTTTCTCTTTGTCATCAGGGCAGGATAAGAGTTAGGCCCATATCTAACTGTGGCTGAATTGGAAGCAACAAAAAGTTGTATCCATCTGCCACATGTCAGCATACGTGAAATGAGATAGATGGTTTCTAATAGGTGGTTTCTATTAGAAAAAATCAGAAAAGGAGAATGAGTCCACTTGTCCTATGATCACTGAGTGCTGCTTCTAGTTTTGGTGAAACTCTGTTCCACTTTAGAGTTTACTACACACACCATTCTCTCTGCTGTTCAGTGTTTGTTCACATCTACAAGCCTCTGAAAAGAAAATCAAGCAAACAGTAGCTGGAAGTTTCAGAAAGGGGTATGACAAAAAAACAGACAACCCATCTTAGTATACATAAAATAGTGATTTTTAAAAACATGTCTAAAAGTGCATAAAATAGTTATAGGAGAGAAAATTAAACTAGATCATTTAGTCTGAGCTCATATAACAAATACAACACTTTAGTCAGTCCTTGAGGAAAACAGAACCTCGTCTTCTGGAGAAGCATCTTGTCTTGAGCTGAAGATGTCAGCATACAGGACTTCAGTGCTCCCTTTGGAAGTTTGTTTCATTGGTTGATTGCTATTGTTAATAAAAGGGAAAACATAGAACTTATTTCTGCTTTTACTTTATCTGGACTTAATTTTCAGTCGTTCTGAAAAGCCTCTTTAGTATCAAGTTTCTTTTCCTTGTAAATGTAATTATAGTCCATAATTAAGCATCTCTGATTTTTTTTTTTTATTTTTTTTCTGTGACAATGCTAAGCACATTGAACTCTTTATCCCCTTCTAACCAAAGGATTTTTTCTAAAACTTGCTGGAGTTTTGGGGACTTTTCCCACTGACAGCAGTGTTTTTTGTATAAGACCTAGAAAGTGGCACAAATGAGGTTACATGTGAAAAACGTCTGCAGAGTCAGGACCCTGATAAAAGCAGCCGGCATTAAATCATTTGGTTTGGTATCAGATCTAAGGGAGCTGTTTCATCAATACATGCTAAGGAGAACTGAAAAGATTTGGTCGTGCCTTTGAACATACTAAGGATTTTTAGAGGGAAAAGTGGGGGAAAAATAGGGACAGCTGGATTATTTTTTTTTTAACTACAATTTAAGGTTTTTGTTTATTTTTTAATAGGGTGAATGTAATGCTCATGAAAATGCTCACTATACACTGAAATCTTCTATGAATCAACAAAACATGTACCAGCAGTACAAACTTCACCTTGCCTAAACAATGTACATCTCAATTCCGACTTGAAAAGACCACCTGTAGGGGAAAAATGTTAGTTCGGTATCCAGGGGCCATTCATTCCTTTGCCACTTTGCTAAGACTGCCAATTAGTGCCAACTTGTGGTGGCAGATTTTGTGATGTAGACACATGTTCTCTGGAAAGTGGGCTGAGATATTCGACTCATTTCACATGGGGCACAAAGAATTATTTGCTCTGTGCTATACAAATGAGAATTGTCCAAAGCTTTCCTCTGTGTTAGCCTCTGTACGCTTACTGAGTGTAAATACAGGGGAAATTGGTGTTATTGCAAGGACAAATTAGCACCAGAACTGAGCTGTATTTTTTTAAATGTGCTGCTAATTGTGCCCAATTTGTGCTGGAGTACTCACTCAAATGCAAAAGCACAAAACCAACTGAACACATTTCAGGGTGCCAAAGAGAGCTTGCACTTTTCTCTTAGCAAATTATCCTTCTAGTTTCACACTGCCACAAGTGCCAATTGGTCCCACTAAGACCTTTATCTAGAGTAATCAAATTAACACTGCATGTTAGCAAATTAGGTTTCATTTAACAATGGTTTATATTTGCTGCAGGTTCGAGCGTTAAAGGAAAGCATTTTCTAAGTTTTACTTTAAAATTTCTTATATGAGTGACATCGATTTTGTTTGTGACATTTAAAAAGAGTGAGCTGCTGAAATGGAAGAAAAGAGGCCAAATCATTGTTTGTATTTTCACTTCCAGAGAAACGTGGATAAGGAATTGCAGAAGTTTCTAAACTTTAAGGTAGAACTGAGCGAAGTGGAAGAGGTTTATTGTTGTTTTCCCTTTGATTCACAATGGACCAAATATGCGCCATTGGTTGTACCCAGGAGATCACTGGGGCTACATAGCTGTTACTGAGGGCAGAATTTGGCTGAATACAGCCATCGGGCACAGTAAATTTGCTCTGCCAAAAAGTATGCCACTGACAGAGTGGGAAATACAAAATGCTCCAAGCGTAGGAGTGAGCAAGATTGCCAAAAAGAGAGGGAAAAAATTGTAGGCTAAATTTCTCTTTGGCAAATATCCATAAAAATCATCCGAGTTTTATCAGGGATGAATTTCACCCACTGAGATGAATTAATTAATGTTTGTACCATCTGAAGATTAATAATGCAACTGTTCAGTATTATTGAGACTTCTGCTTCCAAGACTGTCTTTTCTTAGATGTTTGTGAAACTAGCCTGAAGCTAGATTATTCTCTGTTTTGTGAGACTGGTTTTGAGAAGACAGAAAAGTATAAAACACAGAAATATCTCTGAGAGTAGGCACTCTCGCCTTCCTTCTTTTAATTGAAGGCCTTACAGAATCTCAAGAGCTGATCATATGCACATCCTGCTGTAGAAGAAGGCAGAGGAGTTCCCCAGCCAGTTATGAATGAGACTGTGTCCAAGGGCACTGGCTGTGCTGAGAGAACTAGAGGTAGGTTTTTGCCTTATTCAGTCATCCCATGACTTCAGGACTTCAGCCTGAGTCATTACTTTCCATTGCCATAAGGCACTAGAATTTATTTGGGTGCAAAATTCTGTTAGGAAACTTAAAGTGCACATGTAAGAGAATAGCTTGGTTTTGGTTCCTAATTTTGAGGTCTTGGCCCCGATCTCTTGTTTCCTGATTCTGTGCCTTGAGAAGTGTGTGCATACATAATTTCTCGCTGGTGCTATAAACGAATAAATCACTTGTAATGGGTTTCTGCAAATAACTTTTTAACGATTGAGCTGTTGATCTGCTCGTCGAAGATTGATATCTCTGAAGTATGTTGTTTTATTGCATCAGATACCAATACATGATTCAAGAAACAAGCCAGAGAGGTGGTAAGGAGAGCAGGACCAAAGAGGCCGCACGGAACATCAAGTGAGCAGCAATCAGAGCCTTGCTTATCAGTCATAAAATGGCACGAGATAGCTATTGAGCACAATAATCCAGAGTGGTATCTGTTTCAGGAAGTCCCTGCATCGTTCATTTCCAGAAATTGAGAGAAGAAGCTAGAGAGAAAAAAAAATCACTTTCTACATGCCCTGTTCTTACGCACTTTGGCTGGCCATCCTCCAGTGACAACTGCTGGGGACAGGGTATGGAGCTACTTATAGCTTTGGTCTGACCCAGAGTGGCCATTATGTTCTTAGAAGATACTATCACTATCCTTTTCTGATTACATCCACAGGAACCAAATCATATATATATAAACATGTTGTACAACTAAGTAAGACCACAAGCTTTGAGAAACAGAATAAACACTTTAAGTTTGTTGAGCTGTATTCAGAACGAAAAATCATTTTTTTTCAGAACAGTCTCTGAAGTTAAGCCCCCTCCCTGAAGTTTATTGCATGAGCCAAGGGAGAGAGCCCATTCTTTCTAACAATGCCCTTTCAGCTACTTTGATGCTAAAAATAAAAAATGTTTGATAGCTATCCAAGCAACGAAGGTGAAAACAGTAATTTCCAGCTTTTCTAAAGGTCTTTGGCAATATACATTTGACAAAACAGTCACCAGCAGATGAAATCATATTGTTTTTTCCTGCTTTGTGTGTCTGAGCTCCCTTTCACTTCTTCTAAGCCTAGACAGTCAGAAATAGTAAGTCTACTGAAAAATTAACTGAAAATGCCTGTTCATTAATGATCTTGTAAACAACACTATGTTGTTCAGTGGAGATGATGCCTGTTGCTTATAGGTGCTGAATTCTATTGTTTGGCAAAATTTATGTTGTAGATGCCAGAACAGTGCCTAGCCCGAGAACAATAACAAGAATACTTTTTTTAGCATTGCCAGTCATACATTGCCCTTTTTAATATAAGGCTGGGGAAAAATCTCATGAAAGCATTTAGTTATTGGTTTATAAAAACCTTTTTCCTAGTGATCTAATCGTGCAGCACCAGTGGCAGGGCTAAAATGGCACTGACAAGCGGAGTTACCAGTGCTTTGCAGCTCCATGTGATGATGCAGGTAGCACAAGCAATTAAACCCAATTGAATTTGTTGTTGTTGTTGGAACTGTTTCTTTTGTCAGGCTTTAGAAAAAGGGATTCTTTCAAGCAGAAACACATTTATAATTTTGTTGAAAAAAAGGATTCTGGAAGAGGAAGTATTACACACTCTGCATCAGCTGCCACAGTGCTGCAGGAATTAAAAATTCTGTGTCTTGTCTCCTTGCGCCCTTATGAGCAAGACTCCCCAGGAGGTGTCTGTGATCCTTGGATCCTAAACCACCTCCCCAGGTCAGATGTGGAGATGGCAGTATGTGAGCGAGGGTGAAGTCCTCTCCCAGAGCCCACTCCAACAGAGACTGCCGGCATAACGCCCAGCAGGAGTAGCTCCATAGCATCTGAAATGTGAGCGTTTCATTCTGCGGAAAAAAGTGTTGTCATCTTCTGGAGTGGGAAAAAATCTTCTCATTTTCCAGTCAGCTCTATTTTAACAATGTCAACTTATAATAGTTTCTTATATATACTTAGCTGTGTAAATACCATAGTAATAGTGATGCTCTGAAAAATAAGCCATACTTGTGTAACAGACGGGTGGTGTACGTGCCTCTGTTGCTGACAGGCAAGTCTCCAGTTACTCTAGACTAAGGCTTTTCCTGCCAGATGAGTGCTGGCTGCTGCACTCAGTTTCTGATGGGTCGGTGATGATAAATAACTTGTGCTGACTAGGATGGAGGCTACCACATTTATTTTCCTTGTTTTTGAGTAGCAATTTAAACCCAAGTCTCTGGGAGTAAACTGCTGTGTATTCACTCTGCTACTGAGACTCCTTTTCCAAATCAGCTGTCAGTAGCAGGAGTTGTAGCTAACATTGATTTGTAAATGCATTGCTCATTTCAGAAAGATTGCATAGGGTCTCATCCTCTTTACAGAAAACATACTGCTCCTTGGAATTAATATATTAATATGGAAGAATAGGGATGTATTCAAAAAATATCTAATTGTTGCTGATAGCTGTTTTTCGCCTCTGGGCTGATTTTGTTTGGCAGATTCTTCCTTAAAGTTGAGAAAAGCTGAGCTCTTTGTATTGGCCAGGTACAAAGCTTCACACAGGTGTTACTGGATGTTTAAATGTAAAGGAGGATGCTCAGGCATTAAAGAGGGGAAGCAAAGTGTAAATAAAAAGGGCTATTTTGCTCAAGCATGAGGAAAGTTGGGGTGATTTGATGAACATTTTGAAGAGGTTTAGGTTTTAAAATAAAAAAGGTACAGTTTTCAAAAATATGTATGCGAAGAAGTGGTCTCTCACCTCACTAAGGTACTCAGAGTTGATCTTGGGAAAAGGCTGTCCCTTCCCACTGACTCTAGTGGAAATACGGGGTGACTAGCATCTAAATGAGGTAGCATTAGGTACAGTGTGTCCTCCTCCTTGCTGCAACACCAGTTGTTTTTCAGACTGAAAAGTTCCTTTTCAAACTGTTCATTTCGGTCACCATCTAATGGACTTTTGAAAATGAAATTTAGATGGCCAAGTTATTTGGCTGTCTCGTTTATTGTTTGTTCCCTTTACTTTGACTAGCCTGTTTTGTTCTAAGGACTCTTTGAAAGGTTGGAGGACTAGCAGGATTAAACCAAGTCATTGCATTAGGGAAATGAAATCTCATTAAGAAGGCGGTTGTGATTCTCTAATCCCTCCCTGTGGGTCTTGCCTCTGCACCAGGCTCGGGCTGACAGAAGCAATGAGGAGGCCGAGTGGGCACTACTCCCCTCACTGCAGTGCTGCAGAGGGGCATCTGCAGCCGTGACTGCATGGGTCTGGGCACACCAGTAGCTTGCTGCTTGCAAGCCGACGTGTAGGTAAATTCACGCCTTTGGGATAACTTACTCATACGCCCATATCCTGAATCATAATTGGATTCCTCCTCTGATCCTCTGGTAACAATGCTGGACTGCCTTGCCCATTGCCAGTAAAGCACTGCCCTCAGGACTTCACACAAATGTTCATACCTTTGGGGCATTCACCATGAAACACAGAAATAAGAAAATCTCATAGAAGAAAGAGTTAATTCAGATGCCTGCCTGCCTGATGGCTTCTGGTTAGGAAAGTTACTCACCTGTTGCTCCCAGATGGACAGACTGCAGAAGAGCCATGAGAAAGAATGATCAGTGAGAGGAAAGTGTGATTTCCCAATTCACATCAGGAGCCTGAACCTCTGGGTGGTATTGTGGCTTACTCTGTCCAAGATTTGTGAAAATAGCTCATGTATCATTCAGGTGCTAAGTATAGGTCCAAACCCTCACGGAGATGAGGAAGCTGAATCTTGTCTACCACCTGCTGAATGAATGACAGCTCATCTGAAGATCTTTGTCATCATCCCTCATCTCCAAAAGCTCACCACATCTTTTATTGCACACAGGCACTTGAAGGAAGAGTAAAAAATGTTATTTTTGTTTTCAAACAGTTTTAAGTTTGTGTGTCAGTAGGATGAAAAGCGTCTTTTTCAAGAGCAGGAGGAAAACATGATTTGGATCGATCTGTTCTTGAACTGTCTTTTTTCTTCTCCAAATTTCACTAACAAAGCAAAACAAAATCCCCCAGTCTTACAGGGGAAAACTAATAGGGTTCCCTGCATTGCAACAGGCATCAGAAGAGCCTCCTGTCACAGTGTTATCTCAGTTGAGATTAACAGATGTATACACACACACACACAAAAATTGTTCTGAGACTGGATTAAAGGTACGTATTAAACTATCCCTTGTAAGGGGGAAATTATATGGATGAAGAAGTGCTCCAGAGCTTGTGTGCCCACTAAAATTTGCCTGGGAGGCTTGCTCCTCATCAGCAGTCTGAGTGTGCACTCTTGAGTTGTGATAACGAACAAGCCACACAAAGGAAATCTTTAAAAAGCTGCACCACTCTCTGATGATAAATGCAAAACCCTGTAGTTTTGGGGGTGAACAGAGATAGTGAGACTTCTGAAAACATCCAGGAAGAGAATATCATATATTCCAGTTTCCATCGAATCTTGAAACAAAAAGCAAGAAGAATTTGATTGTTTCTGTGATCAGCTTCAAGCACTGTCACAGGTCATGACAGGACTGATCAGCTGATCAATGTCTATCATGACAGCATCCCCAGTTCATATTGAATAGCAAATTTCACCAGTATGCCCATATTTTTTCTCTTGCTTTATGCAATCCTGATAATAAATCTGTTTTAAGTCTTCCCTCCCACTCACGACCTAGTTTGCTCCACTTATTCAAGAAACAATCTCTAAAGCTTGAACACTATTTACATTATCAAGATTTACTTATCTTTTCTTTTTTTTTTTCCATTGAAACACTAAGCAGCTCTTACATCAATGTAGGTGTGTTTGAGAATTATGAGAGCCTTCAATTCTCATACCAGACTACACCCACACAAGTCAATTCCAGTTCCAATGACTAAAGGTCATGTGAATGGCAAAAAGTAACAGGTAAGAACCTAATTTTGCTATTAAGAGTAACTGAATTTGCAGTTATGGTTTATTAGTAAAAGGATTAATGCCACGAGCAGTAAATCCTTTCCCTACCTTACATGTGTTGGTGTTTGTTCCCACTATTGCTATTACTTTTAAAGACACTTCTAATGGAAAAAAAATATAAACATGATGTGTGAGAACAAAGATTTGGTAGAAGAGTATGCCCATTTTCCTCTAGATATGCCAATGATGATAAGAAACAGTGGTGGGCTAGCCACCTGCTAAGGGATAGGGAGCATTTGCTATCCAATTACTTCCATAGGCTTTACTAATAGCAGGTGTTCGAGTGCTGGGAATTGTCAGGTTCCCTGAGGCTGATGGCCTCCTGTTCGTGCATTATGCCTTTCCCAGGATGACATATTTATATTTCTTTGGTTTAACTGCATTCTCACATTAATTTAGTGGTTCCAGTTCTTAGCACTGCTCTTTGTCTTCTTTCAACCAGAAATTCCCCAGTATAGTCGTCTCTTTTATACATTCTTCTCCCAAACCATACCTGTTTTTAATAGTGTTTAATCTATGCTGCCCACTTGAGTGATTTGTTTATTTAGTGATTCTAAGATGCAAGTAATGAGGACTCTATAGATACTAGATGCTGTAAGGATGGTCTCAGAAAGGTTTTGCTACCCTTGGAGATTTTCACAGAAGATACGACCTCTGAAGGGATATGTGATTTTCCCATTTTCTGTGAGGTGTGGGCCATTAACCTTCAGTATTCCCCTCAAAATTACCTTTTGCTTGTGTGCAAAGTGTTACACTAGGTGGGAAATCTAGTTATAATTGCTGGGTGCAACATGAAAATATCTTCCAGGAATTCAGGAGCAAAGCCAGGTGGGTCTGTGTGGTGATTATGCAAGGTCACTCTATTTTCATTTAGGAAAATATTATGTGTTAAGGGACTTGAAATCTCACAAATTAAAGAATAGTAGAGTGAACTTGAAGAACAGGAAGAAAATTCCATGTATGGACACCCATTTTCTACAGTACAACCCTCTCTTTTGCTTGGAATAACCTCTCAACAAGACAGGACCTTAGATTTGGATAACGAAAAACTTCCAAACTCTTGAGAAATTATCTTCAGGATATTAACAGCCTCACTTTCTTTGGTCTCTCTGTTTCTTCTGCTTTTAGCTGTATACCAAAGGGAAGAGGCTGTGGCATTCAGAATGGTGTGATTGATCTTGTTTCTGTGTTTCCGGCAAAGGGGTGTCCAATACTCCTAGAGAGTGATGCTCAGTTTTCATTTAAATTTCAGCCAGCAGACTTCAGTTTTCTTTTCTAGAATAAGGTTGGACTTGCTGTGAAGAGGACCACATGTAATTATCTGGTCAAAATGAATTTATTCTGTAGCTCATCCTTATTATTTGTGACTGTTACAGAGCTCAAAGGTCAGGCTTTTCTTCTGACACAAGACGTGCAGTAGATTAAGCTGTGTATTTAGGGTAATTGTGAACAGGCCAGTGTTATTCTACCAGAAAGACTGAGCTGGTCTGACAAGGCATGTGGTTTTCTCAGTTGCTTGACTGCACTATCTGACCATCCTATTAAATTTGTTCTGTTGGGAGATAGAATGTAGTTAATGCAGTTACCAATATCGGTTGGACTTTTGTTTATACCCATTTTTTATTCTATTAAATGCAATAGGTTATCAGAGCACTCTGTTCATAACAGGGAGGCTAGCATTCAGCTTGGCAACGTCAGAAAGAAACACAAAGGACATCACGGTAAAAACAGGGATGGCAGGGAGAAACTTGGGAAGAAGGGCAGGAAATGGCAAACTCTCCTCCTGCCCCAAATTGTGCTGGAGCATACTTTATAGAGTGTCTTACAGACAATGGTGGTTTTAACAAAAGAGCAAACCAAAAAATAGGCAACTGAAAGTGTAAGGTTGCATAAAACCATGTATCTCACAGTGAGATCTTAAGCTAGTGTTGTATCTAAATTTGTTCCATGCTTTGTTTATTACAATCTACGCTATATCTCTTTGTGTTGAACAAATTTTAGTATCTTCTTTTCCAGTAGAAGTAAGAGTTCAGATTCTGTCTGCAGCCTTTGAAATGTGTACTTTCTGTGCATAACTGGGTCTTGTTATTCCTAAACAACATCTTACATGGAACAGTTAGATGCAAAACCCAGGCCTAGTTTCCAGCACAGTTCTCAACCTCCTACCATGTTTATCTACCCTTCCATGGTGGTCTTCGTCTGTTCTGGTGGGATGGAAAATGATAGCTCCCCAAAGGCTGCCAAATCCACTGCCCAGCTCTCAGATGGTGCGGTGCTACCGGTAATTGCATATGTCTCCTAAGGCCCGATACTCCAATGACAAGAGTTAACTTGTTGTTTTGAAAGAAAATAAAGTTTACTGCATTTTTGGTTGGTAGGGACATACAAAGTTGCCTTCAATTGGATAAACAGTAGCATTAATAAATAATAATAAGATTATTGTTATTTTTAACTTAAGGCTTGATAAGATTTTCCCAGATAGGAAGCAAAACAAGCCTTTCACTGCAAAAATTAGTGGGTTAAGTTCCATGGCTATCCATCTGAACGAGATCAGGATGAAGGATTACAGTGGTCCCTTCTGATCCGTGGGTTTTTTTCAGTACTTTAACCTTTGCAGATCTAGCTAGTTAGGTAGCTAATGCTCTCAGAATACAGGTGAGTCAGGATTTGGGTAGCAAAAAGAACAGAGGTAATGCAGGCCATAGTTCACAATTTTGTTCCAATGCCCTGGCAAAAAAGTTGGTGCCAGACAACCTGATATCAATTGCAGTTGAGTATCTAATCAATCAACATGCTAGGAATTTTCCTTCAGTGCTTAACAAGTTTCAGTTTCAAGATGTTAACTCCTCTGGCAAAATTACCTGATGCTTTCCCCTCTAATTTGGTAAGTCCAGAAATGAGAAGGTAGCATATCTTGAGACTCATTAGATTTGTCAATGAATGCAGTAATGCAGAAAGTCTGCTTGCTTAATAATTTACAAGACCTGTAACTTCCTCTGATAGTCTTTAAGTATTAGGAAGAACCAAGGCAAAATAATTAAGATAGAAGGTTTTTTTCTGGTTGAAGGTAGTATTCAGTCTGCAGTACTTGGTGGTGATTTTGTTTCATGCCTTAGATGAAGCTTTGTCTACCAGAAGCTGCTACCTCTGCACAGCTAGAGAGAAACTTGATGTGCAGAGCCGGAATCCAGTAAGGGGGAAAAGGGGCTGTTCAAACATGGGCCGAAGGAAAGTAATAAACCTAAAATAAATAATAATAATGAAAATCTAAAATAACATCACTGATGCAAGCAGACTTCCTTGTTGTCTAAGGCAGAAGATTTAAATGCTATTTGCTGGCATAATTTTTCAGAGCCATTTCTGCTTGCAGCTTCAGTTAAATGAAAAACAAATCACAGATATGTTAAAACTGCACTGTGTAGGTCAGACTGTTGTTTTCAATGAGCAGTGGTAGAACCCCCACTGTGGATCGAGTGTGGTTTAAAGTCCTGTCATTACTGCTCACAGTGATTTAAAAAATAGCATGTTCAATATGCTTTTGAATTACGTGAATGCTTCTGTTTTATATAATGAAGGAGAAAATTATTAACAATACACTAATTTTTTGTTTGTTGCTCAGATGGGATGTTTGAGTCCCTAAAATTGAATGTTAGTATAAATCACTGTCTCTAGAGCACTGATAATAAACTCTGCTTTCAGATGGATTTATGTAAAGGTTTGGTTTTCTTTTTCTTTAATCTTTTATTGGTTTATAATGGAGCCACCACCAGCCTTCTAGTGGGCCAGGCATGGATAGCCATCTTTTAGCTCGTGTCTCAGCAGCTGTGATATACTGGCTCATTCCAGAGTCTCTTAGATTTTTGGATTTAATTCAATTGCTCCAACATCACATTTTTTCTTGTTGATCTGAATAGGAGTTATTCATAGTAAAGCATCATTAGTTCAAGTCCAGTAAATGTAATGGTGTGAAGAAAACTGTATAAAGAAATGTGGTCCACTGAGTTCTTTTTAGACCTATCTTAGGTGAAGATTTGGCTGCTGCTTTGGTTCAGGAATTCTATCAAGTCACTAAATACCCTAGATTAAGCTTTGTTTATCCTCTTACTTAGCATAATGAATCGAGAAACCTTCCAGTAAAGTTAGAAGAGTGACTCTTGAGTTCTACTCATATAATTTAGTAACTGACTGACAAACTAGGTAGGAACCTGGTCACCTTTTCAAAATATAAATAGAAGAAGCTAATGTTTAGAAATAGTAGGAAAGGTCAAACTGAATGTCTCCATCAGTGTCACAAAATTTAAGCTGGCCATTTAGGATCTGCTGTAATTAAAAAGGAAATTTGAATGTGCAGAAATCACAGTATAAATATGTTTCTGTTTGCAAAAATCTCCATTCAAAAACGTTGGCATTTATCTGAACACTCATCTTAAGAAGTTTGATCCCAATTATCCAGGTGCAGGCAACCAATCCTGAGAAGTTCGTTGCAGCCGGTCTTAACGTGTCCCCACGGTGTTTAGCAGTAATGCTGTTTTGTGCTCCTGAAAACCTTTTGCCACCTTCACAGATGAATCACAGCAAGGGCTGATCCTTCAAAGTCTTTTACTGAAACACTCTTATCTGTCTGTCCACCTGGCTATTGGAACTTTTTGGATAGAGAGCAAACTGCAACAGGGGTCTTACAGAGAAAAGAAAAGATTGTCTTTTAAGATTTCTCTTTCTTACCATCTCTGACACCTTGCAAGTACCGAACTGATGGAAACTAGTAAAATCTTTGGGTTAATGGAGTCATGACTGAAATGTCCCATGGAGGTCCAGTGCCATAACAGCATAAGCTAATTATCCCTAGATCTGGAGGACATTAAGATATGGATTCCTTTTTAGCCATACTTGCATCTAAGTGCCCAACAAATAGCTAGACCTTGGTTCACCAACACTTTTCCTGAAAGGCAGAGAACGATAGCAAAAGAAGCCATCCCTGGAGCCAGCTTTATTGCAAGGGGCATCTGTAAAGGGTACAAAGTATCTAGGAATCTAGTTCATATTGCTTTGCCTGCTGAAGCTCAAGAGCCTGATGGCTTCATCATATGCTGTGATGGCAGAAGCCCAGCTGTGAAACAACATTAAAACCGTTGCAGTAGGTCAGAAGATGAAAGAATTGTTGTGAGAGTCACTGACCGATTAAGCAGTCTGTCATCAGTAATTGATTTTGATGAAGTGGGACAGTAAATATGTGTGGGAGAAGTAAAAAATAAGTCAAAACTGAACCTATACCTTGTACTGACAGTTACAAAGTGGGGAAATACTGTGCTGTACTTCTGGTGTTTTAATTTATGTGTGCAGATAGGAAGAAGTTGCTTCTCTTTCCATTTGGAAAATGGACATTGGACTCTTAATGCACTTACTGAGTTGAAGTTAAATAAGTGGAGAGGGCCAAGCCAGTAATAGTATAAGCAAATAGACCTCTATTACGTCAATCAAGTTGTGGCTATTTATTTTAGAGCTGTTTTTGGCTAGTGTATTGTGCTCAATATATTGCATTATGGAACAGTTTGACTGTGCTGCAGATTAGTCCTCTGGAGTATGTGGTAAAAATGTTCATGCAAAATATAAAAACAAATGTGGCTTGGTTGTATCACAGAAAGATTTAACTCTGCAGAACTCTATGTCGGTTCGCATGCTACACAGCCAAATCTCACCGTCTCATACTGAGCTCTTATAATGAAAGTGCAGCTTCTACCATCAAAAAGCCCTTTAAATAGTATAGCTTACATCAGGTCTGAAAGTGAAATAGGCTACTTCAGCAAAAACAGTTCTGTGTCTGCATAACCGCATTTAGGGTTTTTGTCAGTATGGAAACATCTAAATTCAAAAATCACACCACTAAATTATTAGTACTATACCAGCAGAAGTTTCTACAGTTAACCTAGTCTCAACCAATTCTGCAGTGAGGTTATAACCATAGGGGAATGAATCTGTGGGTACTTTCCAGCAGTTTGCTGGATTGAGAGATGAGTGGAGCAGAGGTTTTCCCACCCAGCCTCATTTAAAGCATGTGGGATATCAGTATCCATATGGGAAGCTTCATGATTAATCATTGTGGAGATTTGTCTCTGTGGAAGACATTTCATTTAGCCCAGGATTGAAAAACAAAGGATATGTTGCTGCCACACTAATCAAAAACACAGACAATCTGCTGTTCATATGTGCCAATTGTTGCAACACTGTAATGTAAATGCACTTAAAGATGAGACAAATAATTATAGGCAACCATTCTGCAGAAAGCTTATAGGAATATGGGCTCTTTAGGGGGATGCTTTCATGTGCATAAAAAGCCTTTCACATACTTAACTCTGGTTGCCAAGTTCTTTGTGCTTGCTGTTGGTAAGTAAATCAGACCATAGCACCTGAATCCAGAAAGTGCCGAACAAAAAGCAAAACTGTAGTCAAAGGGTGAAGAAGGTCAATGGAAAATCCAAACAGTAGGTGTGTTTCTGTGCTGTGGTGGTGGGCACAAACACATAAACTGACTTGAATCCTAGAGAACCATATTTATTTATAAACACAGTAGGTATAGCTGTGCTCATATTGCCAGTCCATTTAGTTTCTGGAAGTTTCTATGTAAGAGAAAAGCATGAGCACTGCCACTGAAGAGTATCTGTAGAGAAATGGTCACTTCTGTAGGCTGTGCAATCTGTCAGATGTGGGCATATAATACTTTTGAAAGGATCAACAGTGGCAAGGAGTGAATTGTTTTTGTTCAACCAAGTTTCAAAATGTATTTTGTAATATTATCTGTTAATATTGAGGCTATTGCTGAACTAAGGATCAAATCATTGCAGTATGAATAGATACTTCTTCTACAGCTACTATTACAGTAAGAATTGTACCCTTCCCTTTCTCCTACAGTTTCAATAGTTTCTTCTTTTCTTCTCGCTTCTTGTCCCAAACAGGCAGTTGCCCTCGACAGTTGAGTTGTTGTTCTACAAAGCTGAATTCATACAGAACTTGAATACCATGTGCAAAAGAAGAAAAAAAAATGCAAAAGACTCAGAAAAAGGCAGCAGGAATGATCAAAGGTCTGAGCAAGAAGCGACTGAACTGCTTGGATTCTTCAGTTCAGAGAATAAATGAGCAAGGTAGGATCTGACAGAAGTCTACAGATCGTAAGTGGCATGGGTGGGTGGGTACTGATCACCAGCTCTTACAGTACAAGAACCAGGGACTGTCCAATGAAGTTAGCAGGAATCATGTTCAAAAAAAAAATAAAAAATGGATGCATTGAAGAAAAAAAATGTCTCCATGGCTTTAAGAGGAGATAGGACAAATACCTGGAAGGGACAGCTCTATTGGAAGTTACCAAATGGCCACACGAAGCTCAGGAAATATTTCAGCTTAAAATAATTACAGACTGGAAAGTACTCCAAGGAAGTATCATATATGTTTTCTCCCGTTCTTAACTTACATGTGAGGTGTGCCTGTAGCCACTGTTGAAGACAGGATGCTGAACCAGATGGTCATTTTGTAGCTCTTATATACCTTTCTGTTATAGCTGAGGTTTTGCCAAGATATTTTAACCGCTGGTTTCTAAGACGTTGTGTTTTCTTACTTGGTCAGTCTTCCAAGTGCCAAATTTAGTGCTGGTATTTCCAGACTTCTTCAAGATAATCTTGCTCCTTGTATCTGCACAATTAATTCAATGTTATTAGGTGTGATTAGAACAGGACTTTTGAAACTAAAGTTCAGATGGCATTGTCCTTCTGCTCGCCCCTTGAAATATTATTGTGAAAATGACTGCATCTTTCTTTCTGCTTGATATTTCTGTGGCTGTATGTTCCCAAATGAGCCAAAAGAACCATGGACTTTCTATATTGGCAGCTATTCATACATTGTTCTGCTGCTCATGTGTATGCTATTCAAACTATTTAAAACTATCAAACTATTTCTCTCTAGGTGCATAAGCTTCGATTTCCAAGCTAAATTTGACTTAGTTACTTTTATCACAAATAGAAGCCACTGATTCTAGCCGTTAGTTGTTTTGGGGCTTTTTAGCTCACTATCATTTGAGAGTCTTACAAGCAAAATTTTGATCCATAATATGTTGGATACAAGACCAGTGCAAATCTTACATGTCTTTGCTAGAATGCAAGACAAGTACATAAAATAATTCCTTATTATAATTCTTAGTGGTAAGTGTTGCTATTAAGTCATCGGCTAATTTCTGATTCTGTGAAAGAAACATGTTTTGGGCAGAAATTTTCCAAGCCTAGGTTTGTTACAAAGTAAATTGTTTTCTGAATAAAAAGCTTTTAAGCAGATAGACAGCTGAAAGGACCGAAATTCAAAAGTTGCAGTTTGCATGGAAATTGTCTTTATTGTGGAGTTGTCTATAGGTTTTTTGTTTTGGCCTTCAGTTCCAGTTGTCTCCTTTGCACTGCAGCAGCCATCTTGTTTAGTTTTTGCCATTAGAAAACAATCAGATAACCAGTGTTGCCAAGTACAAATGCGTCTCATTTTTAAAGTTCAGCTGTTTTCTTCTTATATGATGAATTTTATAGAGCGGCTGCTGCATGATACCTTTCAAATATGGCCAGCTCTGCCAATTCTCATGAAAGGGGTGTTTTGGCCAGACGTTATTGTTGCTGCTATTACAAGTTCCGTCATTGCCAGCCAGACCTTCTAGACTAAAACGGCGCAATTTTCTGCCTTCATATTTAAGGAGCTAACTGGCATAAAAGCAAAACCTAGCATTTGTCTAGGTGCACAGCAGAAAGAAGCAGGTGCATATACAACAGTGCAAGGACTCAGCAGGAGAGAGCCAGTATCTCTAGGATTTGCATTACCATCGCAAAAGCCTTCTAAGTAGAACTGAGTAATAGTTGAACTAGATTGCACCACAGGACAGAAGATATCTAACAGGGCATATGAGACCAAGAAAAAAAGAAAGAAAAAAAAACTACCTCTGTGTAAAAAAATGACTACAGCTGAGAAGCTAAAGGAAGGTAGAGGTGAATATAGAGGTGTACAGACCCATTCAAGAAGGTATCAATATACGGTTGTAAGCTGAATATTTGGCAGGTGGAAATTAGTAAAAAATGTAGGTATCCTATTTCCTTATTAATTCATGATACTGGTGCTGAACATGCTTAGTTGAAACAACACCTGTGCTAAGCCCTCCTATAAAATAGGCTTCTGGAAGGACTGCTGAAGTTGATTAACTTTGTTCCCCCACCTAGTTTGCTTTTCACTCTTGTTCTGGTTTCACTCAGGGCTGGAAATGAGAGTTGTCAGGAAGGCTAGTTTTGTGGTGCACAAGGAAATGCAAGAGCTTGCCAATGGAAACCTTTGTCTGGCTAAATTTTGTTAAAAACGTATTCATATGAATTCAAGTGACGAGCCAAATGAGTTGAATTCCTCATTCATTCTGTGAAGCTTTACATGATGTGACAACCTGGGAATGACACAGAGTAAGGCTGCAATCAAACTCAGTTGTCACAAGCTCTCTGTTAGACAAGCATCATTGCCAGCACTTGTGTCCCTGGTGCCAGACAGCAAACCGTAGCTTTATTTTACTAGGTAGACCAAAAGATGGAAGAGTATGTTCTCAACTAAGTGTGTGTTTTTTGAGGAGCCTCATTCTTTATTTCTACCTCCTCTCTGTAGCTGGTTTCAGGGAGTCCATATTTTTTAAGCTGACAAGACATGCTTTTTCTTTATTGCCAAACTGGTGAAATGGCTTCCAAGAGAAAAGAGAAGGGGGGTATTTTGGTTTTGAAAGCTTCCACTATATTTTTTTTTCCTTGTACACATCCTTTGCACTTGACAAGCAAAATGATTGGATTCAGTAGAAAGTGTGCTCAGAAGTCAGAGTCCCTTTTGCAGCATTTATAAGGGAAAGTACAACCCAGCTGTTGGCAAAACATAGCCTCATTGTTTTGGCAATGCTATTTCATTTACCTTTTTTTCTTTTATACTAACTTGTTTGCTCAGGTATTGGAATTCAGACTTTTTCCTTCTTTTTAGAAATTCACACCCTTTCTGGCAAGGCTTGAACTGTTTTTATTGCTTACAATTATACCTACAGGTAAAATAAATACTTTCCCACGGATGCGCTGGAATCCGGTATGGTTATAAGCTGATGTAGCTGTAAGAGCGGAGTTGTACAACTAGTATTTCTGCTGTTCTGTCTTTTCCTTCTGACAGTTCTTAAAGACACAGGGCTTGGATCTGCTCTTGCTCTTGAGTAATCAAAGCAATTCTTTTTAAAGGCAGCAGGGTTTCATCTATGCTAAATTGGTATGGATGAGAAAAGAACTAAATGACTCCTAGAGTAAAGACCTCTAAGGGAAACCTAATGTGGAGGTAATTTTGCAACACAAATATTGCTGCGGCCTTTAAGCATGTAACTGTCTTAGCACAGCTCTATCCTGTGTGCAGAAAAATGACACTGAAAGAACATTTTGCTGTCATAAAGTAAGGCGTAGAAAAGTTAGGAAATGGCCTAATTAAGGTCGCCTGTGTAATTCATTATGATTCATTTTTTAATTACCTGATCACATACTATTTTTTCCGCAGAGCCCTCTACCTCTGTGCACAGGATGTTCAGAGCACTCTTAATGAGCAGCTATTCAGTAGTTTGTTTTATCTTCATTGTTCCATGTGTGGCCCAAGGCCTTATTTACTGCATGCTATTAAATCCTGTTTTGAGGGCTAAATCCATAAAAAGACTTTGGCCTGGTGACCCTGTGTGCTGAAGTATCGAACTTTTCGACCCCCTGCTGTCTAGTGTTGAGAGGTAGAGTTTATGACCCAGGTGTGCTGTTGCAGCTGTATTGCTATCAGGGCGGGGCTAGTTCCCTGCTCTGGTACTGCAGCGTGCTGTATGGACGTGCCAGTTCTAGTCACTCCTAGCTCAGGTAACCTTAGGAAGTACATGCCATTCTATGGCATCAGCCTACTGTTAACAAATTCATATAAGTGTCTCCTTTCATTACACAGTTAACTGGGAGTCTAGGATTTGTGACTCATGCATCCTGTTTTCAGCAATGTCACTTACGTGCTGAAAAGCCTTGGAAAAGTATTTCACCAGTTGTGACCCAATTTTCCTCTCTGTAAAATGGGAATAATGACATGGGCCAAACCATGTCACAGAGGTGTTCTCTGGCTGCAGTGTTTAAAAATGCTTTGGAGTCTTGGATATAAAATGTTAGGGAAAGACAATGTATTGCTTCTGCATCCAAAACTGAATGTCAGTGCTCTGGAAAGCTCCCCTTGTCTCATCTGCCTGAACTAGATTATATTAGAATAATTGGTGATTCATTTTTCCACATGAAAACAGGCTACTTCTAGTGCTCTTAAAGCTGGTATCTTCCAGAGTCATTCCAGAAGTCCCATGAACACATACTGGAGAAAACACAAGAGAATCATGGAGAGAGAGTGAAACATGTCGTCTTATTCTCAGTTCAGACTATATGAAGATTATGTCCACAGCCTAATATGGCCGTGGACCATTCTTTAACCTGGAGAACATAGTTATGAAGAACTTGGCATGACTCACATCCATATTATCACCCTTTTCCCCTCACCAGAAGCTAAGGTGCCTTGGTGATGCTGCCTAGTGGGAACAGCTGTTGGTCTTTGCTATCACTCAGTCCATGCTTAGGCAAGCTGGGGGAACAGTACTTTGCAAAAGCCAAAGCCATGTTTGTGAGTAGGCTAACAACAGTGCGGACAGCCATCAATCAGGCTTGAAACCTGTGCTCTGGTCCTGTTTAGTTTATCAATATAGACATAGCTTAGGAGGTGTGTTGGGTGCTCAGCTTTCTACAAATGCATTTGTCACTGTGAATATAGGCAACTCCTTAAGGTCTGAGATGTTTCATTGTTTTACATCAAGGTAGTGTAAATGGGTCTAGATTATACCCTGAAATTCCTTGTGATTAGAGCTGACTAGAAATACTGTGATGTAATGACAGTAAAAGCCCTGCTCTTTGATAGAGTTGTGGGAATGTACCAATTCTGATGTTTTATGCAGGAGAAATTTTGCAAGTGAAGAATGAAACTTCTTCTAGGTGAATAACAAACGGGTTTTCTCTATCCCAGAGTACCAGTGGTTTTTATATTTCTGAGAGGGATGGAGAATTAGGAAGAAAACTACAGTAGCTACTTGAACCTGAATCTCTTGCAGTTTAGGTGACATCAAACCATGGGGTCACTCATTATATGATTATTTTTCTGTTTTCTGTTGTTATTTGGTAGAAGGTAGAAGGACGTAACCATTTGCAAGGATGGTTGTTCTATTTCCACTTCCCCCTCCCCCCCAAAAAACGTATACATATATATATATAGAGAGAGAGAGAGAGATTACTAGAGTTTTTCCTTAATAACGTTTTGATGATGTTTTCAAGGGCAGAGAAACAATTTGCTGCTTATTTCTACCCTGAGGTCCTGCCAGTGTGACCTCATGTTCATTTTCAGCCAACAGCTGCATTGATTTTCTGCATTGATTTTCCTTCATTTATACATAATCTGAATTCAAAAGTGTGTAAATGATACTTGAATTGTCCCTCCTGTCTTAACGTACTGGAAATATTCATTTTATTGACTGAGAATATGCTTCCAAATACACGAACACATAGCAAGTGAAAGAGACCACAGTTAATACGTGTAATAAAAACAGATCTGTGAGAAGCAGGCATGATTGTCCAAAACGAGCATACATTTCTGGAAACAAAATTTTCTTCCACCACTAAGGACCTGATTGCTCTTTAATTTAATCCCTGATGGGCCAACACGTGGGAAGCAAGCTACAGAGTGGAGAACAATCTGTATAAATCTCCAAAGTTCAAAACAAGGATTAATGCAGGTTAGCAATCCCACATACAGTATAACTGATCTCTAAAATAGGATAGATGTTTAAAAGATAATAGGAAGCAAACCTAGGATAATAGGAAGCAAACCCCCCAAAATATATTCTAAATATATTTTCCAGAAAGTGGGACTCAGACCTGAGTTAAACTGTCCGCTTCTGTCATTTCTCTCTGAGGTCTTTCATGGTTTGCTTCCGACTCCTTCCTTCAGACTGATCAGAAACTGGATTTCAGTGTCACTGGTACTGTCCATGCCCCTCTTTTGTACACAGCTTGGTGGGTCTGATCTGCAACCCATGTTCAGCCTGAAGGAGCAGCCCAGTGCTCAGATACTTCCCTGATCCTTATCCAAACTGTTCTGAAGCTCTTTCTATAAGCTTCTTTCTATAAATGCAGTGATTCAGCCTGACTGGATCCTTGTTGTAGGCTATGACAAAACTTGGGTTAACTGTAGAATCAGCCCTGCTGGCAGGACAGACTTTCTTGCTAGATTTATAGTACTTCCTGCTTCTAGCTGGGCTGCAAATAGAACAAGAACAGCCTTTCTCGTAGTGTCTTGGCACTGCTCCTTCTAGAGGGAACCCAGAACAAACAGGATACAATGAAAAATACCAAACTTTCATGAACTTCTTAAAAAAAAAAAAAAAAAAAGCCTTTGCTTGTGGTTGGATTTGGTGGACTTTTCCTGGGTTGTTCCATACTTTATTCATGCCAGTTCACTCACCATTAACTTTTGTGAAAATATATACAGTGAATACATAAAGTTATAATTCTAAGGACTAGACATAATTCCAGTTGCCTTGAAAAGGTGATGTTTTGGCACATCAGACTTTTAATGTTTTCAACTTTTTTGCTGCCTTTCTCAGCATCACATTTGCACTGCCACTTTTTGTACTTGAATCCATCACTGAATGTCACTCTACCAATGAGCTAAAACCCTTCAAACACTCAGTCCCTTTACCTCTGCCTTAGACAGATTAATGAAAAAGAACATTTGAGTGACCTGCTGAAGACTGCAAAAGGAGGAGATAATGGAGCAGAAAATCAAGGACTCCCCAAATCTGTCAGGTCTAAAAGACATGACAAATAGTCCACTGAAAGTAATAGATTTTTTTTCATTAACTTCATTAGCTTTCATATAAAACTCTAAAAACATAAACATATAAAAATGTATTTAAAACGTATAAAATGTGCATCATAAATAGCTGCAGAATAAGAAATATAAGACATTAAAATATGATTAAAGTCATCTGAATTTGTTTAAAAATTGCATGCTCCACCCACATATGCATTTATTAGCAGCAAACAGCTAAACAGGTTAATGAAAATCAGCTAAGTCCTGAAGTACTTAAGTTTAAAATCAGCTAACTCTAAAAATACACTCAAAATGATCAGATAGGTGAAGCTGAAGACAGTGTTGGAAAGTCAGAATGAGGGGTCAGGAGCTTAAAACCCCATGACTTCAGAAGGCATGGTGCATAGGCACAGAGCAAGGTCTGAAAAGTCAGAAAATAGCCATTTGTTTCCTATGCAACAAAATTCATACTGCTTACTTTTCTGTAATAAAACCATCTTTTATATGGGTCCTGTTCTGCACAACCCATCTTTAAATGTAAAATAGTTAGTCTTTTTTGTTTTATTTTAGAATTTTGCATTCTTTGGGAAGCTCCAACACCTTCCCTTCATCCATCTTTTTTTTTTTTACCATCCTCTAAAAATAAGTAGAAATACATGCGTGTGAAGTAAATTAAATTAAAAGTATTAAAAGTATAATAGGGACAAAGAAACACTGACCCTAAATCCCAAATGAGAGGGAATATTCAAAAAAATTGGAGGTAATAATAAGGATTTTTTTGTTTTTATTGTTTTCCTTCAGAATACCTACTTGCAAACAAATATTAGTCAGAAGGGCCACTCCAGGCCAAGCACTACTGCTCCATAATGACAGCCTGGGGGTGGCTGAAGGCACTCTGCCTTCAGCCTGGCGTTTCACCCCACACCAAGGCACACAATCCTGACAGCGATGTGTATGTACCCTGTTGTGCCTTATTGCTCACTTGACATATAGTTTCCTGCATGAATCAACTGTTTCCTGTAGCTCTCCTTTCAGCTTAAATCCTACTTCTCAAGTACCTCTTACCTGTCCTAGCTACTCAAAAGGTAATATCAAAAGGAATTAATTACTATAAATTATAGGCTGAACATTTGCTTTGTGTTATGGACATAAGCAGGCAACAAAGGGACACACTACAGGGAAACTAATAGAGATGGACTGCTTGTGACACTTACTCAAAAATCAAGTGCCGTCAAGCTGATAGAGTTTAAGGTGGGTTTAAATTGTTATTCATGAGATATGAGGTTTTGCAGACAGTTTTACAGCTGCTCTGAAGGGTCTTTATCATCTCTTGGTATAAAGCAGGGTGAAGAGCCTTTACAGCATCTGTATGGCAGCCGGAGAAACCCTTACTAAGATTCTTGGTGTAAAGCAGGGGTTCCCAAACTGTGATACACATACCATTGGTGGTACAAAACCATTTCCAGATGGTAGATGAAGGCAGCTTCTCCATTCCTATGTGAAGTTTCTTAAAAAGCCATGGGGTAAGTGTTTCCACACAGTTACTGGAAGTCACCACGTGCCTTGGTGCAGACACCCTGCAGCACAACTCAGCTTGTGCCCCAGCAGTGGGCAGGGTGGCGGTGCTCACTCAGGCTGCTCCTGGGGGTCTGCACGAGCTGTCACTGCTTGGTAGCTGGTGAGGATGGGCAACGGGGTGTGTGAGTGCCAGAGGGGGCGAGTGGGAGAGGAAGGGGGTGAGGCCTTTTCCTTGTGTGGGGGCAAACGTGAGAGCTGGTCAAAAAACAGCTTTTGTGGTCAAAACTGAGCTGTGCTGTCATTGCTTCTGCTGATAGCACTGCCATTGACATTCATTCAAACTCAGTAAATCATCAGCACACTGGGTTAATAAGCCCTTGGCACACAGGATGAATATAACTAGAAAATAATGCAGAAGGGCACCTGTGCATTAGATCCACAGGCCACGGAGTATAGGATCTATGTGCTTTCAGGTGCATGTAAAGCGCATGTCAAATGTCTATAAAACAGCTTTGGTCTCTCATAATGTTCCTTAATGCACCACAGTAAAGTAACAGAGCAGGATGGTTTTTCAGCTGTCATGGGTGCAACCAGTAGCTGGTTATTACCACACACCAGCTCACCTCAGCCAGGGCTCTGCCTGGGATTTCTGCTGATCCCTGCTCTTCCCTTTTGCTAATCCACATCATTCTCCTTTTCTTCATGTGAGTTTTCTTTGATTTGTTCGCTCATTTTGAATACATTTCAGTGGCAGGAGAATGTACTTCGTTTAAGAGAAGACTACTTAAGACAGCTTTCTAGGTATACCTTTGTAGATTTCCAGAGTTGCACAGGCTATTTACTTTCTCCCATCATTTTCACTATCATGATACTGTATCAGTTTTCTGATCTCATACTAATTTAATGATAATGGATTATTGTTATAATTCCAGCAATGAAATAGGCAACACACTTTTAATTTTGCGGAAATGAGGGCATTCAGATATTGAAAAGAATGTTTTTCAGCACTGATCTAACACAGAAGTGTAGTGAGATATTTTCCTTCTAAGAAAGCCTTCAACATATTGTTTCTGGTGAACCAGTTTGCATATTTTCACACTGGTGATTACTTCACAGTTGGGAATTAATCAGCATCTACTTCGTTACAAAAGCCCACCCACCATATGTGGGGGGGAGGAAGGGGTCTACTCTCCCTTTAGTTGCCCATCAAAGCTTTAGGCCTAAATTGAGGACCTTTTCTATTACATTGCTTCCTAGACCTGATCACTTCTCATACCCTCTTTTCTGCTGTAGTATCTGAGTGTTTCCCAGTAGTGAGTTAAGCAACACAACTAACATCTGTCACGTGTGGTTTGTTCTTTCTCTCATCCTGCCTCCAGGGAGTCTTTCCATCGAATTCAATGGGCTTTAGATCAGGCTCTAAATTAGTCTGAAGACTTTAGGATGAGTGTTTTGTGTGTGTGTGTGTTATGTGTTATTGTGTTTTTTGTTTTTGTTTTTAATTTTTATAAATGTCTACTAACTTTGCCAGCAACCAGCAAGTGGTAAAGACAACTAGAAAAAGAGGAACTTGTTGCTAGGATTGGGGATATTAGATGAGAAGAGATTTTTTTCTAACTTCTTGCAGCTGCATCAGTTTTTGCTAAGGCCTTTAGTACTGTACTGGCCTTTCACTGCTTTTCTGACAATCTCAGATGGCAGGGAAAGCAGACTTGTAGTTCTGTCTGCTGGAACCTCTTCCACACTGCAATAACAGTAATCCTATATTTTTCATAATGGAAGAGAGTTTGTTTTTATTAACCTCCATTTGTTCATCTGTGTCTTTCCATTAGCACACTGGTTGGGCTCATCTTCCTTAAATAAATACCTACTTTTAGAATTGCTTTTTTTCACATCCATTTTAGCTTCCTTTATGGGCATAACCTCTGCATGTTGTTTTCCAACAGCGTTCAGTGGAGCAGAAGGAATGGTTTATAGGTGATCCTTTGCAATGTTCATGCAGGTGAAGGCAGGGAGAATGCTAAGGTTTGTCTCCAACTTGTATATATTGCAGCAGAGTAACTTGACCTTTTTTAAACTGAAGGACCACCTAGACTTTCTGGGGAAAAATTGATCCCCATATACAGTGTTATCATAATAGTTTTCTTCGACAACTGAATGAAAACAAAGCTTTGGATATCCCTTTGTAACTTCATGTATTAGCCATTGGCATGATTGTGTGTATATGTAATATCTTTTTCTCTAGCTATATATGTATACAGATATTAGCATTTTGAAGGCTGCCTTTCAGTGTCTCAAGACCACCAGTGCTTGAGAAATGTAGGTATCCAGAGCTCTTCCAAAGTCATTTTACGGCAGCCTGAATTTTCTTGAGATGTGACAGAAAGAAAACCACAGAAACCAGGGGTGTACTGTCCAGTGATTTGAATACCATTTGGAGCAAGTTCTTAACTTTCATAGTGAAATGTTCTTCCTAGCCTCAGTGTGTTTGGTGATGGGGTCAGAGCTGTTCTGCTGTCTTCCACAAGGATCACTAGAAAAACAATCTCTTCTGAGAAGTGACTTTACACTGTGCATCATGTTATGAGCTCTAAGCTTCCTCTTGCTGAGAACTGTTGCAACATCTGAAGTATCAACTTGAGCTGGTTGTCAGCTTAAAAACAATTGATTTTTTTGTTGAAGAATTAAAGCAATTTTTGTCACCATTTCTGACTTGGTCACTGCTTTTGCACAGTGGCTAGGGTTACTGTGCTGTAAATTCTCAGGTCATCAGGGAATCCTTAAAACAAGGAAAAAAACATACTTATTTTTCCATGCTCTAATGAGCATTGTAAGAATCATGGAATCAGGTCTTCATTGTTCATCTTTGCAGGACATCCTATTAAATTTTACAGTTTATAATTTCATATGATGGTATGTTTCATCCCAGAAAGCACCTACCAACAGATATCTGTGTACCAGATATCTGTGTAACCTGTGTACACTGAGGCTACAGAAATTCCAAGTTCTGTCCCAACATACACATGAATAGATGTCTGAAACACAGCTTAATAAAACTAGCAGTTGCACAACATGCAGTTTTCGGCTCTGTTGAAAGAGTGATAAATTTTCCCAGTCAGTACTGGCTATGATTGTAAATGTTCAAGGATGAACTATCTGTGCTTCAGAAAACAGTAAATTTGTCCAAAAGAGATCTTCATTTCATCGTTGTAAAGAACTATAATTCAGAAGGTACACATGTGAAGGAAAATATGCAGCTGAAAGTCTGGCTAGCTGTAGAAATAAGGTTGAAGTATTTCATACTCAGACAGGAACAAACAGAGCAAAAGCTGTATATAACCTCGTTCTCCACAGAGAGACATTCAGTACTCTGAACCATTCTTCAGGCAGTCACCTCTTAGTTGTGGGTTATGAATGATGCTTGCAAAGATAAAAGCCTGAATCTCCACTCAGTTGGGTGAGTGTGAATTAGGAGCAACTCCGCCAAAGCCAAGAGGGCTATTCTGGTTGAAGGGAGAAGGAGGCCATTCCAGAGGTCATTTGGCAGCCGGGTTAGTAATGGCTGAACCTTCTCCAAGTTGTGGTCAGTCTGGCTAGGTCTGCGTGCTGCCATCTGACTCATCTCATTTATCTAAGTTTACTGTGGTTGCCAGAGTGGTAACTGATTACCTGCATTGTTCGCTGATAATGTGTGAACTGATAGCTCCATTCTGCTCTGAAATGCTACTTGCATTAGAGACATCAAGTTTGCAGGGAGGAAGTTTAGCTCCAGTGCAACACCTAGACAGCTTTTGGTATCTGAGCTGACTGTACACAGAATTTCATTGCTATTCATTGCTAAAGTTATTAACAGAGTCCCTCTTTGGATGTTTCTGCCTTACAAAGCAATCTTTCAACCCTCCATCTCCCATGGTTATTTTTTTTTGTATTTATGTGGAATAATTGTCTCTGTCTTTACTTTTATGCATCCAACGAGTAAATAATATCGATAAATATTCATCAATGTAACTTGTAAGCAAGGCCTAATTTTAGGAAGTAGTTTCTGGAAGAAGAGCCTCTGTCAGTAGCTGATATGCCATATTTGTTTCTGTTTTAACTCTCAAGAAGACTTACCTGGAGTCTTATTGAAGGGCTTGATTTTGCAGTTACTTGTTTTTGCATGAGTTTATTTTTGGAGAGGTAGCCTAATCCAGTGGTCAGAGCCTGGGATGCAAAGCCAGGAATCCTAAACTGCTTCCTAGTGCTGCTGAGTTGCTCTGAAACCTCAGAGTGCTGTTCTATTTCTCTGTCTCTCAGCGCTGCTATTTTTGAAGCAAGGAGTGGTAGTCTGTATATTTAAGACTGACTGGTCAGGATTGGTGTCATTATTCTGCAGTTAATGTTTGTTGAGTGCTTGGCAGATATGATATCCCACATTCTCAGATGCATAGATTATAAAGCCCGAAGGGACCATTGTTCATCAAGGCTGACCTATTTATTGGAGGTGGGCCCAAATCTAGACCCTGGATCTATCATACCCAAACTCTGGGGAAGCTCGGTTCTGAATTCAGATCTGGATGCGAGCCTCATGGCTCAGTCCCATCTCTGTAAACACCAGACAGGAATACAAATAAGCAATTTTGAATATAGGGAAAGATTGGATCCAGAACTTAGCCTTGTTCCAAACTGTCCCAGCCACTATAAATAGGTTTTCTATATCTCCAGTTATAAAACTCCAGAAGTTAAATTGTTTTAGTGAACCAAACACATCTGCACAAAATATTGTCCTCAGCAAAGTAATAGTAATAAGTTACGAAGACTCGATCCTCAGAGTGCTGGCAAAAATCTGGAAAACCTCCATTACCTTTTGTGCTAGAGATTAGGATCTTGTTCGTTGTGTCTCTCTCCCGCTTTTTGTAACTCCTGATTTTAGTAAACAAGAAGGGAAGGAGAGAAAAGGAAGGAACTCATCATGGACTTTGAATGATGCAAACAGTTTAACTAGGAAATAATGCTAGATACTGTTTCCCTTCCTTTGCTGTTTTTCAAGCAGGATGCATCCTTAGGAAACAATAATAGAACTGAGGATTACAAAGCCTTTGTATGCATTGCAGCCAAGTGGCCACACAGGAAAGTGATATACGGACAGGCGCTTGTGTAACGTGAGCGGAAGTTATTCAACATTCCTTGAGGAAGCATAGGACTAACTCTTGGTATCAAGACAAATATTCCTGTCAAGCTAAAAGGGAGGATAATGCAGGACACCATTTTGCATTGTCTCACTTTGTAAGGTTTGCTGATTTTGTTTGCTTGAGCCTGGCTTCAAAATAATAGCATGACCTAAAAATAACTATGCATTTGGGCCTTAAAATGTCTCTGTGACACAAGGTCAAACAATAATGGGCATTTCCTACTCTTTTAACCTTTGTAGCAGGCAGAAGGAAAAGTGTTCAAAAGGGGCATTGCTGTAGAGGTCAACCTGAAACATTTGACCCTGAACTGGTTTCGTTCTTAAATTAAATATCCAGGAGAAGGTACGTGGAAGCCTGTGAGACACCAGTTTTCAACTTCTGTATCTTGAATTTCTCTTTCTGCTATTTATAATCATCACGATGTTTCACTGCATAATGACGCTGTTTGCAAATGCTCATGCAGTTAAAGCCTGAGTTCTGTGAGCCAGATCCTGAAAGCCAGAGCCCACGGTACAGAGAGCCCCCATCAGTCTGCGTGGCTTTGGTCTGTAAATTGTTGATAACTAGTGATCACATCTGGGAGTCAGAACTCCTGTGGTCTCATCCATCTTCCTGCTGCTGTGCTGTGTGAAGGTTAGAAAGACGCACAGCACTACTGAACCTCAGTCTATCTCAGTTACTACTGAGCTACTGAAATGGTGGGAGATTTCTTTTAAAATGCCCATTTACAAGTCCTCAAAGTTTTCCACTGTGTTCCTACAGAAACCAAGAGCCTTGGGGCTCATTCTGTTCTTTTCCTTGGGGAATACATACCATATACGTTTTTTTTTGTACAGAGGTATGTCATCAGAAATTAACTGCTAAAGAATGCTCTGATTATACTCTCATCAGTTTATTCATTGTTCAATACATTTTCAAGTGTGATTCCTATTCTTCCACAGAAAAGTAATTCTGTTTTACTGCTCTTGAATGTGGAAAAGAATTTAAGGATGGTGTTAAACAATATGCCTAAAATGTTGCTTTTCTTCTTCTCTGCACAGAGCTCTTTTGAAATGAAGACTGTTATCTGCTCATGTCCTTACTACTTCACTCTCTCTTCTTTTTAGCCTTTGAGTATTGAATTTCTTAGTTCCCTCAGTAGTATGCATAATTGTTACTCTGATATTGCATGCTTAACTTACCAGTCTGCCCACAGCAACTGTCTTCAGAGGCTCTACCTTCAACCTAGTCTTTTACTTTTGAGACCCTGCATGACTTAGAGGTACTCTTCCCTCTTGGCTTACCATAAAAGTGATTCTTCCCACTCACTATCTTTTGTATTTTCTATACTGCTTCATCTGGAATGCAAATAGCTACCAGAAGCCCAAATCTTTCTTTGAATTTCCAAGTATCACACAAAGGGTATTCAGAACTGATTTTCAACTTGACCACTCAACATTTTTCATAGAAAATGCTGTGAAATCCACAGAGAACTTCATCTCTTACTTGGAAATTTAGAAACCAAAGAATGAAGTTTTCTAGGCTGAGGTGAGAAACAGACAAACAAACAAATCCGTGAGGTTTGGGGGGTTTGTTTCTTGTCCAAACCAGCATTTCTTCTATTTGCTTTCATGGACATGTTTTTTTTTTGTCCATATTTCTGCTCAGACTTCTACCTCTTTGGGACTTGCTAACATGTCAATACATAAGCAGTTTGTGTCAAAGAATGTACTTGACTGCTGCTGCATTTTTGTTGACCGCTCCGCTCACCTTCTCAGTCACTGCACAAGCCAGGATATGAATCACTCCACACTAAAGTACTTTGGGGTACCTTACATAGAAAGGAACCATGGTATACCAAACCCTTTTGTTCCCTCTAATCTACATTGAAAATGCATTTGCAACAGGCATGGGGGATTTTAGTCTTTTAGTAAACACAAACCCTGATACCGAGTCCAGCAAGTGGTATATAAGGAGCAGAGTCTCTCAGTCTCAGGAGCATGAAAAGAAAACGCAGCTCTGAAGCTGTCAGCAGCACAGGGCGAGAGCGGCAGAGCTGTTCCTTGGCTCGCCTTCCAAGGAGAGAGCCGCCACCTCAGGGCCAGTGTTGTGGGAAGGAAACACTGAAACAAGCAGCCCCATCAAACAGCACAGTGAAGAAGGGGCTCTTGCACGTGCAAGCTTTTCTGTTTCTGACTTTGTATGGAGCACTATGATCTTGTTTTGGCTTGGGGCTCCAAAGACTCAAAAGTTAGCTCTGTACAGAGCTCCCAATGATAAGACCAACTCAAAACGACAGTCATACCATTATGCATACCATTTTATGTAGAATATTTGTTTAGGATGAGATCTTTTACTGATGGCATCTTTAGTATCTAAAGAGAGTAAAAATTGATTTGCTTTGACAGAGCATCAAATATTTTTGTTAAGGTATAAACACAATTTGTCATCCATACAGAGAATTGTAGCCTGAAAGAAATAATTGCTTGGAACCAGACCTACTCAAGTTTGAGGTAGGTTTGCAGTTTGAAGCACAAATAATGAATGAAATCACCACCTTGGTTTCTTGCTCATCTGGAAAAAAAATAGTTCTGATACAGTTCTAAGAACAGAATCTGAGTTTATTTCAAATGGTTGCTATGTCATTTCAACAAATACAGGCTCATTGGGGTAACTTGTTAGGGTACTTTACACACTTCTAAATTTATCTTTATATGGATGACAGTTTTATAATATGTACATTGTGATGGTAAGTTTTTTTTTTTTTATCCTACTATCAGTAGTTTGAATAATTTGATTCTCATGCCAAGAAGAACATCAGAAGATCAGTTTTACTACTTCAAATTCTTTTTCTATTGTTTACAGTCAGTATAGGAGTTAGAAGATATACTAAGAGGAGGATGTACATCTTTAATATCTGAGCTGATAATACCAGGCAGAAATGATTCAAGTTTTCTCTCCAGAAACAAAGTTTTCCAGCAATTATATTTCTTGTAAAAACTGCAGGAAAAGTCAGTCCACATTTTTGTTAAATATGAATTTAAAATCTGAGTTTCTACATTAGAAACTGGGTTTCATCCAAAGATATAAAGCTTCAACCAGGCCTATTAAAAATATTTCACTGTTTTGCATTAGGTGGTATGACTCAAAAAGTTGGACATAACTCAGGAGATCTCGGACCTAACAATATCTCTGCCCTGATTCATTTTTTCTGCTTTGCAGTATCAGGCTGACAGCTCAAAGCCCAGTTGCTCTGCACATTTACACAAGTCCGTGCAAGTGCACCGTGAATTTAGTGAGTCAAATTTACCATGCTCGAGCAGAGCAACTCTTCAGATTGCTGTGATTAGTTTTTTTCATACATTTTACATGAATTAGCTGGCTATTTCTGGTATTCCTGTGTCACACTGCAGTGTGCAGGATAGTTTTCCTTTCAGTCAGACTGTGTAATAACAGTGCCTGAGACATTCAGATATACAAGCCCCAGTTACTTTCAGTTAGGACCTGTTGCACTAACTTGAAAAAGTATCATTTAACATCAGCTCCTGATTCTCCCATCTGTGAAATGAGAAGAGTTCCTACTCTTTTATAGTTCTTGATTTTGGGGAACTATATGTGAAAAATTCCATTGAAATAATTAATATATCGTGAATGAATGGTTTAAGTTAGTGTGGAATATTATTTTTTTCTTTCTTTCATAAAAGCACTACTTATTTAAAGACATGTTGAGGCAGTTGTTTGGGTTGTAAAAGAAAGCGCTGCCTTCAAAGCTGGATTAATGGCCCTTGGGGCTACAAAGAGAAGATGGTGGAGAGGTGACGGGGGTATATGCCAAAATTGTGAAAAAATATACATTAGAACTGTGCTGAAAATGCCTAAATTGATGTTTTCATCTATTTGTCCAAGATTTTTTCCTGATTTAATGGGTGTATCTAACTTATACTGACTTGAATCGTCTGGGAGCAGAAGCCATCACGTTATTTTCACTACCTCTAAGTCATGGATCTTTAGCACAGAGGGAGTAAGAGTTTGTTGTTTTGGGATGGTGTTCCTTGGGAAAGTGAACACATTTAGCAGATTTTGCTCATGATGAAGTTTTCTGCTGGTTACTTTTCCTTTGGGAATGAGGGCAGATCTTCTGTTCACAGTGAGATATTCCAACCAAGTCCATCTGTTGATTTCACCCTATTATTACCATTTCTCTCTGTAAGCCAAATCCTATGAATTACGTGTTTACTCTATAATGCCCTCAACACATCTTGAAAGCAGTGAGAGCTGAGGATACCCAGTACCAGTCAAAAGAACCTCAGCACATTGCACTATCGATGCCTCTGGGCTTGTTGGGTCATTGATTTAATTTCTTTGTTAGCTGCCAGTTAAACCTGGTCATGACATTTCTTCCTCAAATTTTGTATTAAATAGCATGTGTTTCATCTTCTTATCTCCCTGTGAAGCAGTAACATGGAAGAGCACTCAGGATCAATCTTGAGCTTAACGAAAATGATCTGGCAATATTCATTTGCCAGATCATTTTCATGTATTTCAAAACAAAACCAAACAAAAACTCCCACCAGTGAAACATTTGACTGAGTTTATCCCTGGGGAGAAGATGAGAAACAAACAACACGTGACAGATGTTAATCATATTGTGCAATAGATTACTGGAAGGCTCTCAGACACTGCATTGAAGGGCATAGTATTCAGTATAGAATTGGGCGACTTTGATCTGAGGTTCATTTTGGGTTATGCTGTGAAAAAAAATATAAATCAACAAACCCCAGACAAACTTTGTTCTATTATAAAGAAAAGAAATAAAAGACTAAAACCTTCACAGTGAACTTTATGAACTGATATCTTGGTAGATGTTACAAACATGCAGAACTTGAGTAGCAAGGCTTCTAAGCACATCAGTAGCTTGATTATGTGCAAGAGTTTAAACAAACTGATGATTAGCAAATTCCACAATAATGTACTACACTTTCATTCATTATTATTTATTGCATATAGTAAACAATGGATTTATTATTAATTCATTAAATTTTCGTCACCATTTGCAATTAGAATACAATTTAATGTACGGTCAATCTACCAGTGCCTAATGCAAGCCTTCAGTAACAGGACCTGAATGCCACAGAAGCACGTCAGCGGGAACGTGATGCCCGTCATGTACTCCCACCTCCTGCCAAGAGCAGGTCTACTTAAAGCAAGTTTCTCAGATGCTTGTCAAGTTTTGAATCTTTCCAAGGGTGAAGAGTCACCAGCCTCTCTGGGCTGGGGCACCTACTCCAGCGTCTGACCACCCTTCTGGTAAAAAGTTGTTTTCTTGTATCTTGTCTAAATTTTCCATCTTGCAGCGTGTGTTCACTGCCTCTTGTCAGAACCAAAGGCAACACCGAGGAGGAGTGGCTGGGGGAGCTGGGGTTGTTCAGCCTGGAGAAGAGGAGGCTCAGGGGCGACCTTATCGCTCTGTATAGGTACCTTAAAGGAGGCTGTAGCCAGGTGGGAATTGGTCTATTCTTCCTACATGCCTGGTGACAGGACGAGGGGGAATGGGCTAAAGTTGTGCCAGGGAAGGTTTAGGTTGGATATTAGGAAGACCTTCTTTACTGAACGGGTTGTTAGGCATTGGAATGGGCTGCCCAGGGAAGTGGTCCAGTCACCATCCCTGGAGGTCTTTAAAAGACGTTTAGATGTTGAGCTTAGTGATATGGTTTAGTGGAGGACCTGTTAGTGTTAGGTCAGAGGTTGGACTAGGTGATCTTGGAGGTCTCTTCCAACCTAGATGATTCTGTGAGAGACTGGCTCTGTCTTCCTCACACCCTCGCACTAGTAACTGCAGAAACCTAGGTCTTTCAGCCTCTCCCTGTACCTTATGCTCCAGCCTTGTAAGCACCTTGGTGGCCCTTTGCTGGACTTGCTCCAGTATGTCAATGTCAGTCTTTTACTGGGGAGCCTCAGACTTCACTCTGTACTCCTGCTACAGTATCACAAGCACCAAACAGGGAAGAATCCCTTCCCTGGACCTGCCTAGTTACAGTTAGCCTCCTTTGTGGCAGGGGTGCACTGCCAACTCATGCTCAACTTGCTTTCCAAACCGACCACCGAGCTTTTACTGAATTTTGTTTGGAGCCCAATTGCTTGTCGATTGGTCCTTTTTGTTTAAAAGACACTGTCTTTCCTAGTTTCTGCCCATATAACACAGCTTCCTGTGTTCAATCATTTTTACTCTCCTGTGAAGCACTTCTGGTGAGGGAATTACGAAGCTTACAGAAACACCAGTCTGAGAAATGAGTGTGATGTGTGCCATCAGGTGTCTGCATAATGCTCTGGAGCACACTGATCGGGATTCTACTTATAAATCACTTTTAGTTAAATTGCTCTAATAGAAGCAAAATTGTCATCTGAGCCATACACTCCAGTTGTGTCTGTTATTCTAATGAACTACTGATTGGACTACAATTTTCCAGTAAACAGTATTGGTTCAGATATTACTTATCCTTAAGTTACAAGGCTCTTTCTTTGGGAATTTCATATTAATTGATCGTGAATATTACTCTTCCCCCCCAGACCCCCACCCCTGTGATTGTGGCTGCCAAAGCACACTTGAACTAGAGATTCATTTGTGTTCAGAGTTTGGGGAGATTAAGTCCAGCAATGCCTTTTGAAAATGTGCTGTATGTTTAAGGAGGCAGGGCACAATTCTGCCCTTAGCGGGGGGTATCCCCAAGATTACGTAAGAACTAAAACTTTTATCTTCCATTTCCCTAATTCTTGGATGTTCAAAGGTGGAAAAATACGCAGAGAGAGGAGCCCGTGGCAGATGACCACCAGTTATATGCCAGGAAGCCCTCGCCTTGCTCTTTGCCAGTGCTGCAGTGGGAGATAGATGGCAGTGCAAAGCGAAATTAAGAAACATAATTTCTCACTGCTTGCATTTGATCTGCTTCCTTTCTCACATCTCCGTGTGTGGGTCGAGGGGGAGGGGAAGGAGGGTGAGGAGGGGAGGATGAGGGTGGGAGTTTCCTTCATGCTTCAGCAGTGGTGCTGAATGTGAAGGAAACAATAGTTGGTCTGATTCCAGGCATTCACTTGGGTAAAGGCTGTTCAAGGACTGAGCACAGGCCTGTGATTCTCTCAGGTAGCATTGCCAAAGGCTGGGTTACCTGTTGGATGTATGGGAACAGACAGAAAAATAGTACGCAGTTAGGGGTCTGCCCTACATTTCATCCTCTGTGCTTTTAGGAAATAGATTTTTTTCCTTTGGACCGAGTGCTCATTTTCAAAATAAGGCTTAACACTCAGCTGTCAGGATGACGCTTTTGCTTCTGAAAAGATAGTCTTCATTTGATCTGAGGGTACTGAAAGTGCATGTTGCTTTCATGTCCTCAAGGGTGATGTGGAAAAAAAAGATTGAGTTTTGTCACAGGAAGCGATACGCACCACTGAAAAAGAAATAAATGAAGTCAACTTGCTGGTAGTTGCGCCGCAAACCGACTGAGCACCATGCTGCTTTTTCTCGTAGTGGCGATGATTAAGAGGTCTGAATTAAAGAGAACTGCTTTGGAAAAATGCTAGGGATAGCATCTACTGAGCCATACAGGCAAAACAACTGAGTTCTTCACCAAAAATAATTACTGCCTACCCCTGCCTGACAGAAGGCAAATTTCTTGACTAGCTCTTCTCTCTTTTTCCATGCTTTTTTTTTTTTTTTTTCAGAAGGATGAGCTTGATTCCTAGCCATGTGGGGCAAAATCATGCACTAATGTTACATTTTATAACATCTCAAAATAGTTTGAAGTTATTGCCGTTTATATTGTGCCTTATCTACCGAGGGAAAAGTTTTATGGCAAAAGGGGTTTTAAAAGTGCTGTGCGTAGACGGTATATGATTTACCATGGGTTAGATATGAACACAACAGCCTAGATGTTGTCAAATCTTACTTGGACTGCTCAGACAGTCACACCTGCAGAATGGGCTCAGGTAGCTAATAATGAGCTTCTTTTTGACATTCCACGAGTATCTTCCGTCTGATAAGAGTAACATAAAATTAGTCATTTCTCAGTGTACTTTGCTACCTTTGGCTCTGGCTGGCATTGTGATTTACTGAAAATGAGAGCAAAATTCTACCTGAACTTTATCTGAACCCTTACTGGTTTCATTTGGGTCAAGTTCAAAGGCAAGTCAGACAAATGTTATTTAGAGCTTGATTGTTTGTTCTAGACACAGCCCAGAAATAAGGGATGGAAAAAAGCTGCCCCATGTTAGCAGGTGGCCAGCAAGGAGAGACAGTGCCACTTAGAGGTCCTG
This sequence comes from Anser brachyrhynchus, assembly GCF_964034855.1. Classification (NCBI taxonomy): domain Eukaryota; kingdom Metazoa; phylum Chordata; class Aves; order Anseriformes; family Anatidae; genus Anser; species Anser brachyrhynchus. Next base: position 18,641,909 of record NC_137699.1, on the reverse strand, counting down.
CATCTGTGGGAGCTGCCTCCTCTCACTGCTCACCTCCCTGTGCAGGCTCCTCACGTTGGCTCAGGGCTGCTGACCAGCTTGGTCCTCCTGAGAAAGCAGCACGCCAGAGCTTTGGTGGAATGGCTTGCGTGTCATCTGAGTTGTAAAGCCTACAGTTCTGTGTTATTCTAATGCAGGAAGCCCAAAGGTGTCATGGTAGAGAAGGGATTTCTCTTCTTCCCTCCCAGGTTCTCCTACCCATATTGTGGCTCTGAATGAGGATGAGTAGTCCTGCCCTGTATTTTTGGTGGGTTTGTTTTGTTTTGTTTTTAAGAAAAAGAGGGCCTTTCTCTTTCTTCCCCCCTCTCCTCCCTACTTTTTGTTATTAACAGCGTGTATGTTTGAGGAGGAAAGGGAGGAGGGAGAAGGGATGTTGGCAGGAGCATGGGTGATGCAAAAAGCTAGCTGTAAGATATCTATCTTTTGGGGAGTGGCTTGTGAAGAGAAAAAAAACAATAACATAAAAAATTATGTCTTTGTTTTTCTTGGGGATGTTCATATTACTCACAATTTAATGTTTCAGCTCCGTTCGGGCAGGATAGCTTGCGTCTGGGGACAGGCACAGAGCAGGATCAAGAGAGCACACGGTGCAGCAGCACAGGGACCGTGCCCAGCTGCGCTGCCCGCCTGCTCCTTTCTGCGTGGGGCCACGGCTTCTTCAGCTCGTACATCAGCCCCGGCTTAGTCAGGCAAACCCCACCGCCAGCGTGCTACATAATGTGCTGCTCTTGTTTTGATTTTGAGGCTCTGTGGCCTAGCTGTCAGCTGGCTTGTACTATAATGGGACAAACAGCTAACTCAAAGAGGATGCAGGAAATAAAGGAAATGTATGTATTTTTAAGGATATGGATGACGGGGGAGGAATTGCCGATATGACTGTGAACTCCTGTGATATATTTAGAACCTTGGAGTAAAACTGCAGTTTCACTGAAGTCAATAAAAATATTGCCATTGACTTCACTGGAAACATTTTTTTCTTTTCTCTGTCAGAGGAAAGTAATAGTTGAAAATATACATCGACAACACTTTCACATCTGTGTCTCCAGGGAAGAAATGACACTGTGCTTCCATAATGCCTACGCACAGACATACATCTTTCTAAAGATGCTGTCATGAACCTTGAAAACCCTGTCTTTTTTCTTCTTTTCTCAGCTTCCAGGTCAAGTCTTGGGTCAGGTCATAGGTGTTACCACTGGGGAGGAGGAAGGAAACATGTACTACCCACTCCAATCCAAGCAAGTTTTTCTGTTTTTCTTTTTTGTCTGTAGAACTGATGTGGTGGGCTTGTTTTGTTTTGTTTTGTTTCTGGAATGAGTTATGTCCTCCCTTCCCTTTTAAGAACAAAACAAAGTGCATATAGTAACATACATAACAACCTTCAGGTTTACTTGTGTGAGATTCCCTCAACCTCTCTGCAGCAAAGCCAAGGCAATAGTATTAAAAGTGAGCAGAAAACTCCTTTTTTTTTCTTTCCTAAAATACCTGAGTTTTTTGGATCCATCTGAAGCAGGCACTAGGGACTGGTGTGTTTTATACGAATATCAAATTGTTTTTAGTATCAGTCACTTGGATGTGGTACTCCATTCTAACTTTGTCTCCTGTGGTGTCTTCTTGGGAAATATTAACTGAACTGACTTTGTCATTTTTCCATGGCTGCTCTCTCTGCAGGATGTGCCCCGTGCCAGATGGTTGACTTGAATGAATTCTCTTTGCACAGTTAAGAATCACTTGCTTTTATTATTCATGACTTGTTTCTTCCATCTCTCATGTTTCCCAATTTTCTCTCTGCTTCATAGAAGGATAGTCATGCCAGATTGAGATGAGACTGTTATTTCATCTTATATTAGGAAGCCATATTGGGGCAAAACGGGTGTCATAAGGACAGAGGACATTTCCTCAGATTCCAGCTATTTTAACTTCCAGTGTCCATGCAGCAAGAATATGTGGAGAGCTATTGCTTTTAAAGTAATCACACTGTCACTGTTAGGCTGTCTCTAATATTATTTTTTTTGTCTGCAATAAGTGAATAAATAGCTACGAAATTAAAAATAAACCAGCTGGGAAGTCAAATTATCTGTAAACTTTCAGTTAAACAATTGAGTTGTATAGAAGTACTCTTACTGTATATGAAAATCATACTGACTCAGTGTCTTTCAAGACACAGCACCTACAAGGCTTAGAAAGATCAATAATTGCATGTAAAGCTGGCCAGATGAAACAATTATGCACTCAGTTGCACATTCAGTGCAACTAAATATTAAAAATCAAGCTCTGAAGTATTTGTTGAAAACAGGTCTAACTCCATTGATGTCAAGCGGGCTGATTTCTTTGGATAGGGATCTGTTGCTTTAAGTTTACATTCAATATAAACATCATATGCAATAATAAATCTTAGAAGCACATGCTCAGATTGTTTATTTGATTTATTATTTCATTTAGTGTAATGCTATTCCATTTCATTCCATTCTTGTATTTCTAGTTCCTCTGTAACAACCTTGTAAAAGTGACAGGGAGGCTCAGATCTTTGCCCAGCAAACAATATATATTATTTGGTACATGAAAGTGGTGCACAACTCTCTTAAATGTTCCCTAGCAGACTCCTATTGCATTCCACAATGTGCCTGCACTTGAACCACCTCCATTCATATCAGAGTCTTTTTATCCCAGCACACATTGAGCAAGCTGCTCTGAAGCTTAATTCTCCTGACCCTTCAGTGCAGTCGGATATTGTCACCTAATCCCCTTTTTTTCCTTCTGTCCCATGTGTGGTTTTGACTTCTTTCTCTTCTCAATTCCTTTTTCCTCTTCCCTTTTTCTTTCTTTCTTATTCTATAAGCCTCTCTCCAGGCTCCACATTCCAGAATTCATCCTTGCATTAGGGCTGCAATACAATGCTCTCCCAGTGTTAAAGGATTAGACATTAAGGAGACTGTGGCAACTCCAGCCTTACTATATGCACAGGGGGAACATAAGGGGATGGAGGAGTGCTTGCTAAAGAGTAAGGAGACTGGGAAACAAGGGGGGAAAATGGCATCTTAGTAAAACTAGAGTGGACAACAAAGAGATTTGTGTGAGGAACAGTAATTGTTTCTGTTCGCTTTAATGCTCTAAATTGTCACTGGAAGACGGTAAACCAGTTGGGAATCAAAGCAGTGTTACACATTACACAGTGATCAGTGCATTAAATTAAATTTATATTTTAACATCCATCTCTGAGAAATGGCCAGTCTGAAGCACTTGTGTCGTGACATGCCATTCCAATATGTGATGAGAGTGTTATTCGACATGCCAATGTTAATCGCTACTGCATAGATTTTTTTCATAGATAGTTGTACCTTTGACCCCCAAATTTCCAAAGTTCGTACTACTCCCAGAGAAGTAGTCTGGTGTCTTAGCTTCCAAATATTTCCTGCAGGTTGGTTTTCATTTGTTTTCATGCTTCTGAAGGGAGTGGTCTTTGTTAAATGTCTCCCCCACTTGCATTATTGGATTGGAAATAGGTATATTACTTTTTAGTATACACAGATTCGTAACAGTGTAGAAAAACATATTTTAAAGAAATTGAGGTTAATTCCCTTTCTTCACCACCACTTCACCCCTACAAAATTAATTTTGCTAAAGTAAATTTAAGGATATAATCATGCTCCATTTTAATGAATTAAAAATCTCTGGAAGCTATTTAAGAATGAAATCCTTGAAAAGGGTTTTTTTGAAGCATGCTGAACAAATCCTCTAGTGGAGCAAGTAATTGTTAGAATCTGTAGCATGACTAACAAAACCCTATAGAAATGTTCTTGTTTTCCATCAAGGTTGTTTTGCTTACTTGTTGATAGGGTGGGAAAACTAAATTGAAGAAGTAAGTTTTGCATTTTGCATTGGAGGCGGTGAAGTTCGTGGTCATCCTAATCTATTACGGAAGTGAGTTCTACAGTCATGGGCCAGCTGCCGAAAAAGTTTTGTCACCCAGACTCATGAGTCTCACCCTTGTGGCTGACAGTTTCATTGTTCCTGAGGAACGTAAGTGTCATGGAAGGTCATGGTTGCATTATTATTATTCAGCTACATTTGAATAAATGTACTTGGCTCTATAAAGAATGCTACAGGCCTACTTACCCTGCTGTACCCCACAGGCATGTGGTGAGGCTTAAAGATTGTAAAGTGCTTTGAGTTCCTTGGAAAAAAAGGCACTATATGAATGCCACAGATTCCCATTTGTTCATATAGCATCTGGTCCCACATCACTGGTGTTATGATATACAGGATCAGACCCAGAGTGCTGTACATGTGTTTGATTATTCACAAACATAAACGGAGATATGGCCCCAACCCCAAGATCTTTACAGTGTAAAGAACTGACCTGGCAGCCTACCAAACACACCTTCTGTGAGGCACTGGGCAGTTTCTTTGCTCATCAGCTTGCAAGCTTTGAGTTAGGGCTTGCCAGCTTTGAGTTAGAAATAGAACGTGCAATTAAGGATGAGGCTTGAGATTTGGACTGGACAGGAAAAAGAGCACAGACTAAGTATTAGAGCACAGGCTGAGTATCAGGAAAATGAGCAAAATCAACGTGTAGGAAGAAGGATTTGAATCTTGAAATTAAGGTTGTTTTGAGTGCAGATATGGTGTTTTACACTTGGGCACATCTGCATACTTGCATGCTTTGTCTTTTCTCATGGAAATTTCTAACGAGATTTTTGATAAGAATAGAATGAACAAAACCCAGAGTAGTAGCAGTAAGATTGAGAGTATCATTTTAATAACGAACAAGTACTTGAGCAAGTGAATAATTCTGGTAGGCTAGATTCTCACCCTGTATCAACTGGCCCATATCCAGGACGATTAGTGGTTTCGGGTGTTTTATTCTAGCTGTAGATTTTTATTTTTATTTTTAGAAAAGGGAAGCAAAAGTCAGGCACAATAAAAACATGCATGTCATTAGCATGTGGAGATTCTTGTGTCAGCAGAGTGCAGTTTGCTGCCCACATGCATTAAGACCATGCCATGCCATTCTCCAAAGCACAGAAGTTCTCCAGGACCAGTGTAAATGGAAAGTGGCTAAAACATGGAATTAAAACTAAAATAGCACACTCCCACATGCAATGAAATTCGTGTATTCTATTTTGCACATAACACTTGTTCTTCACGGTTAATAAAAGAAAGTAAAAGGTTGGGTCTGTTGACAGTGGTCACAAAAGCCATAGGAGTACAGACAATAGGTAATAATTAGCCAAAAAGAAACCGCTCAGAATGACACTATAATTTTCCCCACCTGTTCCCCAAACTGTCAAAATGAAACATGTCTCTTATTTCACTCTGAATAAGATGTAGTATGTTTGTGGTTTGGGAGATGATGGCTTGATTCTTTGTCAGTTGAAACAGCTGGCTGCTATGATGTGAAGTGAAGCCCAGACTGAGAGATCCATGTACCTGCTTTTTTTTTAAATGTTTGGTCACAGGGAGAGAAAGCTTAGCTTGCTGCTCTTAAGTATTCACTAGTTGAATAGGCCAGGCCATCAGTTTAAATGTATTTTAATATAAGTTTGAAATGGCAAATGTGAAAGAAAGGATTTGACTAATGAAAACTTTAGAGAGATAAAGAATAGAGGAATGAAGTGGTGAAGGTTTTTAAAGAAAAGCTTACGTGGTTGTTTAGATGTCCCTCGCACACGTTGTTCCAAACTATTACTGAAGAAATTAATAAACTTGTGGTGTGTAGATTGTTTACTTAGCACAAAAATCCATTGTCCGGCCTCATCTCCCATTTTCTCTTACTGTTGAGGACCGCATAACACTGTAACACCATGTGAAATTCTTCCACAGATTGGCCTTCCCTACCTAACTCTTTTATCTCTTCTTATTCATTTACTTACTTTCTCTCCTCATTCTGCTCCTGTGAAAACACTTCCCAGTTTTGCAGGCTGGCAATCTGTTGCTGCTGTTTGTCTCAGAAAGAAATGCTGATAGCAGTGGGAAGCATGTCCAGGCAAACAACACACTACCTGGGAGAGGCCATCAGGGGTGGAGGACCTGGAATCTCATGAGGCTTCCTGTTGCTTGAGGCTGCAATGAAACCCTGGTTGGGATCAGCTGTGCCACAAAAACACCTTTCTGGTTGCATTTTGATACTGCCACTTCTTGTACTTTCTAGAAAATCAAAATTTCTTGTGCAAACAAAAGAGGAAAGTGAGTGATTAGGCAATAAAGGTTAAATTTTGATTCAGTTTACATCCTCCACATACAGCTTTCATATTTTCTTGGTTCTTGCAGGCTGTTAAAATTTCAGGAAAAAAAATAAGCTGGAAAAAGAAGAAAGCGTCTGTATTCTTTGCTTTGTGCAAATCCTAACCTTTCTTGAAAGATCAGTTCTTATACGAAAAAATCCCAAAAGCCCTTAAAAAAGCCCTTAGTCTTCACTCCAGTTCATGACTTACTCTTTTTATGATATCTCCCAAAACCAGAAGCTTAAAAAGAAAAAAAAAAAAAAAAAAAAGAAGAAGAAGACCAGACTGAGAACTTCTCCCAGATGATAATAAACTGACTCAAAAAAGTTGAGAACAAGCTGGATCAGCCCTCTCACAGATGGGAGTCTTTACTGCTTTAGTCTTAAGAAACGCTGGTAAATCATTTGGCATTATTAAAGATACCAACCACAAAAAGGATCTGTAAAAATTTGTATTTCCAACTTTTCATCATCTGGGATCCTGCAGTTGTTAGTGGTCCATGAGTCACTGCTAATATTTAAATGTAATATATTCATTTGAATAGGTGCATAATGGAGTAATCTTCAAGAATGAAATAATTGCGACCCATAAGAAAAAAATGATGGTTTCATATGCTGACATAAGTAATCAAAACATCTCTTTTACTTGAAGAAGATCTTTTAAGCTGTAATCATAGACACAGGGTACTGCAGATATATCAGGTCTGTCTCACCACTATATTAGTCTGGCTTTATTCAAGTGCAACTCTGTTGAAAAAGCTGGAGGTACACCAGCATAAAATTGAGCACTTCGCCCACCAACACAGCTCTGTATTGCCTTGTGTCCTGCTTAGTCATTTGCACCACACAAGGAAGCTGCACAGAATTATGTATCTGATTTTGATTGTGGGATTTCAGTAGACATTTGTGGTACATTAAATGAGTATGCAGTATGGTAGGCAAGCTGTCCCGCTATCTTACTCAAGTGCTTTAGCTGATGGAGTGTAGTTTGTTGTCGAGAAATGGTAAGTATTTACTGAAGGTGATGGACTAGGGTTTCTTAGTGCAAAGTACTTTCCAATATCTGGCCCTTTTTGGTTAGCATCTGGAATTCAGGACTGAGATAGGTTTTAGAATGTAGAAATAAACATTGCCAAGACATTAGAAAACACAGTATAATCGTATCTTGCTGTGACTTTTTGAAGTAAAGGTTAGTAGGTGGGAGACACCATTTTATATGTAATAATTCTGATCCAAGTTCTTATGATTAACATTTCACATGTTTTCAGTAAGCAGAAGAGGAGTAGGTTCATGCAAATCTTTGCATCTCCCAGTTTCTTTACATATGTGTACCATCTGTACCTTCCACCAACAGTGCTCCCAAGCAAATGGTAGAATGGCATTTCAGTGGCTTTCTTCCTGCAAATGTTCAAAGTTACCAAGTAAATTATCAAACCTCAAAATAAAAATAAAAAAAGCAACTGAAAAACAAATGAGATGTCTAGAAAGTCAGAAGTTGATTCAACATTTCCTATTTATGCACACAAAAATGACAGCTTAATACACTTTTTCCCAAAAGAGGCAAGAGTTTAGTGTGTAGTATCCCCCTAACCACTCAGCACTCTCCAAGCATAAACTCAGTAAAGCTTATATAAACTAACGGCAGAACCTCACAGCTGCTGCAAAATTTTGTGGGCCAAGCTCATTTGGTTTAAGTGGAACAAAAAACATCAAGGTCAAAATAGGGGTTCAGTCTGACCCTTCCTTTTTCCAGATAATGTATGGGGCCTTTCTATTTGTCTGATGTACTTTAAGTCTAAATAATGAAAATGTGAACACACATTCCACATCCCTCCAAAGTTAAGTAGTATATAAACAGAGAAACATGCCATTTTATCACTGAAGTGAAAATGTATGGGTGAATAACTGTTTTGAGTTACTTCTAAGCTGTGAGATTCCTGGCTGTTTCTTTTAGTCTGAGCTGGAGTTGTCAGCAGGTTGTCTTATTGTTCCTTTTACTATATAACTTGAGAGCCTTCATCTAAAACACAGTGCTGGTGTGTATGCATAAGCTAGACAAATAAATATCAATCATCTCCCAGATGGTGATAATATGCCCCATGGGAATGGAGCATAGACTTGCTTTGACACTTCTGCCTGTGTGTACACACATACGTGCATTGCATTTCTGAGCTCTCCAACAATCCAGCATCCTTTGCTCTTCTCAAATTGTGCATTCAGCTACACTTGTGCTGGTATTACTGTGTACTTCTTGTGGATAATGTGCCGCCGAATATAGAGTCTGCTGTTTGGTCCTTTTGCATAAGTCAGATTTTTCAGGTCTTTCAGATTTTGGTGCTTGCTATTTGATTTTATTCTGCAACTTTTATGGATCTGGCTTAGCATGTGTAATCCAGAACCCAGAATTACGTATCTCTGTTCCTCATAAGATGAAGGGGGAAAGTGAACTGCCTCAGGGTGGGCCTCATGGTAGTGAGTGCCCTGAGCACAGAAACTCCTTTGCTGTTCAGCAGGAAACTACTTCAGTTCTACAGCTCCTTCTCCTGGGTTTAAGTGCCTAACTGTGTGCTGCAGCGAGGTATTTCCCTGAAACCTTTCCTGGAATAAGGTACTTATGTCATTTTCTTGGAAACTATCATGGAGATCATTCCTTTCTTTGAAAGTATCGCCAAGAAAGTACTGCCAAACCATTTTATGCAGTCTTCACAACCCCAGAATATGAATAGCCCATTCCCTGCTCTCTTGGCTGGGTTTCAGGCCCATATGGCCCAACTGCCCTGAGGATCCCCTAACCGCTAAACCATACTTGGAGCAGGGAACACTTCTAATCCCTCCTGTTGAAGCCATTCTACTTTGTCAAAAGGACTCGCTGGAGCAGAGAGGCTGAGAGAAGGTGAACTGAAGGAGAACACAACTAATGGGAGTCCTTGGTCAGTAACTGGGGAGGGATCCTGGGTTCTGCTTCCTGTGTTCCGGCATTGGTGGCTGTTGGATGAGCAGTCACTGAGCATAAGATTGTAGGCCTCTTTTCTTTTGCATGCTTTCTTTCTTGTCCAAATGATTCTTGAACTCTGGCAGGCTCGGTGCCATGGCCACTTTCCTTCTAGATTTCTAGAGAGAAAGGTTTCTTGTTCTATTGCATTTTCTCAATTAGAGGAAACAAGATAGTATGTTAGTGAATTATTATTTTAAGAGAAAACCAAAGCTAGTTGATTATTAATGCTAAAACAAGCAGCATTGCCTTTAAATTTTGCATTCATGGGTTCATTCTTCAATACGTATAATTGGCACAGCTCAGCAGTGGAGCTGTCCTAATTTCCATCATCTGTGGCCAGGTTTATCATACATTATCAAGTAATATATTACTTACATTATAATTACAACTTTAAATCACTAGAGACAACAGCAAAGCTGTTCAGTTTGCCATGCAGCTAAGCACAAAATAAAAACCCAGCTCTGCTACAGAGCACATGGTGCTTGCAAAGAAAACAAAAGGGGTGGCAGGAAACTGCACTCCAAAGTAGACTGCAAGTGATAAAACTGGTTTGGTAAAGTAAAGCACAAGTGGAAAATAAATTTGCTTTGAAGTTTTACTTGAGCGTCTTCTCCTGGAACAAAGAAAATGATATCTAGCTAACATAGAAAAGAATAGAAAAGCACAAAAAGGTGTACTTTTTCATTGTTTATTTGCTTGTTTTGGGTAGCACGGAGGATTTTTAGTTACCTTGGCTTTGCATTTCTTTTGCTCTTGTAGGTGAAAGGTAGACTAGATCCCTTAGGGTAGATCACGTTTACTTGGCTATTTTAGAGCAACTAAGTTATTCTGAATCTAGTGGAAACTGCCAAAGTGAGTATTGGAATTGACTTCTGAAAGCATAATAAGCTGGTAGGTGAAGCTGGTAATTTGAGTTTCATGTAAGACGATAGATGTTTTTACTGGCACTATGTACTTGTATCCACCATGCAAGGGCTACTGAGCAAGGCAGCGTGCAAGACCTGTCTAGATGCTACACAAATGATTCATAAGCAGGACTGGCTCAGAGAGGGACACGAGCAGGGGTCCAGGTCCCCAGCCACTTCCTCTGTTTCTCGTGCTGCTCTTCACAGCCTGCTTTGGGAGGCAGCAGTTGAACAAGAGTAAGGAGCAGCCCACTGCACGCTGTGGATTTGGCTCCTGATACACCTATGCCAGGTGTAACTACTGACAGTTCGAGGTCCCCCTGGACAGCTGGGTTATTCCCTCAGCAAGTTAACGATGCTGTCTTGGCAGTGTTTCCCCATCACCTACTAAGGAGTACAGCCATTCTGCTTTTCCTCCTCACGCTTCTCCTTGTCTCTCCAAGAATGAGGATAATCCTTTCTGCCTCAGCATTTCAGTCTTGCCTGAGGAGTTACCTGCATCTTTAAGCTCTAAGTCCTTCTCAGCAGCACTGCTCTCCATGTTATAGATCACCATTTTTTACCCTTGTCTATAATTTTTTTTCATACAGATGTACCATTTTAATCGGTAAGATGGTCAACACTTAACCGTGCTCCAGATTTTTCTCTCTGAATGTTCTGTTCTTACCTTTACTTATTATTCTGCTAGTCCTTGTTAGAGGTACAAGGTAGTTTGTTTATTTATTTATTTATTTATTTATTTTTAACTTTTTTTTTAACTGATTTTGGAACATTGGCAGAAACACTGAAAAGGATTAGGCCATGGCACAATACCCTAAAATGCCATCAAATCAGTTGTGATTCTCCACATAAGAACTACTCAGCCCATTCCCAATGCATTTAACCGGTGCCTTATTGTCATTTTGTAACACTGTTTATAACCAGTGTTGTACATTACTACAGAATTACTTGCAATCTCTATTGAGAATGAAATCAGGTTTGTTTGACAAGATTCATTTCTTGTTAAATACATTGAATGACATGAATTCTTTTTCTTTCCTTTATTTTCTTCTTAGTTGACTCCTACATCAACTGATTCATTATTTTATCTAAGGCTGAGGTCAACCTTACTGACCTGGTGCTGCCTGTGTCATCCTGTGTGCCCTTTCTGAATACAGCACTCTTGTATTTCATGGGATTCTTCCTGGTATTCCAAGATACTTTAAAGATATGCCAGAGGTTTTCTTCAGGCAGATCTACAGGATTGCTGGGGGCCAAGTATCTGGGCTGCCAGATTTAAAGTATTTAGTAGTAATTGACGCTGTTTGCCATCCTCTACTGAATTAGTGGACGTTACCTTCAAGTGAAAAAAGTACTTTAACCTTTTTTATTCCAGTATGGGATAGAAATATTTACTGGATGTTTATCTCATCTCCAACACTACCAGTGTTATCTCCAAAAAACGCTGACCAGCAGAAGCTTTCTCGTGTTTGTAAGTGTATCTCTCAAGTATAGAAAACTGACGTTTTTAGCTTCCCTTACTCGCTGCTTTTCACTGCTTTTAATATTTATTGATTGCTATTGGGTCTCTTTTGTTTCTATTTCATTCCCTGTTAAGCAACATTATTTATGTGCAGAAAAAAACCCTGGATATATACAAGTAAGGTCTCCTTGCTCCATTTTAAGATTGCCTTGAAACTCCCAAAGTCTTTCAGTTTCGCTGAAGGAATGCAGAAATGTGAGTCACTGATCCACAACAGGTACTGTGGATTATTGAAGAGTGAAGAATGAAAGTCTACCACACTGAATATAAGTGCATGACATGAAAGGTATGAGAAGGGAAGGGAGTACTTTGTAGCTTGCCTGTAAGAGAATCACAGTTGCTCCAGCTTGGTGATTTTGGAGTAAGTTGCTTAGATTTTGCTTAAAGAGTGAGACAGCTACTGTTTCATTTATCTGGTTCATTAAGTTTAGACTATATTTGTCTCTGTTTGCTTTTCTACTTGTGCTTGGAGTGTGTCTATCTGTGCTCTGTTTCACAGAGCCTGGAGTTTATTTGCCTGAGTTTGCTTTCCATTGCCTTTAGACCATGTTTGCACTAAGCTCTGTTTCATTCAGTCTGGACTTCATGGGCCCAGGTTTGTTCCACAGCATTTGGACTATGTTTGTTTTGCTTTCCAGAGCCTGGGAATGTGGCTGGATGTGGCCTGCTGCTGCCTAGCTGAGTGTCTCTGTCTGTATTGTGATTATCCTGAGTGTGCTCCTGCGCTAGCTTGGCCTTTGCTGCACTGTCTGATAGCATCTGCCCTGCCCTGTGCCTTGCTTCTGGATTTATCTGGTTTACAGGAAGGGGGAATCTGAAATAAACTGAGGGTGCTTTAAACTCAAGGTGGATTGTCAAGATCAGAGTACTTTAGTTGCTGTTTCCCAACCAACAGCATGGAAATCCTACCAAAACACACTGCACCCTTCCAGACATGTAGAAATACATTTCAACACAATTTATTATTTTTTTGCCAGCAGAAAATGACAATTAAAGGCAATGCTGAGGAATATCCTCTGTTAGCCCGCTAATATCATAGCTTATATAAATGAAGTCAGTGAAGAATTTGTCCCAGCTCTGATACAGACGAAACAAATTTATGTCAATTCAGAGGGGTTGTGTGTACCAAACTCCTGACCAAACACGGCCATCCCCAACTTGCCCTATCTTTAATTAAAATAGACAAGGAGAAAAATTAACCATGCTCTATTATCCTTACTTCTTAAGAATGGAAATGGAAAATGCTTTCTTTAATTGGAAATGAAGATGTTTTCTTACCTCCCTCAGATTATTAGGCTGATTTTTAAATTTTCATATTTCCACTTTCTCTTTTTCCTTCCAACCTAGATCTGTTTTTCTGCATCTTAACTGGTGTGTTGCCTCAGTGATCACTTCTCCATGCCTTCTGGAGATAAGGGTTTTGATACAAAGGTGAAAATCCTTGGATGGTGCTGTCTAGAACAAGTTGCTTCAGGGAATTAGAGATAATTTCTTACCTGCTCAAACAATGTATTTTTGCTTTCCACCCAACACGAGCTTGACCGTGCAGCATATGTTGCTCTGCTACAGTCATCTTAAGCATTATGTTATTTTACGTGTTATAACCTTATATGATTTTGCTAATATATGGATTGATGTAAGGCCATTATTTCTAGTATTTTATCTGCTTTCTTTCAAAAGGGAAGAAATATTATCATGTTGTGACATAACATCTGAATTTTGTTGATTTTGAGTAGTTGATATTTTCACTCTTCAGTGAAATACTAAAAATATACTAAAATAATAAAGATACAAATATCCATTGATAGATCTGAAACATTCACTGGACTGATTTCTAGAAACATTTGGTGATCAGCTTGAGTCTGGAAAAAGGCGAAATATAAGGAGTCGTATCTTGCATCCAGAGGAAAAAAAAAACCCTGATTTTAGATAATGAATGTATCAAGTTAGGGTAACTGATTTTCCTATTATGGGAAAAGGATCATTTCGACATAGGTCTTTAGTAGATTTATTACAAGACATAGTAAAAGTCCTATAAAAGTAGATGATCTTAACTGGTGTGAGAGTTTCCTCTTTACAGAAAGGGGATGTGAATTCCTCCTGATTTCAAACATCAGCTCAGTTAATAAATAAAAACCTGCTATTATTGTGATATCACAGCTACTTTCTGCCGGTAGAAAGCTAGTGTTTATCAGCCCTTAAAATTATACAAAGGGAAGTGGAAAAAAATTAAGCAGCAAGCGAGGCAAGCTGTGAGAATATCTTGTTGAAAGCTTTCTTCTGTTGTGGAATCCCCTGTTTATTTTTCCACTGCCAACATGAGCAGCTATCTGAAATCAAACTGGGAAGAAGTCTGAGCAGAGCTGGGTGATCTAGCACACAGGTGTTCGTGTCTTTTCTAGCCAGCGCACCTACCCAGGGGAAGGATGGGCAGGGAATCCCCTGCTGCAGGTTAGGTGCTTAGGACCTACTTCTCTCCAAGACTCAGGATGTTATTTTCTTCAAGTTCAAAGTTCAGTTAACTTTGTTCCTTCACTTATATACCTAAAATTAGGTATGCGCATGGTTATCTTCAGACTTCAGTAAAAATAATCAGCCCTGGACAAGTGAATGGTTAAGAATGTGTGGTTTGGGAAATGTTGATACTGGTGATTAGTAATAATTAGCAATCCCTTACCTCAAGTCTGATTTTAAACACTATCAAAATGTGCTGCCATTGCATGTAGAACCTTTTTATATGGCCACTTATCAAACCCATTTTCAAAACATGTCCTAAAACCTAATTTAATGCACATTTGCATCACTATTTCTTACCCAGGCAATAACATTTCCTCCACTAACCTGGATTTTCAATCTTCAAAGTACTGATTTTATTCAGGTTATATAAATTATAAAATTTTTAAGCACTTACTGACTAGGTAAGTCCAGTCCTGCTTTCATTGCTGAGTTAATACTTCCACTGACATCAGTTCATCACATTTAATTTAGTAAAGGACCACTGGAATAGATTCACTGGGCAGACAACTCAGCTTATTTTTTGTAATATTTTTCTTGGCATGAAGTTTAGCTCAGTTTTCTTTTCCAGGCCTGTAACCAGCTGTCAAAAATAAATAAATAAACATATAAAAAAAATACTAATAAAAATGATAGCAATGAGACTCTCCAAGAAATGACCAAACAACCTAGGAAATGTGGTGAGTACTATGGTAACGCTACAAGAAACATGCGGTGGTGTTTGGATCCATGTTGAATCCAAAGGGGCTACAGGCTGGCAATTCATATATCCATCTTCTAACTAAAGCTACTGTGCAGCTGTGGTTAAAAAAGAAAGATGCAGGCAATTTAGATGTATTCCTAATGCAGTGTTAGGTAAAATACCACCCATTGCTAGCATCACTAGGGCAAATACTATAGCTAGATATTTTTACTCCATCTTTTCTGTGGTTGAACTGATGGCATATAAAGGTTTTTGACTGAAAAATCATCATATTTCTGGTTTTCAAATAGAGAGCAAGTGCTGTCTAATGGTTTATGTATTAGGAAGATATTCTCATTTTCCACATGCTGTCTGGCTCTGGTTGCTGTTATGAGATGTTTGGAGAATGCTTTTGGGGGAAAAAAAGAGAAGAAAAGATCAGAGGGGGCCAAACCTGGTGATAAGTTAGACCCAGTGCAATGTATTGCTTTTCCTCAATGTTTTCAATGGCAAGGAAACAGCAAGTTACATGAGACTCTGCCTCACGGACCCTTGGCCAAAAGTCTGAGAGCCACAATTTGTTCTGCGGGAAGTTGAAGCTGGGAGATGCATACAAGAGCAGCCCCTGTAGACCAGCCAGGGGATCCATGTGGGACTTCCACACTCTCCCAACAGTCCTGGTATTTGCAGTTAAATGACTGTTAGTCAGGAATTGTGGCTTCAATATGCAAAATCCTTTGGCCAAAGCAGAAAACAGTGGCTAAACATCAAACGAATGAGTGTCTGGGTAAAGAGTGTAAACACAGCACATACTTTAAATGTCAGTAATAAACCATACTCCTGTAGTGGGGTACCCATTTGGTACCCATGCTAGTTTAATTTTACTTTTTCTTGGCAAGATCAAGTAGGCATGTTGATTGAATAGATAGAACGGAATAGTCTTTGCACTTTCTGGGTTTCACAGGAGAAAAACTTTGAACTGCTTATTTCTAGTCCATTTGTTTAATAATTTATTTTTATTACCACCTTTCTTTGTACTCATAGACTTGAATAGCTATTGGTTAGTTTAGGTGAACTAATGGTCTAATAGGTCAGAAGATCAGAGACCTTCTGAAGGGCTAAGACCACCCACTCCTCTCCTTTCAGACCTCACTAACTTAAAAAAGATATATTTCTTCAAGTTTCAGAAAGCACTTTTCACAACGCCCAAAGCCAGGAAGGTCCTCCTTCTATTGATCCAGTTTATATTAAAAATCCATTGAAATGAAATCCTGAAAAACTTGAAACATTCAAATATTTTTTCTGTTGTTAACTCTGATATGTGCTGAATATATTATTCTGAGCGTGTTAATGTAAATAGATAAGAGAAATAGTGAAAATACCCCTTGGATCACACACCGGTATATTCCAAATGCTATGCAAGTTAAATTCAAATCTTACACAGAAAAATTCCTGCTGTTTGGTATGGAATGGATTCAGCCTAACATTGTAGTCTAGATTCATCTCAAATAATTTTAGATACCTACCTGAGGTACCTAGAGTAGTCCTAGAGAGTAAATCTGTCCTGTCATGTGGTGGTGTGTACACGTCTCTTTAGTAACTTCACAAAAAACTCTTTAAGTGCCTGCCATTAGATATGAACAAAGTGATGCTTAAAATCCCAGATTTAGAGATTTAGAAAATTTACATTCATCTGTGGAGGTAGGGCTGAATGTCATATTTTTTTACTCTTCTTCTACTTTACATGCTACCTCACATTCAAAAGAAACCTTAAGTGTCTCAAATACAATTCCATGTGTTACAAATGTCCCAGCTGCCAAGAAGATGCATCATTTTGATGGAGGGGAAATGATTCGCTCAGCCATGAAGAGGAGAGGAAGAGAAGCAGTGGCCTTGAGACAGGATGTGGGAAACCTATGACAAAGTTTTTAAATTCTTGATTTAGAGGGTCAGACATGCCCAATGACACAAAAACCTTCACGTGGTTGCCTCCCTCTGAATATTAAATCCCAAATATTCAACATTGAGAGTCTACAAGAATCACAACTGCACAAGACATACTCTTTCTTTGACAGAGCAATAGCCTAGCTACATTTAGCCTTACCCACATCCATTTGTTTAAGTTATAAAACCAAAAATATTTCAGTATTCTTGGGACTGTGCCTAGCTACTTGAATCTTTGCAATTTAATTTAGTAATAAAATAAAATAAAATAAAAATAAAATAAAATAAAATAAATAAAATAAAAAGAAATTTACTGGAGAAATTTTAGATACAAGAGAAACACGTGAGTGTGATTTAAGATTACAGGTGCAGGTAAGTTTTACTCCATCATATATTTAGAATTTTTTAGTGGAAATGGATAGAAAAAAGTAGCTTTGAATTCTGTATTTAAAGTGTTCCCTGAGGTATCAGTAGACCACAGCAGTTTCGTTTCTGGAGTATTTGCAGTTCCCTTCCCTTCCCTTCCCTTCCCTTCCCTTCCCTTCCCTTCCCTTCCCTTCCCTTCCCTTCCCTCGGAGTGGGGAAAGGCAAGCAGTAGTTAGCAGACTGAGAATGGATGGGAAAATCAGACTTGGGGAACAGATAACTGCAAAAGCAAGAAGGGGAGGTTTCTTAACTTCCACGCTGAATAACAAACATCACCACTTGAAATAAATCACTTGATTGCGGTATCATATGGTGTTTTATACCTTTTTTAGTCAGACATTATTACTCATAAACTAAATAATATGATCATTTTTTAAGAGCTGAGATCATGCCTAGAAATAAGTCCAAACATGACTAGACATTGTAATTTATTTTTTTCAACGTTTTCACTAGCCAAGAGCCAACATCTGTATTTGAAGTGGGAAGGATTTTAGAGAAGATGGGCTGTTTCTGAAGGCACCGAGGTGGCATTTCCAGGGCGCTGCTGCCATTAAGCACAGGGTAGCGACAGTCTGCTATCAGGAGCGCTCATCAGGCTGTGCTAGGCCTTTCAGTGTGAAGTACTGGTAGGGGTACAGGAGCTTTGTAGCTCTATTTTATAAAAGAGAAAACAAACATACCCAAACAACTACCTGGTGACTTGTAGGTGAGGAAAATTCTTTACAGTTCCCTTTTTGGGCCTGTAGGCCTCTCAGCGCTCTGGATCTGCACTGCAGACGGCACCCCTCAGGCTTGCTAACCCTAAGCGCAGTTGAGGTCTGGGTCATTTGTATGCCACTGAAATGCTTTTGTGGTGCTCTATGGTGGTTTCTGTTAAGACACATTTAGGCCTCCTGTTCCCTCTGCCCGGTACTGCTGGGTTTGAACCGAAGTGGACTTGTGAGTGGATGCCCAGGGGGACTGGAGCTGGTCCAGCCCCAGGTCTAGAGGAATCGTAACTCAGCCCTGGCTTTTCCAATAAGTGTTTATAATCACTTTTAATTATGTGCATGAGAAATAACTAATTATGAAAGTGCATACCTTTCCTCCCCCAAGAAAATGTACCATAATTATTGTGCTTATTAGATTTTGTAGCTGATGTAACTATTGTTAACAGAAAAGGTACTAAACATAGAAAATATTATTTCCTTCTCCCAAGTGTTTAGTATAACAATATAAGCATTGACCGTTGTGTACTTTGGTATTATTTTCCTTTCCTGCTTATAGTCCCTTCTCATGTTTCTCCATCATTTTAGGCCCCTAATAGGGATAGGATGAACCCATTGATGTCGGCACATGGAGGCCTGCTAGTAGCATGCCTTTGGTTTTAGTCTCCTAGCAGCAGCCATTCATGTTATGTGGGCTTTCTTTTTTGGGCATTGCCCACCCCTGAAACTGACTTCAGGCATTTTTCACTGCCTGTTCTGCATGAATAGCCACAGGCCTCTTGCCAATTGTCCCCCCTTCTTGAAAGCCAGCCTCAGCCAAAGGCCTTTTCAAGTGTGATCCCAGAGTGCCACACAGGCTTTCAGGGTATTGTTGTCGAGATGAGGGCCCTGCACTGGAAAGTGGGGTCAGAAGAGAAAGCACAATAAGGGGTGATGGAGGCTTCATGCAGTCCTCAGATGCTGGCCTGTTTATTAATTTACAAAACTAATGTCACTGTCTTTAGAGAAGAGATTGAGTGAAAAAGATGCCCTTTGAAGAGGAGAACTGCTTTTGATGCATTACCAAAACATTGGTCGCCTTATTAAATTGATTTTATGGAAGCAAGTACAGCTAATAAAAGTTCAGAAACACCAATAAAGTATTGAAGGTCTGGATTCAGTGTTTTCTTTTTTTCCTCATCAGCTCAGACACAATTCATATTAATGGGTTTTACAAGTTGTCCTTGGGCAAAAGATCTTTCCATATAATGGGTGCAAATATCTGGTCTCCCTTATGCATGTCACACAAACCGTTAGTCAAGACAGTACAATAATGCAAGCTCTTTAACAGAACTCCTCCTCATACATAACATAATGAAATATTCATGCAAATTTTTTTATCTTTTGGTGTTTGGGGAGGAACTGAAAAGGTAAGGGTCTATGAATCTTGAATATAATATAAACAAATGGCTTGCCTTATCACAGGTTTCAAAGCTAGGTTTGAATGCTACTCTTGCAGTCACTGCTGGTGCAGATCAGGTGATCTAGGCAAGCAGTTCTCTGATTTGCCAGTTCCTGTAACATTAAGATGGAGTCTGTTGTCTAGTAGTACATAAAGCTTACATTACAGCTCTTAATCTGAGAGCCACCTTGGGAAGCAATGCAGCTCTTTGGCTTCCCTACTCTTCCTCTTTCCCATGTCTGGTTAAGAAAGAGGCTTACTGTATCCCTTCACAGCCACATGCATGGTGGTTTTACTTTGCTGACCACCTGCCACTTCAGACTGCTAGCTCCTTTCCATTGCTCTCCTACCAGTGAACAAAAAGACAGAGATATTGCTCTTTGAATCTCAGGTCAGCTCACAAAACAGTCTTCATGCAAAGTTGAATCTTGTTCTCTTATTGGCCTAAGAAACCAAACCAGGACAAGTGTCTTTATCTGCAAATGGCTTATCGCTTCCACGAGTGATTGTTGTCAGGAACGGCTGGAGATATGCGATGACTATCATTGTGGATGCTACTTAGGATTGAATTTAGGGACCTCCAAAGCCACAAGTCTGAAACTCTACAGCTGGAACTAAAGATGACTGTCATTAGATTTGTATCCTTTGTATGCTGAATACAGAAGGAAGGCATTCCAGTCTGACCAGTGGGTTACAGATGCAAGATTAGGAGTCAGTTTTAAACATGTGGCCATAAATGTATGATTGAATTTTAAGTGCTTTCAATTAATGTAGATCAAAAGAGACTTTTGTAGTTGGACAGACTTTCAAAAGTACCAGACTTTAAGCATAAATCTGTCCAGTCTTCCTTTGTTTTTCATAACTTGTCTTGCCATGTTTGTTAATTATGGAAGGCATTTAGGACTTGCTCTGTCTCATCCAGTTTCTTCTCTTCTTTAGTGCTCCAGCAGTGAAGTCAGCAGTTTTACAATCCACTGCCTTGAACCTTGAAAGTCATTTATGGACGGCAAGTGGGTGTAAATTGCTAATGGTGGCATTTTAAGTCTACTCTGTATACAAGGCAATGCAGATTGATCCATGGAAGAGAAATAGTCATAATGTAGTCACCCTCCTGGTAGCAGAAAATAATTTAAAAGATTATCATCCTTCCTTTAAATGATAATGCAGAACAAATAGGTTTATGATGAGGAAGGCACTTGCCTGAAAGCAAATACCACTATATCACCCAGTACGGTAAACACTGGTAATTTTAATGATATGTTTGATTCAGTTTTCAACTATGCCACAGACAGTACAGTTCACTGATCCACACAGATTCAGTGTTAGTCTCCATTAATCTCTCAAATACTTATGCTCCTGTTTGGTTATAAATGTTATGGTTTTATATGTTTGACATCACACAAGTGGTTTTTTTACTCAGCAGAACACTGAATTACTAATTTTGGGATCTATTGGTAGCTGATTCTCTACAAATACCTTTTGTTTGGGAAAGAGACAGTATATTTTCAAACACAAAATTCTCTGAAGAATAAGCAGACTGATTAGTGAATACTTTTGTGGTCTGGTGTTTTGTATTTTGTATTTGCAAATATCTATAAATAAATAAAGAGTTGTGAAGGGCTTTTGCATATATCATCCTTTAATTAGAATTGGCTGATTTGAAAATGGCTTCTTGAATAAAGTTTAACAAGTCAGGTTATGCATCCTCTTACGGTTTCATTAGGAGTCTGAAAGTCAGGGTAGGTAAACAGCCAAATATCTTCATATAACAGTAAGTCATGTTTTTCTCCTATTAGCAAAAAATTAGTTGCTAAACTTACACTGCTTCAGTCAAGGCTGAAAGCTACTAACTGCATCTGAAGGTTTTATATGAAACATAGCATCTTTGCAGAAAAGTCTATCTTGAGCGCAGCAATAGGCGTGGAACAGCTCTGCAGCCTGTGGCAAGAAACCCATCACTCTCGACCAATTTGGGACTTGCCTGCACAAGACCTGTTTATTTTGGCTTTGGGTGGAGGGGAGGATTTGTCCTCCATATATAAACAACCACAGATAATAGGATGTCAATGGACATATTTCAATATTTACCTTTAAAAAATTAATCAAATTAACCACAGTAAAAATACTAAGATAGAAATATGGCAAGCTTCTCATGAATTGTTTTCCTTTTCCTTCCTTACGAACACCAATAAGCAGTCAGAGTGCCCATGAAAGCTGTTCTGGCAAACTTGGCACACTCATGGCAGAAATAAGCAGTCATGACCAGGTCAAGAAAATCCCCATTGTGGGGAAAGGTTTTATGATGGCCTAAAGGCAGTGATGGATAAAAAAAAGGTGTCTGATAAAGATAAGGGTATGAGTAATTCTCAAAAGAGGTTCAGCATTTTGGGTCAGATAACAAGCTAAACAGATTGTCTAAGGTTCTCTGAGTCTCACTGAGGTAAAACTCAAGCAACAATCTTACGAGAACAAGGCTTCACATGACATTTCAGACTTCTGCTTCTGGTTCATTTAAAAAATAAATAAAACAGAAGTATGAGAATTAAATACATTATTTTAAAGGGAAGTCGATGCAACAAGTTTTATAGTTGTTAACAGTTTTAATTTGGTTATCTTTGACCATAGGTGTGATTCTGTACTATTTTATTCTCACTTTAAACCAATATCTTTTCCCTAAACAGTGGGGCCGTGTGTGTGTGTGAATGGTTTTTTTTGTTTGTTTGGTTTTTTTTTGATCCCAGACAATACCGATGTCAAATCCCAAAGCAGTACTAGCAGTGGGGCTAGTGCTAAATGGGGTTAGTATTCCACCCCCCCCCCCCATTTTTTTTTTCTGTTTGGAGCTCTTTTTCTTCCTTCACACAGCTATTTATCATCTGAAGGAAAAGGAGAGAATGGGCAAGTCAAAATAATTTTTTAGGAAAAAAATAATCAAACCTGTCTTCCTTAATCAGATACTGTTTTCATTTCATTTCACAAAATAGATAAACTGCCAGAGAAAATTAAGTTAGCAGAGGAGTAGGATAGCATTGTTCTATCTTTGGAATAGAGGTTTAGAACAAAATGGTCAAGCTATGAGGGATGGATGCTGGTGGTATTTTGCAATGGGAAGAATACAGTCTTGCTGAATTTTTTAGAGACCACATGAAATCCTTCTGCAACATACTCCAAGGATGCTATTTAGCGTATCTTAATTTAAAAGGTGATCTTGGAGGTCTCTTCCAACCTAGATGATTCTGTGATTCTGTGATTAAAGCTGTGTTATATTATCCTTGATGTAATGAATGTGAAATCTCCTGTGAAAGGGGAATGTCCAGATCATATCACTATACATAGCTTTGGTGGCAGGTAGGAAGTTGTTACTTCTATTGTAGATAATCTGGCATCGGACTGTGACATTTTAAACTGCTTGTAGCATTTTTCTGTCTTTCTGTCTTTTTTCAGCATTTTTAGAAAGGTTTATCCTTTTAACACATGACTTTTGGAGAGACTCAGCTTCCCAGTAAAGCTAAGGAGGTAGATGAATTTTTGGAGGGCAGTCTGGCTCTGTTTCTTGCAGTGTGAGTTCACAGATATAGACTGGTCTGTAAAATCTGGCCCTCATTTAGTTGCCCAAATGACAGCTGTGCTATTTTAGTTTTTACCTCAACTGTAATGGCTGGGAGCCTGAAAAAAATCTTAATTCTGCTTTTGAATCACTTTAATCTGCATCCCTGCTTCTACTTATGGGAGTCATTTACTGACTCCTGCCTGATTCCTTCTGTCTGTCTTATTCACGCTGAAGGAGCTCCTGAGCATGGATCTGCAGATAGGCTGGGGCAGAGTTTTGTTACCTCAGAGTCCCTCATGTATGAACTGATTTCTCCTGTCATTGCTTCAACAGCAAGCTTCTTCAGCTCATAGAGACTTTGTTTTCTGTTTTTGCTTTTGCAGAGTAGTCCGAAATGATCAGAAGATACATGGGAATAGAAGCGTTCAGAAGGAAGAAGGTATGGTTTCAATTAGTATTCTGCTTTATCGGAGTCAAAATGTTTCACAGAAATACGCTAATTTTGACAGGATTCAGACATTAAAGTTTAGGTTTGGTTCTGACCAGGGAGAAATACAGTTACCTGACATAAAAACTTGTGTGTGTGTTTTTTAACAGAATACAAATTAATTTTGAATTTTTTTGTTTTGTTTTTATTGCAAAACAAAAAACAACATCAGGGATTCAGAACCTGTACAGAAGCAAATTTGTCATTTACTGGCTATTTCTTTGACAATTATGAACATGGAAACCAAAGAATCTGTCTCATTACCATGGTATTATTGCTCTCTTCCTAGTTCTTCTACTCTGGAAGCGTGACTGATCTGTAAAGATTTAAATGGTAATAAAGTGTTAGGAATAGGATTTCTGTGTGGTCCCTGTGCCAGCATTGGAGAAAAGATCCAATGCAGCTAATCTGTTCAAATTTAATGAATATCCTGCTGACTTTTAAGGGAGCTGGGTGCCTGACTACCCTCTGAGACTTTAAAAATCTCCTCCTATTTTAGTAGGACTTTGTCAGGAAACCAGATCGAGCGAGTCCATACAGAAAATGCCATTGCTGTTCCTACAGGTTTCCACAAGACATTTGACCCCTCCCCTCCCTTTCTTCCTTCTTTTTATACCTCTCTGGAATGCAGATATTTTGGTTAATTTTCTCCAGCTGTCAAAGAGTCTCACAGGAAAATGACCTCGCAGAGTGACCACTTCCCTTAGTCCTTGACTTAAGTAGATTTTTTTTTTCAGAGCTTTCACCACATCATCCACATCACTGTCTGGTGTCTTTCATGAGTCAGGAAAAAGCAGAAAGGAAAAAAAAATACCCTTTAAAAAAGAGGAACCAAACCAGATCAGTTTGAATCAGTTTTATCAGTTTTTGTTGCTATTTCAAATCAGTTTGTGTAGCAGAAAGTTAACATTACTCATTCCCACCAAAGTGTGGGGAAATATTAGCATTTGGATACCTTCCTTATAAGATCGTTTTTTAGCATGCAATTAGTTGATTCATTTAGTAATGACAGCAGTCTCAGCAAATTTGAGAATCAGACTTCTTTATTCTTTTGTTCTTTTAAATATGCTATCCAGAGGGGAAATTTTTATTGCAGAAACTACGTTTCAAGTTTAGTTTTCTGAAATAGCACGGTGAAAAAAATCAACAAAACATGGTGTGATAGATATCTATGGCTTATGAAATATAGAAATGAAACACAGATACCTCAAAGTCTAAGGGTTTATTCAGTACCATGATAAAGAGAAGGACATATGTGACATGAAAAAATTGTGATGCATTTATAGTTGGCTTCCCTCACTCCTGAGAGAAATGATGTTTTATCCTCTTTTATTCTTGCAAGGAATTTGAAGTTAATGGGCTATTCATAAATGTAATGTTAAGAATGTGCATCAGTCTTTGCAGAATCAGGGCCTCCCATTTCTTCAGGAAAAGGAAAATGCAGGGCCCCTGCATTTTCATTCTCAAATTCAAGTTCTGTGGTTCTCAAAAAGAGACTAAAGTTTTAGTTTGCTGTGCATCTCTTTCCTTAGCCTTTTTGTAGTACCTCTTGTTAACATATCTTTCCTCTTCCTCTGAGTGCTTTTTGTAGTTATCATGAATGGCTGGCTAGTAAGGCTTGTAGAATCCCAAGGATTTCTAACTGTAAGTTTTCCCCAAAGGCATTCCTTTCTTCTTCATAATTTTATACTTTTTTCTTTTTTTCACTTTGAGTTTATCCTGTCTGCTGTCATGAGTTTTAAGTATCTGAATGAGAAGAAAAGAAGGATGGGGACTGCGAATAAACTGCAATCTTTACTATACCAGCAAATGAAATTTCTTTGCTCTCTCTAAAGGCCATGTTTACATCTGTTACGTCTGGGAGAAAGTACTTCATTCCCCTGCTGTTTGAAAGTGATATAGAGCAATTCCACATTGTAATAATTTTTGATATTCTATATCTTATGTTTTGAATGAGTATCCCAAAATCTTTCAATTTTCTGTAGCTGTTTGGGAAGTCTCCTCCAGGGAATTTTAGTGAACATGTTCTTTTTGAGTGTCTCTGTGTTATATGAGTACTATATTGAGACCGTTCAAGGTGATCATGTAGCTGTCATTCATTTCTCTAATATTCCAAAGTTAGTATCACCAGAGCTTTTTGTAAGATATACTTCGGATTTTTTTTCTTTAATTTAATGCATTTCTGTACTTTAATGCTTTACTTTAATGCTTTGCTTTAATTTTTGGATTTAGAGATTGATTACTTGTTCTGATCTCCAACAACTTAGGCATTTTAGAAAGAAATTGAAGCAAAGCTTTATTGGTTTGTGGTGTCAAATAGGCTCTCTGGTATCAATATAGGCCTAACAAAGCCAGGTTCTAAAATCAGACTACTCTTGTGCAGTGACAAGACTTTGGGGTTTTCTGCCCCATACTCAGAGTAAATGTATGGCAGGGTAATGAGTTTGCATACTTGAAACAGCAGACCTGAGGTGCAAGGGGCTGAGAGTGGGTTGTCAAAGTCATTATGGCTTGGGCCTGGTCCATAGCCTCATGGAGATGGGCTGGAGATGGACTAAATGGAGCTGGGGCTAGAAAATATTTGATCATTGCTCAAAGGCAATCACAAAGGGACTGAGTTAGGGTTGACAGTAAGGAAAATTGAGGTGTAATTGTTGATTACTTGTTTTTATCCTATTGATGGCTCTAGGGCTTGCATGCAGTCTATATGTCCTTGCTCTTAATATATATGTCTGTGGCTATACATTTTAAGGATGTCTCAACTTTAAATGGAATAATTCTGGTTTATGATGGGGCTATACCTTTCTTCTCCTCATAGCCATAGACCACAGTAATGGATGGGAAAAGTAGCTTTGTTCATTAACACACCCAGCTGGATCACAGACAGCTAGTTAAATAAGCTTACCAGCTGATGTGCAACTTTGGCACTGTTACTCAGGTTCAGTGTGTGGTCAAATGGGCTATTTCAGCTGCCGATGATTCAGGTTCCTGTCTATTCCAACCACTTCTCTTCATTCATTCCCTTAACCCCACAGCTGGAACCAAATTCTGCCAAAAGATGTGGCAAATCTGAGGAAGCAGAAGGAAGAGGGATGGTGATACAATCGCTGCAAGCATGTGGAGGGTCATAAACACTTAGCTGGAATTAGCCATGGCTTAAGCACTGTGTTCAACTGTGCTCTTAGAGACACTCAGTCATACACTGATCACACTTGCTAGAGATGCCATCTTAGCTGGGGTTGTAAAGGCACATGCTTTTGGATCAACACCCTCAAGTTGTGACCCTGCTGCCACTTGGAAATTGAAGTGGCCATATTGACTATAGTGTAGCTTGGGAATAAGGGAGCAGGAAGATGCTTTAAAACTGCATGCAGCATTCTTCCACTTGCACATCTACTGAATAGGCTTGACTTGATGAACAATCCCATTTATTTCAGTGGAAATTCTTTCAGCATAAACTTTGGCTGAGGTGAATAAAAATGATGACATCTTTTCCTAAATTATTCCTCTTTGCATGAGCTGATTTTTTACAGCTAAAACCTTTGGAATTCAAGAAATATGAAAAGCACGTTTTCTGAGTCCTTTTAGCCTTAATCACAGAAGTAATGGAGAGTAGTCCTAATGGCATGATGGTCTTATATTCATGCCCTGTTCCAAATACTTGCTTATCCAGGATGCAAAATACTGCAAAATATTAATAATTTTAATAATATGGATGATAGATATAATAGCTATTTTCTTGGAACTAGTATCTGTAAGATATTATGGCTCAGAATTACTTTACCTCTCAAAGAAAGGCACACAACTTCCATCTTGCAATTTTTTTAATCAGTCATTATAGAAAAAAGTGGTCTCGGTAAATTGTTTAACCTAGAAGGTGAGTATCGTACCTCTTGTGTTTATAAAATGAAAATGGGTTGTTTGTAGTGGCTGTGCACATACAATTACATAAACATCTCCATATTAATTTAGATGGATTCTTTGCATAGGATATTTCAAACTCTAGAAATCATAAGAGGAAAAGAGGGGATGAAGAAGAGAATGA
This sequence comes from Anser brachyrhynchus, assembly GCF_964034855.1. Taxonomy (NCBI): domain Eukaryota; kingdom Metazoa; phylum Chordata; class Aves; order Anseriformes; family Anatidae; genus Anser; species Anser brachyrhynchus. The sequence goes on along the minus strand of NC_137699.1, from coordinate 18,614,432 downwards.
ATACCATATTCCAACTGATAAGTGTTTCCTCACATGTATATGATTCAGGAAAAGACTTCAGCATATGTTTAACTTTAAGCATGTGCTCAGGTCTCACTGGATTTAAACATGCACTGATCGAGGATGCTTTCTTAAATAGAAGCAATATGTTGTCCCAGTGAAGTCAACTTGATTTGCCAACTGCTCAGATCCCCCTCGTGTGTGTGCAGTTGGTTCTTTAGAGCAGCTCCTGCCTCCACAATGAATTTTGCACTTAGTGGTACGAAGTGCAGTTTGTCCAGTGACAAAGTTTTCTTCCTATCAAAATAAACAAATGTAGCATAATGGGGCTGCAGTCTTCTTTTGTAGACTATGGGAAAATAATAAATCTTTTACTATGGCATTTTTTTGTGCTATCCTTTTTTTCCTGTCTTTTCCATGTGACCATTGTCTCTAAGGCCAAGGAGTTCTGGCTGCACAAATACAAGAGAAGTTGCTTTATTATGGAGGGGGAGAATAAAAGGTGTTGAGTGTGACTAGGTCATATTCTTGTAAGTCTCCTGTATTTAGACTGCTTTCAGCTTAGTTTTTGGTGACAAACTGCACAGCTGTAATGCCTTACATTTACCAGCCTGCATATATGAAAGATGTGTAATGTTAACTAAGCCCTTTCCCGTCCCTCTTGGAAGACCACCCTGCCTGCAAAATCTCCAGAGGAAAACACGGCATGTCCTGATCAGAAACTGCCTTTGTTGGCAGAAATACAGTATGTTGCATTAACCAAAACAGCATTTTTAAAAACATTTTTGATGGTGGCTGCTTTTTATTTAAATATTCATTTTGCTTGTGTAAACGGATCTCATTTGGTCTTTACATCCCGACATCACAGGAGTATCTGAAAGCCTTGTTTACATTTAGCAGTGGAAATTGTTTCAAGCCTTGCACAAAACCTTCAAAACCTGATACACTCAGAGCAGAAAAAGGACTGGGTTCTCCTCAGCAGTCCCCTAACAGCAGTTTCTCTGGAATGACCTTTCTGCTGATGAAAGATATCTAATCTTTCCTCCCGACTGACAGTGCAGTTTTTCTGCTGGGTGGGAGCTGACGTGCTGTCAGTACAAACCCAGAACTGCAGGCTTCACCGTCCGGGTAGCTCTGTCCAGGGCGTAGTGCTCGAATCCTTTGGTGTTGGTGTGGTGGTTACGCTGGTGACCGTTTGTGGCTTGTATTGAGTAAAAGTCATTTTCAAAACTTGTTCTGCTTCTCTAATATTGGTTTCCCTGGGCATTCACTTGTTGCTCTGTATTCCCTAGCTCCCTGACTGTGCGTTTATCAATACATGGCATTTGTTTTCCGACTGGTAAGTGGGGCAGCTGCAATTACCATACAAATAATAATAATCATATTGTGCTGAACACAGCCATTTACTTACCAGCTGTGAGCAAGGGAAAAGCTGAGACTGTAGCAACAACATTTAAGCTCTAATTGTACGTGTAAAGGGAAAGCCTGGAATAATTGACTCCAGGGGGGTTGCTATAAATTCACAGTGGCACAACTGCATTTTGAACCTGGTCCCAGGATACTAGTACCTGAACCACCACTACAGGCTGAGGACATAACAGACATAGCTAAACATTATCCTTCTTGTTCCTTCTTGAATCATGGGTATGAAGCTTGCTTCAACTGTTACTCTATGTACATGTCAGCACAGCCTAAAATACGCTAGACCATCTACTTGATTTTGGAATGTACAAGGTTTGTAGAACTAAACCCTTCTCTCTAACGCCATTTCAGCAGTGTAACCTCATTCCAACAAATAGGACAACTCCTGATTTACCTCAGAATAACCTCAGGGGCAGTTGGTTAATCTCAGGGTGCTGGATTGAATCTAGAAAACTATAGCTTGCGATAGTGCTTTCGGACTGGTGATTTACAGATGGCCCTACCGCTCACAAAGGTCTGAACCATAAACCTAGTGGTGACAATGAACCACTTCTTTTCTGTGTCCTGGTTTTCCCAAGTGTGAGATGGTTGTAATTATGTTAATTTACCTGTCTTGTAATTATGTTAATTTACCTACTGTGACAAGAAAATTGCTGAGGGTCTATAAAGGGGTATCAAATTTGTGGTTCTGGATGTGAAATCTCTAGGTTTAGACTTTTTTCAGGTCCCAGGACAAATGTCTATCTTTTCCAGTCCACCAGTCAGTCCTTTATTCCAGAGGCCATAAAGTAGGAACCATCCTACATCAAAATCTTGGCCTTGTTTTATGCATATGTCTAGTTTTTTGTCCCACTGTGACCATACTGAGAGGTAGCACTCTCATCTCTCTAATCTCAAAAGTTTTCTGCAAGAAAGGTAAATATTACCGTCTGCATTTTGCAGATGGAAAAACAGAACAAAAAGGTTAAATGGCACAGTCTAATATTAGAAAGAGATAACAAACATGGGAACAATGCATATGGCCAGCAATTGTAGGCTCACTGTTCAGGATCACAGTGGAAATTCAGCTGAAGGCTAGACTCTGCATGTGCATCTAGAAGTGTCTGCTTTCCTGCGGATCTCCTTATAATGTGATGTATGTACTCACGCAGCCAGGTGCAGATGTCATTATGGTAATAATATTATGGAGCTTTATTAGAGCATATTTTCCAGTCTGGTACTAATCCACTCAAATGTCCATGGAATAATACCCCCAACTTTTTCTCTTATTGTATGTCATCTCCCACTCTTCCTGTGAGATTTAGGACCAGTTTCTGGATGTATAGAGGAAGCAGCTGGCATCCTAACCTTACCCTTCTGTCGACTTCTGTCTTCAGTGGGAATGGAAGGACCAAATTCTGCCAAGTTTCTTCATACTTCTCAGGTCTGTGGGGGTTTGGGACTTTTTTTTAACTGATGAAGGTGATTTTCAGATAGTCTTATAGATCACCTTCATGCCTTTCTTTGTGCAAAATACAAGTGATTTTTTTTCCATTTTTAAAGCAATTGTATGCATTTTTTAAATTTATTTCCTGTGTTAATCTCATGTTTCCAATGAAGCTAAAGAGAGAGATAGTGAGTGCTGAGAAGGCTTTTGTTCATTTACTGTATTTGGAATATAGGAGGAATAAAACTTCATTAGCATAGAAGTCAGTTAGGTCCCATACTTTTAGCCCCCAAAGGTCTTCCTGTTTCCTTGTGTTTTGATAATACGTCTGACACACTGCTAAATTGCTGGGAAAGTTAGGAATAACATTAATTTAACAAGAGAGTTAGATTGAAAATATGCTGTAGAGCTGGACGGCTGCTTTTGCTTCTTTTCTAACTGCTTGGCATTCCTGATGCTGGGTCTTGGTTTCTGTAGCCATGCAGCATATGAATCAGAGAGAACCCACCCTGTGCTTTGGCATAACTCTTAAAGCACTGACAGTTCCTCTTTCTTCAGCAGTAATTAAACAAGTAAAAACTGGTTACTTTGGTTAGCAGATATAAATGTGGAAAATATTCACAAATACATATCACTGGGCGTGTGTGTCTAAGGAATCTGGATGAGCTGTGGTTGGACTCTCCTTTCCCACATACTTACAACAAAGGTGCTTTATCCAACAAAGCAATCTGGCCAAGGTCTTTTATTTCAACTAATTCATGTTCTCTTTTTATTTGTAAGGCTTGAAGGTTTGCTGATAGAGCAGCTCAATGCAACCCTTAGCGATAGGAGGCACTGTTGGGGATAGGACTCGGCAAGAGGAAAAATCAGTTAAAACCAGGATGAGACATTCTCGTGGAACTAAGGGCCAGCCTGTCCTTAAATTTTTGTACTGATTTCTCTCTTCCAGTTAGCTGCACAATTAAAGAGTGGTTTAGCATGGCTCTTAGTTTGGAAACAATTAGTAGACCAAAAAGGTACCTCTTATGAGAATAAATTCTCCAGTAAATAACCTGTAAATAACCTGGCGTCAATGTGCTCATTGTGGGACTGAAGGGGTTGTATTGCTCTGACTGCAGGGGCAGACATATGTAGAAGCAGAGCAAAAATGAGTGCAGGCAAACCTGAACGATTGCTTAAATAACCACATCTTCTGCGAAGGAAGTATGAGCTAATGATAAAGCATTAGTGGTGTTTCAAGAACAGTGTGTTTAATTACAGCTTTCTTTCAGGCTCCATTTATGGCCATAGACTGAAGAGAAGCGCTCCCTTTGCCTCAGTGACCCCTTTGTAAAATGGGAATAATCGAACCAGAGTTTACAAATCCAAAAAAATCCTTTGTGATCACCTTCATTACCTGCTCTATACTGCAGGCTACAGAACTTCCTTGGATTAACTCCTGTCAGAACTAACACAGATATTTAGGAAAAATGTACTAGTCTGCTTTTAACATTTCTGCTAAAACACTTGGTGAGTTGACCCATATTTGAAATGGTAATGTCAGCATAACACAGATCTAAAGGAGGAAGGCTAAGGTCCTTATAGGATATTATCAGAGCAGTCAATGCTGAGGTAAGGAGGAGGCAAGACCTAATACTTCACAGCTGAAGTGCAGGCTGGACTGTTTAGCCTAGAGTTGTCTCGCTTCAAAATCCACTTACACCTGTGACTGCTGAGCTGATGATCTGCTTAGTTCATTTTATATTTCCCTAGTTTCTTTTCCCTTTACTTTTTTTTTTTTTTTTTAAGTTGAAAATGCTGTATCCTCACTTTGCATTTCTCGGTTTGTCTTGTGGCTCTTCCTAATGTCTAGTTTTCAAAACCCTTTGAATAGTGAACACCAAAAGTGCACTTCTTTTCATGGTACGTTGGTGAAGATGAATTCCTTGGGGGTGAAATGTCTGAAGGGGCTATGAAATAGAGATTCTGATTTCTTGTTTCTACTTTTCTTTCATAGTCTTTGATATTTTACGAAACTAATGCTGAAAATGATGCTAAGAATATTGACAGTAATTCCTGCAATTGACATGGCTGGAGTGAGGCTCTTAATTTCGTTATTTTTTCTTGCCTACCTACAAATCTTGTCCTCATGTGGAAATGAAGGGAACAAGAATATCACATTTCTGATATGTGAATCACTTCAGGTAGTGCTCTCTGGGAGGGTATGGGGTGTGACTGGCACCTTATCAGTGCACAGGCTCTGGGGATCCTGCCTACCCCACAGCCAGGGGAAAGGAATGACAGAGGAGGTTGTTCAGCACATCACCAAGAGGGGCTGTTTACACGTCCTATGCAGTGATTCAAAAGTTACTTGAAATGAATAGGAGTTTCTTTGCTGGATTCAGCAGGTTCTAGACCTGATAGTCCTAGACCAAGTGAGGATATTTTTGGTCTTCTTTATATTTAAGAAAATAGCTTCAGTTTATTCCTGAAAGCTATTTTATTTTCCTCAAATTACCCAATTCATATTCACCTCCTGGAGGGTTCTTTTTTCTCACTGCTGTTTATTACACACAGAAGATTTGCCTCTCCTCTAATTTACCCCCGTGGTACAACTCTGCTAACTAGAGAGGAGAAATTCCAGCTTTATACCAAAATAAGCAAAAGAAGAAATGGTGCCAGATTTTATCTTTGGTGAGCAGCTTGCTTCTCTTTGCCTGGAATCATCCAGCAATACCACAACTCAGAGCTGCAGTCAGACATCCAAATATAACAAATATTTCTGGGTTTGCATATTACGCTCTCCTGCTCCTCAGATTCAGGCCAGGAGGAAGAGGAAGATTATAAAAGAAAATGTACGCTTGAATATTTTAACAATCTACTGTGTTAGGAAGGAAAAGAGGTAAAGAGTAGATGACTGATTCATGGTGTTTCAGTTTAAAATATGGTGTAGCTCTTAAACGGGGCGCTTACAGTAAATACATTTCACACCAGATGTGGCCTCAAATGTACATGACTTCGAATTTTCCTGCACACAGTAACCATCAGTTCTAGGAGCCCGAGGATCCCCAGGTTTCAAAAAGACCATTCCTGTTGTAGCTGTCCTGCCCAAGGGGTGCCGGCAAAAGGAACATAAAGGCTGGGGAGGCTGCTGACCCCTAAAAATCTCAAGCTTCAAATAGGCTATGAAACATAGATGCCAGTGTTCTGCTTCCAGGCGCTGAATAATGCCTTTTGTTCCCAAACCGCGTCCTTGCACTGGGAGGAGCGGGCACCATTAGAAGAGGTGATCTTCCATCGACCCCGTAACATGCAAGCTCAGCAGATGCAGAAGAGCCCATAGGACATTTTCTTTCTCAAATGGATAATGCATACATTGGTTATGTTGTTATAGAGTGCAAAAATTGAATGGGGCTTCTGATTCCAGCTGAAAAGATAACAACTGCCTACATGGTTGCCTCTGTTAAATGCCTGCAAGTCATCGGGGCCAGACAGATATAGATTTTATGATTTCTGTCATTCACCTGATGCCACACATATGCATGGTTTCTAGAAAGATTTGAAAGAAACTGCACTGAAGTAAAAAAAAAAAAAGTTTACAGTGAATGAGTTAGATGTGGATATCCAGTTATAGAAAGACGCTGAGTATACAGAAAGATTTTGAGTACATTAGTATCAGCAGAGTGTTTAGCCAAGAGTATATTACTTTTGGAACTGAAGTTGGAATTGTAGTTGAATGGGGAAAATAGGAAGCCGAGCTTGTGCACATGAATGGGCAGCTCCGATGAAACCTGTTAAGGAGCCCGTTTGGAGCTACTGCTGCAAATACAGGGCTCGTTATGTGCGTCTGTGCAGACCTTATTTAAATGTTTGCGATGCAAGGATTAAATGAATAAAGGAGTATTATTTCATACTATTTAGAATATAAATACCACTTTTTCTCCCAGCAGGACTGAGACAGTCTGCGGCAGTGCCTCAATTAGCACCTTCTTTCCTAGGCTATACCTGAACTGCAGTCAGATGTGTCATTGCAATATGAACTGCTTTAGCTAGCGCGGCTATTGGTAGCAGGAAAGCTGTGACACCTTGGGCTTTGGGTAAGCTACAAATGATATTGCCTACCTGAAACCATGAACAAATATTTGCCTGTTTGACAGCTGAAGCCTGCGGTACTCTGACCTCACCACTTTCAGCACTCAAACCTAGTTTACAGCTAGTCTGAGATACCTCCATGTGTAACAGTTGTGCCTTGCTGTCACTGAGAGCAGATAGTCTGGAGACTTTGCATCGTTCTGTGGCAAGAATCAAGTGAGGCTTTACTGCCTAGGTTCCAAAGAGGCAAACTTATGTTGCTGGATCTCTACAAAGTTATACAAATGGCAGGATTTAATCGTGTCTGAATGTAATTTTGGGTAACTAAGTAATTGACGTAATACTGGTCACAATATGTTGGCTGGTGAAGACCACAATAAACTGTGCGTGTCAGCTAATCATGATTAAACACTGATGAGGCCAGGCTAAAACTGCACTTAGCTGACATGTGCTGAATGCTATTTGTTCTTGTCTACACTGATTCACATTGCATTCAGTGTGGCACAATATAGATAAGCCCTTTGGGGAGAGTGTAGCTCTGGTCAGGCCTCAGTGTTCCCTGACTGGCCAACAGCTGCTCCGAGCAGTTTTATAAAGGGACCACTTACCCATCCTTTGATGGAGAGATAAGCCACTGTAATGTAATTACAACCAAGGAGATGGGAGAGGGGAAAGAAAAAAATATGCCAATCATGAAGGGGGTACATGGAGAGCCTCAGATTCCTTCTAACCTAAACATTGTGGCAAGGAAAGAAGTCTTAATTAGGAAACGTGTAGGCATAGAACAGGAGCCCATCCTAAATGAATTGGGGTGTGATGAGCATAAAGAAAATGCTTTTTAAAAAGATCTTTGACTCCCACTGAGTGCTTGTTTCTTAGACTTCCTTGCCTAATAATGTCAGCATTTAAATGGCCCCAACTCCCAAATAACAAGGCTTTGAAGTTAACACCTCATTGAGGTATAGAGTTCATACGTTTGCTATTCCTATTATTTGGCCAGAAACCGTTTTCTGCATGGCTAGCTTAACAGGGCAACAGAATATTAAGTTGTATAGGGATTGAGAAAGCTATTCACACAAAGGAAAGAGCTACAGACTTCATGTATTTGAACAGAACCTGACAATTAAGAGAAAAGAGCAAAAGTCTGGGAAGTGCCCTGAATCACATAATTGCATGAAATTTTTTCATACCTGTGATGTTTCCAGTGGCCAGGCACAAACACAAGGGATTTTAGATTTGGGCTGTGTTAGGGAGATGTAGTTGCCATTAAGAGATGAGAGGAGGTGTTTTTTCCATCTTGCTAAGTTCTAAAACTTCAAAAAGTAATCTGTTCTTTAGCAGGAGAAGAAATCACAAGATTTATTTTATTTTATTTTATTTTATTTTATTTTATTTTATTTTATTTTATTTATTTTTGTCATTGAGAAAGACAACAAAATGCTGGAAAATGATCTGGTGCAGGTTGGACCATTTACTTAGCAGACAGGTGATCCAGACTCAGGTCTTCCTCTGTTGTTTCCCAGCATTACAGACGAATGCCTCAGTCAGCAGACTATCTAGTCTTTTGGAGTCTCTTTCTTTTGGTTTTGGCCCCATCATTGAGCAGGGCTCTGAGAAAAACATCTTCAAACAAGATATTTTGAATATATACACCAATAAAATTGTTTTTCATTCACCTGTATTTTTGACACAGTAATTACCAGTTGTCTCTACTTCTGACAGTATGCCGTGGGAGAATAATTAGCAATGCCCCTAACAAATTATTCTAAGTCATAGTATCTGTATCGTAGAAAAGCCTAGAGCCTGCCATTAAAGAGAGGGCTCTTTGGTGCTTACTACCATGCGGTAGATGTTTTCTTACCCTGAAAAGTACATGAATAATCTAAACAGTGCAACTGAGAGTGTGGATGATGTTATTAGTCTCATTTTTACAGGTAGGGGACTGAGTGATAACATGATTTGACCAAGGCTGTGCAGGAAACTTTGCAGAGCTGGGATTAAATAAACTTGGCAGGGTGTCCCAGACTTTGACCACAAGTAAGGCCACCTGTCTCCTCTAAGTACGCTTTAAAGAGCATAAATTAGACATTAGAGTGATTACAGAAGTTGGAATGGTTTAGAAAAGATCTGCTTGCTCCAGTGCCCATTGGAATTCCAGCATCTACTTTTTATTCCTATGGTATTTACAGTTCAGAAATTGCTGTCTGTAAAATCATCTGGTTTTCAGGATCCAAGAGATCTTTTGCCATTTGTGTCATTCTTTCACTGACTTAGCTAAGCTTATGCTTTACTTTGCTTTTCTGAATATAGGTATAAAAATACCTACCTCCTCCAGGCTTCAGTTAATGAAGGATTTCATCTTTGTTCCTGCCCAGTGTAATTGCTTTACATCTACACAACTGTAAATATCATCATGATTCAGTCCAATGTTTATAGCCCCTTATCCCATAGCAAAAGGCACATTAGATATTCATTTACAAGCAACTGGCATCCATGTTTAAATTAGACAATTATTATGGGTATGCAACCAGAAGAATCTTCTGTAAAAATATCTTTTTTACTCTGTGAGACCTCTTAGGGCTTGGAAAGCAGATTGAAGGCAATTTCATGTGTTTATATTAACTTGCTGCTACGAATGAATCACAGTTTCCGCACAAATCCACTGAAGTGTTAATAGCATCTGTTCATTTTATGGAAAGTGATGGATTTAAAAATGGATGAATGGAGAAGAAAAACAGTCCCATCACCCTGGTGGTCCTGTGTCCAAACGGCATGTTGTGCTGAACAGTGATAAATTTTTATGCAGCTTCATTAGAGAAAAAACACCCTTTTGCATGTGCAGACCATCACTCCCTAAGCACTGGGTCCTTCTGCAATGTAAAATCACAATGACAAGAATTACTTTGAGAAACAAAAGGACTTGGATTTCTTTTACGTTGTGTTACATGGTGGTAGTACGACAGGGCGGGTGGCTCAGGTATCTAAATTCTTTGTTCACTGCCTAAGTTGAAAATGTAGATTCTCAAAATCCCCATTCAGCTGCTGCCTGCCCTAAACTACCTAGACACCTCCATTTCTGTGCATAAACCCCTCCCTTTAGCACAAAGCCTCATCGGCTGATTTTTAACCTGGGAAATAGATTTATTTTAAATAGTGGTATGTAGCCTTGTTGTGATGGCATTTATTTAGGGGGGAGAAGCCTGGAGTTCCAGTCCTTACACCAAGAGAGCAGAAAAGAACCAATTGTTGGATAAAATACAGAATAAGTTAACTTTCCACCCCAGAACAGACCGAGAGAGATTCAGGATATGATTTCGAACGGCAGCATGGACATATCTCTGATAGGATGATGAAGTCTTCAGCCTCTCCATCAGGTTCTGTGGGAAATACATGCCATCACAGTGTCATGAGATGGGCTTGGGCTCAGAGCTGACAGTGCCAGTGGTAGATCCCCGTGGCCCTGGTGTCCATTTTTGGCTATCTGCTGCAGCTGTGATCATTTCATTCCCAGGTGCAATGTGGTAACTTCTGCCTTGGCTGGGACAGGGAAGTTGGAGAGTGGCAGCGATGTGTTGGCGTGGGAGATGGAGCAAATTGTAGTACAAATAGCAGCTTAGGACCCTTGCTCCAATAAATCTGTGGCTGGGTTTGAACAAACTGGGGTTAAAGGTAGGAATAAAGTCTGTGTTGGACATCCTGTGTCAGAGGCATTCCTGTGCCGAGGATAATGCAATCCTGATCATAAACGCTCTCTTGCACAGGTTCTGCCTTCATCTGACCACATGCTGAGCCAATTTAATTCATTAGTCTTGCAGAAAACTATGTTTTGACGGATCAGTTTTTCATGGGGTTAGTGAATTTAGTCTCTCACAGTCCAGTCAGATGAGCTCGAGCTGTCACAAGCAGCAGAAGGGAGGGACTGGACCAAGAAGGAAGTAAAGAGGAAAGAAAAAGGAGAAGAATCATCCCCTTTTGGCAGCAGGGATGCTTTAGATTAGCTCAGCCATATCATCTAACTGGACTGTGAGAGTAAACTCTGCTCTGTTTTCTGTTATTGCTTGCTTTATGCTTTGTTTGTTTTGGTTTTTGATAGGAAGAAATGTAGCTGTATATATTTGGGAGAGGGTTTCGGGCAAACATCCTGATCTGACATCTGTTCAATGCAGCTTGGATTGGGATTTTTAGACCCCTCCCTACCAAAAAGTTGGGTTTAAAGTGCTTCCCTGTCCAGCCCGTCACGTGAGCCAGTGGCCTCCCTGCTATGTCAGGAACACCCAGAGATGCTGAACTCAGCCCGGGCGCTGTGCAGGGTGCCCTGCTGGTGGCTTCTTCCCACGGTGCCAGCTCCTGCTCCGGGTCCCAAAAACAAGGGCAAAGCCGGGAATCACATTCTCCTTTCCTGTGTTGCAGTCTGGTCTCTTAATTGTTATTTCAGTTCTTCCTGCTCAGTATGAGGGTCCCTCCCCCCACCCCAAATTTAAGTGTGTATCTTCTGTATGTCAGCAGCAGAGGAGAATCATCTGCAGAAATTCAACCCTGGGACAGGAAAAAAAAAAAAAAAAGTCCTGTAAGCATTCATTCATATTTGACAAAGAATTATCTTCAGCTGTGCTGTAACCTCACTTACATTGCCAGGACAACTGCTAGATGAATTTAAAGTTACAGGACAGTGCCCCTCTTAAGTACCCCTGCGAAGTTTTGGGGTGTTGTTTGAAACATTATTTTGTTCACCAACAGAATGGGAGGGCAATAAAAAGGTTCAGCAACAGAGCCCTTGTGGGCTGCTGCAAAAAGTGATTCCAGGTATACCTGTCTGTGTGAATTCTGTATTTCCCTCATTTTTGCTCATTTCCCTGATGCCTGCCTTGTTTTGGGGAACATAAGCTGGATTGTAAGTAGATTCCAATTTGCTGTTTGTGTCAGAAGATCAGACCCTGAAATAATTTGCTCCTGAACTGTTAACGTGGAAAGGTACCTAAATGGGTAACCCAAAGAGGTGCGTATAGCAGAGGAACCCTGGCGGTGTTCCTGGCACAGAAGTGTGTTCCTTCGTCTCGATTTGAAACATTCAGAAATAAAATCCTTGTCTGTTCTGATTTCTCTAAAGCTTCTCTAGTAACAGCTTATGGTTCTCTCTTCACGTTAAAGCTACCAAAAGCAGAAAACCAATCACCATATTTGCTGTGCTTCGAGAATTTCTTGACCAGTGCTCCACCAGCTATAAAATAACAACAGCTAATAGTAATAATAATAATAGCGACAGCCAAATAACCCAGAGCACTGCAGGGACCTTACATGTGGTGGGTTTTGTGGAGAGAATTAACATGAAAGAGGGTTCAGGCTGGGGGTAAAGGTCAGGGCAGATAAACTCCTATGTTCTGATACATTTCCTTAAAGTGGGAAGCGCTTTAGAAAGCAAGGCTGTGGGAAGGAGCTGTCAGCAACGGGGTGGTCAGCAGTGTCAAGGGTGGTGGCCTATGTTTTTCTTCTGTTGCAGCCTTTCATCCTCCATCTGTCAAGCTCCATAATTTTCAAGGCAGACAGTGGATTTTTAATACAAACCTTTAACTTCCCAGGTCCGAAGTGCCCCTTTTATCTTGGAATAATATAAAAACGGCAATAACTGTTTGGAAGATTGTTTAAAGTCAGTGTTGCCACCCAGGTCTCGCCGGGGTGGCACAGGGCTGCCAGTCACCCTGTCTGTGCAGGGGTGCGTGCGTGCAGGCTCCTGCTGCTGCTGCAAGGGTGGGCTGCGTTTCCCCCCGCCGCCAGCCAGCTGTTCGGGAGTGCGGAGCCTGGCACGGTGCCGGCTTGCAGATCCCACACATAGCTGTGGTGCAGCACAGAAGGAAAAGGTAGTTTAGGGAAAGTCCTGGAGAGAGGTGTCCCGGTGGAGCACGGCTGACTCGCACACCTACAGATGACATCTTGGAGGTGAGATCAGGATGGCCTTATGTGTCCTGCTGACCCTGCCCCACGAGGCATGACAACCCCATTGTGGACGCATTTGCCCAGCGCTGACCACATGGTATTGCCACGAGGCCTGATGTCTCAGGTATGGACTGAGCCTATGCAAAACCCCAACCGGTGTGTGCCTGAGCTCGTGCTAAGGACCGGTACAGGTCCGGGCTTCCTTCACACTGCGCTGCATTCTAGTGCTTAGCTAAAGCTGATGTCTTAGCACAGCTTGTGTCATATAATTTCAGCATGAACAGGACTTGGCCCACACTCAAAATACACAGTGTTTAAGTGTTTAAATTAAGGCTTAACTGACTCAGACATTGAATCTTGTTTCAGCCACTGTGTTGCTCTGTTACTGAACGCTACAAAGTGAAGCTCCTCCATTCACCTGCATGGAGATCCGCATCTCCAGCAGAACTGGAGATAACTGAAGCATCCAGATGAGTGAGCAAGAAGTCCTAGTCCCAGGTAGATCAGTGGGATTTTTTCAGTGGGGCTGTTTTGAGGCCTAGATTTCATCCAACTACCACAGCTGAAGTTCTCACGAAGAGAAAGCTGTCTATATCCCTTCACTCATTCCCCAACACATATACAACTCCTAAACATCCAAGGGATAGTGCTGAAATACTTGCAATGAGTAAATATAAGTAAGCATGGTTTCTTAGCCTGGAAATCTCATCTGGAAACAAACAAAAAATCTTATATGCAAGTATCTCTGAGTGTGATGGGGATCATGTCTCTTTGTACCTCTTGACATTGCTGCTGGTTGGACTTCTGAGTTCTGCCTTTCTGTGGTTTAACACAAAAATAACCTGTTGAATTCTGTATCTGCTTGTAAATGAAGTTGTAAATAACAACTGAAAATCCAGGTTGTTTTTTTGGATGTGTTTGCATAATTCCATGCAAGAAATGCCAAAGACTGAAAATCAGGATTGGGCAGAGGTAGCAAGTTCAGGTCCAGATCTGTATGCAAATGTTTGCAAATGTAGAACAGAGAAGGGGTTCTGATCCAGACATTTAACTTAGCTTGTTACTGCAATTCAAACTCAGTTGCAACATTTGGAGATGGATCTGAATCCCCTTGGCAACAGGAAGTGTTTGGATGTGTGGGTATTTGAGGCCATCGGTCTAGAAAGACATTGATGAGCGCACATGCATCAGCTTGCCCACACACATACGTGCACACACATTCCTCTACCAGAGTAGGAAGTGGAAACTCCCTGCAAAGAAAGAACATTGCACTACTAATGACTTGGGCCATAAACATTATCATATGCAACCTGCTGTTGTCTTTTGCGTTGATGCTGGGGAGCAGAATCTTTGAAACATGGGAAATTTTCTAATGGTGTACTTTAGTGCTGTATGCAAACTTTTAGGTACTAAGCTTCCTAATCACTACCGTATGGCTCATAAAAGAAGCAATCTGATACCAAGTACCAAGAGAGGTTGTTATTCCTCCGCTCTATCCTATACCACTCCAAATGTTAGAACAATAAATACATTTACCTCTTGTTTAAGATCACTTAAAATAAGTTGTTTTAATTAAACCTCCTAGCAATCTATCTGCACTAAGTGATTAAGTGCCTCTTCTTTCAGTGAAAGGAGAAGGGATTATCACAAGACAAGACAGATTGAATTATGGGCAGTACTAGAACTGGGTAAAACTGCTGAATATTTTCCATCTACATTCATGCGAAAATACTGAAGTTTGAGTTTGCATGATGTTATTCCTCTCAAATATTCCCCCCTCCTTTCTGTCCTTCCTTCCCTCCCCACTGCCCCAGAGTCAATGAAATAGTTATTTCCCTCAGGTTAAAGTTCAGCTTTGAATATCAGCTTTAAAAGCTGCCCAAGAAGAGAGCTTTCTTTACTCAATGGGCATCATTTTCAGCAAATGAACATAAAAAATGGAATTATAGTAACTGTGTTGATACACTATACCTATCTAAAATTGTTCCAAATTTGTAAGAATTTTGAGTTGTCTGGCAACCAGTTCTTTGCAGCCATATCATTAAAAGTGTTGGGGGGGCATCATGCTATTTTTACATTATATTTTGGAATATTTTGTGTGAATTAAAATTCAGTAATTATTCTTTCAAACCAAGCTTCTTAAATTGCTCTCAGCTTAGGAATCACACTGGTGGGTTTGTTGTTTTATTGCTAGCCGTATCACTTTCAGGATGGAGAACAGTCACAATAAAAGGCTCTTTTATGTCTTGTAATATGTCTTGCAATGGTTATGGCAGTATCTATCTTTTAGCTTTTGTACATTCAGTTTCCTTTTCAAGTTCCCCTCCCATCTCTCCCCCCATTGCCTCTACCCCGGTACCTGACATGATGGATTGGATGGAAAACTAAAACAAAGTCTAGATCCTGGCACAGTGCAGGCAGGCAAGCACTCTAGACATACTGCTCTGCTAATTTATTTGGATTCTTTACCTGCAACCTCCCTGCTGTTTTAGTACTGGGGCCTCTCTTGGGTAGAGACAGGCAAGCATGCTGTGTGGTGGTTTTATTGTGATGTGGACAAATGATCATGAGGAACTAGCTGGAAACCATTGAATATACTAGCTTGCAGTGGTGGCATTTAAAGGTAAATGCATTAACAGCGCGCTACGACCTCCTTTTATCTCCCCCACCGGCATGCTGTGGGCAAATCAGGCAGGATGCCACCTTGGGAACTGATTGCTGCTGTTTGCAGTTTATAGCCAATCTCCAAATAGGAGCGAGAGCGAAAATGAAGACAAAATATGGGAGTTGAGCTAATGTTGCAGCATTGTTCCTCGTTTTTAATTTACCCTATTAGCTGACGGGGGCCTGTGTTATGGTTAGGGTTAGGGTCTGGCTGGTTTAGGCTCCAACTTTCACTGAAGGGCACATGAAAATGATGTGTTAAAATGTAGTCCTTCCACTAGACTTGAACTGGGCGGTTTGGGCTCCTAATTTTAAAGATTTCTGAAGGAAGCAAAGCTCAGTACCCATCCCAAGCATGGGTTGTTTTTTTTGCTTATAGTAATAAATGGCACTGCCAATTGCCAATGCTACCACGATCTCTTTCCACAACTTTCCAAGATTACAACTACAAAGAAAGCCTAATAAATGACCCGGGGGATATGACTTCTTACTCTGGCACCTCAGAATATACATCAGAAAGAGGGAAGGAGAAACATCGTATGAAGGAGTAAGGAGCAACAGCATGCATACGAGGCCATACCTTGGCAGCATTGATGGGAAAGATCATGGCCATACAAGGCTAGCTTAAAGTTCCCACAGCTTGGGGGAGCTTGGAGTTGGTGCCAGCCCCAACATCCACAGGAGTAAAGGCACGCCTGGGGAAGCAGGGCTCCTTCGATTCTCGGTGAGCGGGCAGCTGCTTCGGGAGCACAGCTAGCCAGCACCAGCGCGATGCCGCTGAGCTGCTGGGGGGCATTTCAGCGAGGACTTCAGCAACCGAGAGAATTTGCTGTCTGGCCTCCCAAGCTTGGGTTTAGCAGGGGATTGCGGCCATTCTGTCTTTTAAAACACAGTGGGAAGTTTGTTTCCTGCGTAATTACAGAGAAAATTCAGTCTTTTCAAGTTAGGTACAGAGCTGCATGTTACTAGAATGTACTGCAGCATAAGGAAACTACTCATGAGAGTCTGTCTCGCAAATAACATTTACATTTTTGCTAATTAGAAAGAATTGAGCTTTTGTTTAACTGTACAGATATGGTTTGATGTTTTTAAAGGAAAGGAATTCCAGAAGGGCTGTTTCATCAGCAGGGTGAATTAACAAAGAAAAAGAAAAAAAAAAGAAAGAAAAGAAAGAAAATTGAATGTTCCCTCAGACATATTTTCCAGTTCAGATGTCTAAAATACATGTGATCTTCCAGCTACATTTTCGTCTCGCAGATCCTAGTGTTTTTTATTAGGACAAGTTTCATTTTATTGCCTTGTTTTCCTGTAAAGCCAACAAGTTAAAACAACAGGATTTAATTTTGGATTGGCAGGCCAGCTGAAGGATAATACATTGTGTGCCCCCCTTTTATCTTTTTCTTTTCCTTCCTCCTCTGCTTCCCGGTCTCCTTGAGGTGCTCCACTTTGCCACTGTGCTGCTCAACTTATTGGCCGAAAAATCTTTGCAGGTGATTTATAGAAGCCTATGGTTATTGTATGGCTAATGATTCATGGAACTTCATTAAATACCAAGTATGTGCCTGCTTACTGTCTGTGCACACTGCATATTAGAACCTTTGCACTCCCCCTTGCAAATTGCCCCCATTAAAGTCGCAGACAAAAGGTCCTCTCAGTAGCTTACATATTTTCCCACATGTGAGAGAGCAATTGGAAACTTCCTCTTGATAACTAAAAACTTTTGAATTAGAATTTATGAGAAGGGTCTTTTGGTCTCATTGCCTAAGGGCTGAAACAGATCCCAGTGTGTACAAGCGCTCCTTTGATGCATGGAGCTGCACAGGGTAACATTTTTTAACAGGATCAAAAAGCGTAATGCAGGGACAATGTGTGGAGGCCCTTACTCTGACACAAGGAGTCAGAGTCTGTGTTTTTCCAAGGCTAAAAACGTAAAAGTATGTGTCCAGGGTAGCAACAACATTTTATATTCTTTTTAATTGCAGTAAAGTCCAAGATAAAATAATGGCAGTCAGTGTTACAACTTCCTTTTCTTTAATGTTCCTCTAAAAATGCTTTGAAGCTGCTATTACCTTTGGGAAAGTATTGTATATGTGTTAGGGGAAACTATATCAAAAAGAAAATAAAGGGCCAGATCTTTAATTGGTAGAAATCAGCATGACTCTATTACAGTTATCGGAATTTCTCAAGCTGTGGATATGGCTAAAAACTTTCGGTCATTTCTCACTGTGTGCTAATATATTCATGCCCACTTCAGTTACTCAGTAGGACTGTCCTGTTCTGAGTTTACCATTGACAAAATATTTTTCAATAGCACTTCTTTACAAAGAAGCAAAAGTCTTAAAGGTATGTCTAACTTTCAAATCAAAAATATTTCTTTTGCTTTCAGCTGTATTATTCAAGAGCTTTAAAGGAGACATGGGCATACGTCCTGGCTGTTTTGAAGTCTCTTAAAAAAAGATCTTGATAACTAAAATTTTGGTCACCTAACAGTAAAAGGAAATGATTCGGCACCCATTCAGGTGCCTTATATCAATCTTTAATTATATCTCACTTCACATTATGTATGTCTCTACACAACCAAGAGAGAAAAAAAGGAACAGCTTCATGTTATGGAGCCAAAAGATCACAGACATTATTTTAAAATAGCCACATGGCACCAAACTTGTCTATTGCATTATTGCAATAGAGATGCATTTGAGACAGATATTTTCTATATTCACACTGGCAATATTTGTGAAATTTGTCATGATAATCAAGTTATAGATATAAGCTAAAAGGGATGTTTTCATCAGCCAAAAGCATCAGGTTTGAATTACTTATACTGTCTTTAATGCAGCAGTCCATCTTACTACTTCTGCAACTGATGAATTAAATTTCTCTCCCTTTACTCCGTTTGTAGGTCTCCTGAATGAGAGAGAAGATATAAACCTTGATTATTTTTGTAGTCATTTAAGAGCCAAGTGAACTTTTCAAAATGAGTATAAGTTTGGCTTGGTCTCACTGTTGCAAATTTTCTTCTTCTCCAATAACATACTGCCAGAGTGTTTGAACCTCAGTGGTGATCTTTAGAGAGCACGGCATGTGGAATACAAAGAGCCCTGAGAAAGTGCTTTCTGAAAGACCAGAATAACTTCACACATAAATCAGAAAATGTAATGGAATTGGTTGGGGTCAGCGAGAAACTTCCTGGATCTGGAGGGTCTCCTAATCTTTGCTTATATGGTGCCAGCATGATGGGCTTTTGTCTAATTTAGGATTGACTGCTTTACTTATGTTTGTTTATTAATATCTATGACAAACAACATCTGCATGATGCCATCAGATATCATCAGCTTACTCAGAGGGACATATTTCATTAATTTGGCCCTAACTTTGTCTCATTCTGGATGTATTAGATTGCAACTCCAGTGTATTTGAGCTGTGAAACTGAGGAGAAAAAAAAGATCCCTAAATTCCTTTCTTTCTCCATAGGGGAATGGAAACAAATAAACAGAATAAGGTTTCTAACATTTAAGAAGTGGGAGAGATGGCAAATTATCTTGCTCCAAGTTTCACTCTGTATTCTCAGTGAGAATTTAGAATATATACCTCAACAAAGGCTTGGGTGCACATTTGAAATGTGTTTGTTACAGGGCATTCCTTTCTCTCCAGCTGAGCAGCATATAAAGCATTGGCTTTATTGTAGTCATCACTTTCAAAAAGTGGAGTGCCTCAGATTAAAAATCCTGTGGCATTAAATGGGGGAAGAGATTCTTCTTTGTGAAATAACTTGAAAGTTTCAAATTCAGAAAACAAATTCTGTGAGTCCTCAACGACGGCCCTCTGTAAGTACTTCATCAGTGGAGATGTAGAACTGTCTGACCATCAGGTCAATAAAAAGTACAAAAAGTTTGATGCAGAATTAGGCAAAAAGGAGGAGTGTTATTAAGCACAGGTAAAAATAAAGAATACGCGAATATACTTAAGAGTAGGGGCTAATGGCGATAATTTGTTGTTCAAGTAAGAAGAGGTTTCTTTGATTCACAGAAGCATTAGCAGGTGGGAGTTGGCCGTGTGCTGAGATTTCTTTTTCTGCAGCTCCAGTTTCAGCTGCAAAGTTTCGCAATTCTCTCAGGGAAATCTGGGAAAGCTACATTGGGAAATGCTGGTGATTTTGAAAGTTCAGTCAATTTGGGTGACATTTGGCATCATCATTTTTTCCTTCTGGTGAGATTCCATTAACTTTGCTTCCTTACTTGGCAATAACTAAGAATGCTCTATAGTTTTTAATTGCAATATGGGAAGCTCTACCAGGATGACTTAAGGGCAAAACAGCTGCACCCAGTCTGTTCTTCCTCCTCTTCCTGAATTTAAATAAAATCTGGTCTTATCTGAATATGCACCCAGAAGACTGGATGGTAATTTAAGCCTCAGTTAGGGAACATATTTAAGAATATGCCTAATTTTAAGCAAGTGCTTAAATCAATGGGACTTAAGCAAATGCTTGAAGTCAGGCATGTGGTTGAGGTGTTATCCTGAATGTGGGTTCTAATCCTTAAACAATAGCAAAGCCCGGAGGAAAGGGCAAGCTATCTGGGATCCATTCTGGGCTCTTTTGTTGGTTGTGTTATAGTCTATAAAATAAGGATCATTATTCTTATCCCTCTTTGTGAGGCACATTGAAAATTATCGGGGAAAAGCACTCTGAATACTGTTATTATTGGCTATACTTCTTGAGACTGAAAAAATTTACAGACAGACATTCTCAGTGGATTTCTGGTTCTTCCTCCTTTCAGTCAGGCAGGAAATACCATGAGAATTGAAAGAAGGATGCATACCCATGATCACAAATAATCTTAATCTCCTTCTTTGTGCTACTTCTGTAAATAATTAGATATTGCTACGCTCTTGTTTCTGCAAGCTCCCGCAGCGCATGGGACGTACTGTGTGCAGGCATACCTGCCCCAGATACCACAGGCGAGCTGAAAACTGAGTTAGGAGATAATAGTACGATGGAGCGTGTGTGTGTGTGTGTGAGAGTGACTGTGTGTATGAGAATGAGTGTCTGGGGTGGGGGGGTGAGCCTGTGTATTCCTGAGCCCACGTTACAAGTAGAGCTGCACTGAAAATAGTAAAAAGGCATGAGCTTGCGTAAGTTTAAAAGTGTGCTTGAAAAGGGCACGCCGATCATAATCACTAAAAGGGCAGCATGTCACTCAGGCAAACAATCCTTAGTCCCATGTAGCTTTATTAAACTCTGTCCCTGTAAATAAGGTGTTGCAGGATCAGGCTCCATGGTGCTGGTCGCTCGTGTGCAGTCCTGTGTTGTTGTTTGGCTGAAAGAGCTTGAGGCAGCAAAGAATCCATTATTGATGATAATACAGAGTTCCTCACATTCTCACTACCTTAAGTCAGAGCTCATTCTCCAGCTTCCATGTGAAGGGCCTGGAGCCAAGGCCATGAGCCTGTGTATATGTGTTCAGGACAGTTAATATTTATGATGCATCTTACTGGGAAAATTAGTATAAAGCTGTGTTCCAACAGTACATTTATCCCATGACCTAGTTTTATGAATAACGTGCTGAAACACGGCCTGCTTGATTTAAACCTTTGTCACCCATTCTGATGGATACAGTGCCTAGCTCAGGCTTATGCAATACAAGCTAGGATTTGTGCAAAAATGTGATGTGTATTAGTGCAAGGTAAACAGATGGTAATGCTTTTGTTAATACCAAGCACATACAAAGATATTTATCAAAGGACCACATGTAAGGTCCATAGCTCTTGGCAGAGATCCCTACACTATTACATCAGCTAATAAGAATAACCATTTTATTGCATTACAGACAGTTTTTGCAGGGTTGCTTTAGACTGTGCAGGCGGCTGCAAAACTTGCCACAATTCATAGTCTAAGTATCTGATTCTGAATAGCGCTGAACATCTATAATACCCTGTTGGTTTTTGTTGTTATTTTTATTTTATTGCTATGGCTCTCGGCATTTCTCCAGAGCAACCCCCTCCTAGGGAATTCCACTGCTAGTTACCAGCTCTGAAATATGTGCAAGAAAGCCAGGCAGTGAATACACTGAAATGTTGGAGTGCAGGTGTAAGAGATGGTTAGTGAGAGACTTCAAAGGGAAGGAGAATGAATTGGAAAGATTGGAAGCGAGCTTTGACACTACACCAGCCACAGAGATATGCAGGCAACACTGGAAAAGGCAGTTATTTTTAAAGAGAAGTGTGGCTGAACATAATTTATGCCAAAGAACGTTGCATCTAAAAGCTACAAGGCTGGTTTAGGTTGGCAGTCTCCCCATCTGATTTATACTCTCTTCTTCCATCATCATCATCAGCAGAGATTGCTTGTAGCATGTAGTGGGAAATCTTGGTCCCTGGGACACAGGGAATACCCTGGGGATACAGCTAGTAACTCTGCAGAAGGAGAAAAGAAAGTTTTCATTACTACCACCAACCAACAACATGAATTTTGATTTTCACCTGATCAAAAAGCTGTTACTTCTCTGGAGACACTTGGTACTGTTCGGAAAGCCATTTCACAAGGCTTACTCTCGACTGTGGAGCCATCTAAAGAAGTCTGTGGCCCTGACTCCAAAGCCCTCTCACCTCCCCTCAGCCGTGCTAGCACAGTGGTTTGTGGGACACGCCGTGGGCTGAGGCTGCTGTCCAGCGAACACAGGCACAGGCCAGGGCAGCTGCTGCTGAAGGAGCCGTCCTTCTTCCCTGGGCCAGGTCTGCTGCTCCCACCCTGTAGCACTTTGTCTCTTATGCTGGCAGAGCACAACAGGTTCAGTGGCTACACAGTGACCCAGGCTGGAGAACTGACTTGGCCGAAAATGGACAAATTTTGATTTATTTTTTTTTCTCCTGTCAGTCTTGTTTCCAGCCAGATCAGTTTCCTAATCTGTTCTACCTTGAGGCTGCGCACTTGCTTGTGCCAGGCTGAGGAAAGGCACAGGAACGAGCAGGCTGGGAAGAGCTGAAGCGCTTCTTTCAGGTGGCAAGGCTGGGCCACATTGACCTGAAGAGTTTCTTGATACTAGAGCATGATTTGGTCAACAGTAAAAAGAGCCTGGAAGAGAAGGTGAAGGGAGCCCTCGTAACCTGGATCATTTCAGTGATGCTGTTTACAGAGGGGTTTACAGTGAGGACAGCGGTACTGACCTAACTGAAGGCCACTGAAGAGTCACGGGCGTGGGATCTGCTTTGCTGTGGAGGCACGGTATGTGGGACCACTCTCCGAGCCTTGGGTTTGTGGTAGCAGGGAGGCCCGCAGTTTCCAAAGCGGTGTGCTTTTGAAAACACGTAGGACAGGTGAGGCAGCACAGGGGGCATGCAGCCGCTCCCGCAGCACTCCAGGACCTAAAATTCTGCACTAAGCAACAGAAATACATGTGAGATCCCGACAGAGAACACCAGCTCAGTTGGCAGGTCCCATTGACTTCAGTTCTTAACATTAAGCACATAATATAATCTTTCCTGGATATGCTTCCATGAACCACAGCATGAAATTAGTTGAAAAAGGAGAGAAGGGTGTGTGAGTTGGAACATTTCTACCAAAAAAAGCCACTTTTTCACAGAATTCTCAGCACTGGACCAGACTCTGATCTCCTTAGATTCATTCGGCAATACTTTTACTCCAGAGCATTGAAGTTATTAGGATCCTCACAGGTTAAAGCATTACCAAAAGATAAGCAAGAGTATGACACTGTGGCCTGTTTATATAACACTACATCTGTCTAGGACAGCTTCAGGCCAGACTGTCAGCTCCTTTTTCCTTGGAGGATGGCTATGAGCAGTTGTAGTTGTTTTGATTTTACAGGTCTGATTATGAATTTTCATCAGAAAGGTCAGGTCTGGACCTTATTTGTTTATTGTTATTTATTCA
Source organism: Anser brachyrhynchus (assembly GCF_964034855.1). NCBI lineage: Eukaryota > Metazoa > Chordata > Aves > Anseriformes > Anatidae > Anser > Anser brachyrhynchus. The sequence goes on along the minus strand of NC_137699.1, from coordinate 18,591,033 downwards.
CTGGCTTCCTGTCATTTGTAAAGATAATGTTGTTTACTCTTTCAGAGACTAATTTGTATCATTATTTTAATCCTGTGTGTAATTAAATAAGAGGTTGGGCTGAAGATACCACTGATGCACATGCTTCATTTTAAGACCTCAATGTCTTTTATTTTGGAATAGTGCTGTGACTCAGAAGCAGATAGTGTTAAATTAGTTCTGTTACTTTCAACTCCATCACAGCCGTCTCCCTGTGACTTACATGGCACTGACTTCCTAAAGTTAAAATCCTAAAATCCAGCCCATGATCACTGGGACAGCTCCCAGTAATTATAAGCCCAAGAAGCAGAGCAGCAGAGCACAGATGCTGCTCAAGTCATTTGCCTGCATAGCTGCAGTGAAACTATTAAATCAGTCTTCTTGTTGGTCTGAGGTTTCTTTTAAACATTTCCTCTGTTGTAAACATTCCACTCCTTTTTTTCTGTATTGTGGCAAATGTCAGAATTCAAAGGACTGTCTTCAGCTGACATAATGACCACTGCCCCTTTCCAGAAACAAACCATGCCACAATATCTTTCCTAATACTTTTGCTATACTGCGTTCATGTTGGCAGGTTTCCATCCCTAGAGTTTCAATAGCTCAGTATTCCTCCTTCTGCTGGATTTTATCCCCCAAATTATTTTCAGTCTATGCCAGCTTGAAGAGACTCATCTCGGGCTTCTAATAGATGGGAATGAAGTGGGCATGCGGTGGGTGAACAGAAAGTTTCAGCCTTAGTTGTGGCCATTCCTCTAGCATAATGATCAGTTTGGGGTCAAATGAGAGCTAGGAGGCTGAATCACAAACTGGTAGCAACTCATACCGGCGGAGCTGTTACAGCTACTATTAGCTGAGGTTCTGCTCCAGGCGCTTTTGATTTCTAACATTTCTTTTATTATTTTACAAGTATTTCAATTACTTGCCAGTAGGTGTGTCAATTGCCTTGTCTAATCTTCCTTTTTGCTGATTCTTGTTTCCCTAGGCACCTCAACAAATTACCAGAACTAGGAAAGAGTCCAGACCAGTAATAATCTGTAATCGTGATGCTTGGGAAAGTTTGGATTTAAGATTAGAAATGAAAGTTTCTACTAAAATTGCACTCAAATGAGAACCTCAGGTCCTTTTTTTTTTTTTTTTTTCTTTTTTTTTCATGCTCCGAAGACTACAAATAGATAAATAGATTCTCTAAAAGCCTAAGTTACACTCTACATCAGTGAGATGCAGGTTTCTGTCCATCTTAACCAATTCCCTCGAGTACTTTGTGTTTCCTGTGCAGTTGGGTAGACCTTTAGAAGAAACAAGGAAGACACATGAGGGGTTAGGTGCTAGATAAGGCTTACTGAGACTTCTGTCAGACCTGGTTACTTTTGAGTCTGTTCCATCTCAGTGCTCAAGTCTGCTATTGTTGGCATGAGTGAATCCAGATTTTCAAAACGAAAGCAAAAGTCTTCTTTGCCATCCTCAGACTGTTTAAATGGCTTCAATTATTTTGTGTAGCTGCTCAGCTGAATATTATCTAACTATAGTTTGAGGTACCGACCAAGCTCTGAAATGGTACTGCATCAGCAAGCAGAATCTTACACCAGCGGGAAGGCAGGCTCTCAACCTCCGCCTTCTTGTGCCTCTGGCTGTGTCTTCTTTTAGATGAAATTTTCAAAAAACCTAAATAATTTAGAAACTAAAGTTTAACTGTGAATTAGTGAGCTTTAGACTTCTAAATCACTTAGGTCCCTTAAAAATCATGTCTGTATTTGGTACGTAACTGGTACTCGGAATTGGTCCGTTAAGGACTTTGCGATCCATATGGACTTTGTGATCGCTATGTGAGGAAAACGTTGTGGAACTTCCATATCGCAGAGTTATTACACTGTCCTACAGCTTAGCAATCCAAATGCTGCAACAGTAAATTAAAATAAATCTATCTAAAATAATACCTTATACAACTGACATTGCCAGGAGCAGGACTGGACATGAAATAACAGCACTTTTATTTCAGCATGCCCAAGATTTTGTTGTTGGTGGTGTTTTTTTTATTTTTATTTTTTATTTTTCCAGTTTGTTGACAAGTTGAAATAGCTGTTATGATACCACAAGGAAAATGATGGAAAATGAAGGCCTTGATTATGTAACCCATTTTCCAATGAATGGTTGGTCAAAATGTGTAATTTAAGTTTGTAGGAGTTGTAGAACTAGCCTTCTATTATTACATTAATTCATGTTTACGTTAATAGAAAATTAATTTACATTAATACAAAAACTCTACTTGTGTTGATATTTTTAAGGCAATTGATAATTATTACAACTCACAGTGTGGCAGGTGGCTTTATTTGGATTTATTTCCTTCAGGGTACTATATCCTAGCAGCACTAACGGATGGAAGGAATAGCATGCTCTTTTTTTGACCCATTCATTTTAGAAACCTTTCCTTTGTTAAAAATCAGTCCAGTGGCCTTGGGACAAGGCAAGGGCATAAGGGGATTTTATTTTGCCAGGGGCAAAATGTCAAGACTTATGGGCTCTTCTGCTTGAATGAAGAGGAGAAAACAGATTGTATCAGTGGGGCTGCTCCCTTGACAGTCAGCTTTGTAGAGCACAGAGCCCCTCCACCATGAAAACGAACCTCTGTTTTACAGATTGGTGCCCATCTGCTTTCTGTGGCACACAGTGCAAAGAGCTGTACTTGAGGTGCAAGGTGTTTATTTCCCCCAAGTGGGTGCTTAGTTAATGTCACATTCCACATGGCTCTCATGAAAAAAAATATCCTGTAGTCAGAAGGCCAAAATTAGCTTCTCCTTAAAAGCCTGAAAAGGCAAAGAGATTAAAAACTATGTGGGTCACAGTAACCCTCTCAAAATGAAGTGATTGATACTGAATGCTGAGAATGAACTTTCTTATCCCACTTCCAGTCAAAAAAAAAAAAAAAGGTCCCTCTAGGCTCTGGTTTTAAATGGACTATTTGCAGTGGCTCTGACTCCAGGTCCAAGGCCATCTATTTTGCACTACTGTCTCAATCATGTCAGGTCAAAAAGAAAATCTTTGTTAGATTCCAGCACAAAATGAAGTGAATGATGAAAGCCAACAGATCCAGGTAAAAGCTAAAGGGGAAATTATTGTGATGACAAAAAGAATGACAAATGTAAGCAAAATAGATTTAGAATATTTTCAGAAGGCCCAGAGGAGCCTTTAGGCATAGAAAGACGTAGTCAAATTCATCATCAAACAGCCCAGTCCATATGCTGATGTGGGATAGGATTCTTGGAGAGTGATACACTGTGTTCCAAGTAGATAAAACTGTTCAGAAACTTAGGAAGAGACTACATTGACACTTGTCACACAGGGACCTGGTACAATTTATGACCCTTCGCTGGTGGTTAAATACCTGTTGAGAATAACATAAAACAAACAAACAAAAAATACTTTTAATAGAATTTTAGTGCCAGGATAATGCTAATAAAATCTAAATATATATGCTTTATGCATACAGCTGTGCAAATATACTTTATGTAAGAACCAATAGTGGGGAAAGAAGGGGAGAGGAAGGAATTGGGGAGGGGGGCAAAATCAGCTTTAAAGCAAGAAATGGGGGGAAATGCATTTCAGCCAGAGTAAAATCTTCATTTTGAAGATTTTGTTTACATTTTTTAAAATAAATTTAACTGAACTTCCAAATGAAATTTTATGCAAAATTAAAATCTGAAGTATTTTGTCTTGACAAACTGTGAGACAATTATCTAAATTTTCAAAATGAAGCCAGTATTTGAAAGAATGTTCAACACAAAAGCATAACCCTTTTGGATATGAAGATTCATATATGATTTCAAAAGTACTTGACTGAACATTTCATTCCTATCTTTCTGCATAGATACTTTTAGCATACTAGCATTTAACTGATTAAACAGCATTTTGAAATGTAGGTGTCAATTTAGAGGCTGGGATTTAGGTCAATATACATACATTTACTATATTTTCTCTTCAGTCTGGACTTCATGTAGTTTATACTTTGATATAATCATCCTGGATCCCAGAAGGATCTATTTTTCCTTTTTTTTTTTTTTTTCTTTAACCAGAGTAATTATATTGACATTCTGGTAATTGCTATTAAATTACAATCTTTCAGAAATACATTTTATTTATTCAACTTCTGTATGGGATAAGCCAACTGCTAGTATGGCTAATGGTGCACTGTAGGTGGATAGTCCTAAATACTGCAGTCATTTAAAACTTGGTGTAGTCCACTGTGTGTATGAGTTACTGCTTTCTCAGCCACTACCCTTGCAGAGAATACGTGCTAGTGATTAGGAGCAGTCCCCTGATATTTTTGTTGACTTGTCCACACTCTCCTTCTTCCCCAGCATCAACATACTCCACACAAATCTCAAGAATGAACACGGTAATCCTATACTGGAATCCGGTAATACATTGCAAAATAATCAGGGTGAAAAATGCTTCCCAAAGTCTCCCTGACAGGTATAGGGGAGCACAGTGGGAAAACGTAATATTTTTGGTGGAAACAAAAGATATTTTTTCATTGAAAAATAAAATTGGCTTGTTTGACTTCTATGTTCATTTTCCCTCCATCTCTTTTTTAAAATGCAAAGGTTAATTTTTAATGGAAGAATGTGTCAATTTGCCCTAATACAGGATCATTTGAGCTTTGGCTAATGCTTGGGGAGTAGGCCTCTGAGGAATGTCAGGAGATGGAGCAGCAGCATTCTGCTGGCCCTGGGTCAGTGCTAAATGTGCAGCGCACTAGGACAGTTGACTTACTACGCTCCTGGAAGCGCTCTCACTCAGATTAGATGCACAATTCGGGGCTGAATCACAGAACACACGTTGCTTTTTTTTTTTTTTTTCCTAGGCTTTAAAGTCACAGCCAAATCATGCTGATAATTTGGTCTTTGAGTTGTGTGTTCTTCTACCCAAATTCCTCTCATGGTGTCTGTTTGAAGTGTCGCTGTTTACTCAGCCCCAGCTTCCGTCCATGTTTTTCTGTCCTGTTTACCAGCTTCTGCCCTTTCTACCCAAGGTGACTTACTCCAACTGGGAGATAACAGCATTTGGCCTGAAATGTTCCATGCATACTGAAAAATGCTATTATTTAAATAATGGACATACAAAGCCGCCTTTTGTAATTAAACTGGTTTACACATGTGGAACACGCTGGCTGCATTATGGCAAAATGATCATTTTAAATTTAAAACATGCTCTCCCTCGTTACAGAAACGTATTCTGCCTGGTTCCTTCCTCCCCCCGGCTCGTTTAAACAGAGATGCCATTCCTTTCTCCATCTGAGTTAAATACCACAGTATCCTTTTCGGCAGGCTTCTAAGCTAAATCTAATCAAGCTGTGTCACAGCTCTGTCAGGCAGGTTGCTCTTTCTTTGGCCTTGAATAATTGGAAGAATGTTGGCACTTGTGCCTGGGCCATGAGAACGTGACCCGGGTTGATATTTAATCTACTGCAGTGCTAGGCTGCACTAGGGCTGGGGCCTAAGCCAGGCCTTGGGAGCAGTGTGTTAGACATCAGCAGCACTCATTTTACCTTGAAATGGATTCCATTTGATGTATCATTACACCGCTCCAGGAGAATGCTTTAATGAGACAGATACATGTGCTGGAAAGGATTAAATTGTTGTCCTTTAAACTTTTTTGCTTTGCTTGCCTAATAGCTACAAGGTGCTGGGGAGTACCTGGGAGAGGCAAAAGGTTACGGAGCTGGCCAAAAATAGCTAAAACTGAAAGTCTGTCATCTCTGGATCTGCGAGCACATTGCAAGAATTGCAAATATCTGGCCTGCTTCTCTCTCCCGCAAAATAAGAGCAAGCACCGAAATCGCAGTTCGGCTTTAACCTCTTCTCTGTGAAAGTTCAACCTAGGAGGGAATCGCAGAATTGCTTCATGTCCTTGTAACTTAGAATCAACCCTTTTTGTGCACAAGTAAAACATTCATCATCCTTTGGGATGTGGGAGAGAGAAGTTTTCATTCCCCTTCTCACAGGCGTATATAAGCTCCAGGAGCCCTCAGGAAAGAGGAAATTCCTTTCAGATCTATGGGTTGTTCCTGCTGAGCAATCTTAAGTCACCATGTATTTCAATAGTTTTGTTAACACTTTCATGGAGATTTCGGTGAGAGCTTGTGAGGTAGGGGGTGGTACAGAAGAAGCTGGGGGTGGGGGAGGAAATAACAATTAGAACCTTTTCCAGGGAGAAGTGTAAATTGCTATTCTCTCCATTCGCAAGAAAGTCTTCTGACTTGAATGACTTGCTGAGGTGCTTGAAAATGCCCTAGACTCGGGTCGCATGCATGAGGAACTATTTAAACTTTGCTAAACAGGGGAATATACTCCCAATTTGCAAAGGAGCCTGCGGTGACATTTAATCTGCATAAAAAGAAGGTGATTTCAATGACTCTTAATCTCCGATAATGAGATGTACCCATTTGGACACAACAAACTGCCGCACCACGGTCAGTGATTTCCACATTAAATCTCAGTTACAGTACTTCATTTTTTTGCCTTCAAGTTCCTCTGATTTTGTCTTATGCTGTAGAGGAATGCTTAGGGCTAAAAAGCAGCACCTCTCCATCTCACCATATAGTCTGGGGATGTGAACAATGGGAAAAAGGGACTTTGTTGTGGAGTGAAGTTGTGAGACGCTAATCAGGTGTGTTACTGATTAACTCGGCCTCCTCTGGAATGTCAACGACTTCTTTTCTTCCATGCTACAGTATTAAGGGATGAAGTGTTTGTCCGTTTCACATGTACTCCCCCAATCTAATTTCCACTTACATTGTTAGCAGAGACCAGCACCTGCTTTTAAGTCATTCTAGCCCCTGTGATGCAGGGCTCCTCTTACATTTTACAGTACGTGAGTCCTGATAAAAGCAAAGTACTGTTTCCAAATATGATGTTAAGTAAAATCTTTTCCTTCTTACTGTGAGAAATCATTCCGTGGCCTTGAGAACAATCTCCTCAAACCTTTCACATCAGTCTGAGAATAATGCAACCCTTTGAAGACAGCTAATAAAACAGCTTTCTAAATTTTTGTTTGTGTTCTGTGAAAGATCCTGGATGCATTAGCAAAGGTAATGCCAAGAGTCTTTTTATACATCCTTTTGTGTACTAAATGATTGGATAAAAATGAAAAACTTTCTGTAGAACAGACAAGAGTACTCACGGTTGTCCATTATCCACAGTTTCTTCTCTGTGTTTATTTTGACTAGGAACCGTCATATGACGAGAAAGGCCATTCCCTTCTGGGAATGTTTTCTCACAAGTAGGACAACAATGTCAGACTGACCTAAAGGAGGTTGTTCTCTTACATTTCCTTCGAGTTCTTCTCCCTTGAATGTGACGTGTTGCAAATGAAGTGAGGCCATCAGAGATGATCTCTTGTCACTGTCAAGTGACAGCTACCACTTCGTTTTGTCAGCAAACATTCTGGTTTGGATTCAGTTCAGGTTCACACAGTCCCTTTACCTCCTGTACTGACCACTAGGAAAGCTTGAGCTTATTTGTAGCCTAGATTGTTTCCTGGAGTACTTTGATATCACAGATTTTTGAATAAGGTGTCTAATCCACATCTGCCATACCTTTGTCATTACTGCCTCCATGCCTGGCATACTGTGATTCATTTTTTCTATATCTTAAAAAAAACTGCAAAAGTGATGCATTTCATCGTAAAAACTGTATCTTTCATTTGGCCCAACAGTTTGGGCCAAATTTGCAAGGAAATAAACAAACCAGAAACCAGAATATTTGCAAGAGAGGACATTCCTGTGGCCGCTTATGGTTACAAAAACAAACAAACAAACAAACACTCCCCCAAATGCCAGGCAAATGATCACCTTTCTGACCTTTGCCAGATTGCCATGTCTTTCCAATGGATTTCAGTGAGAATAACAGAAAGACGAGGAGCAAAGGACCAGAGACTGCTTCTCTCTCTCTTTTTTTTTTTTTTTTTAATATCCATCTCATGACCTTAGGCAAGATACCTTTGCAAAACCACTTTCAGTGAAATAGCCAGGGGTAAGCCTATTCTTTGTTTGTGTGATGTCCATGACCAAATCGAAATCACCTATGTTTATTATTTATTTTTTTGCATGCACTGGTTACATACAGAAGACAAAGATCTGTCCTGTTGGTTGTTAATATGATGCATTGCTTAATAATTTTCTAGCTGGTGTGTTATGTAGATGTGGTATCTTATTGTGCTACTTTGGTACCACAAGATAAACTTCAAGCTGTCAAACACTGACAGTTGAACTATTTGACAGCTGGTTGAACGATTTCTATGTAAGGTATGTTTTCTGGATTCCTCTTGTTGGCCCTTTGTAGAAAACTCATATCAGGGGAAAGTGAGATATTACACAAACTTCCAAAATAACCCCTTCCACTTGGCAGCAGCTGAGCAGTCTCCAGGTAGACCTAAAAGCACTGCTGAATCATATGCACAACTACAGAAGTATAAAGAGAGCAAAAGTAAAAAAGAAAGCTAAGGGAAGCTTGGAGAACTGGAAAGCCGGCAGTGCAGAGGAAGGAAAGATTGGGATCCGGGTGATTATTTTTCTATAGGTGGTTACCAAACTGAAAAGAAACAAGAAATATTGTGGAAGTGTATGACTGTGCGGTGTTCATACTTACTGACTGTGTCTTCAGTCATGGCAGTAAGAAAGTTGCTCCATGCAAACTTTGACATAGGCACCGTTGAGGTTTTCCCTCCATACGCTGCAATTACATGTTTGGAGCTAAACAAAATTGAAACCCTGAGTTTAGGAATTTTTCTGTCTTAGGATATGGCTGGAAAACTGGCATTTTATCTAATGAAGTAGGACAAAATAAAATGTGTTTTTTCAAAATGTTGTTTTCTCCCAGATCACAAAATGCTACTATTTTCAGCAGAATTTGTATACCAACAGTTGTCCCCTCCTGAGTTTGGGAGACTTTGATTACATTATGCTGTGAAATAGTACTTTGACATAACTACTCATAGTCTTAGGCTTAACTTTAAGCAGCTGCTTATGTATATGCTGATTGAGTTCCTAGCCCTGGTCTTCACATGTCAAAGAAATGACCAGACATACTCACAAAGCAGAAGCAGAGCTGCACAGAGAATATCCAGAAGATAAAAAACACCTTTCTGGGGCATTTTAAAAAAGTCTGAAGTGTATCTCCAGCTTTTGAAATTAGATCTAAATGCAACAGCGAGACGAAATAGAAGGGTCCCTTTTGGTTTACATATTACTGTCTCTTGAACTGCATTTGATTTTGCAGTTACAATTGCAAGGGAAATAGTAATGAAATGAAGAGCTCTGCATAGGAACTTACCCTGTAACATTTGCTGGATGTGGAAATGCAGATCAATGGGCTACATACAGAAAACTATGATATTAATCTGCATTTCCTGCAGTGTTTAGGACTCTTGTCTGAGCTGGTTACCATATATTTGGCTGACACTTAGATTCATAATGTTTTACTTTACCTCAATACAGTATAAGGTGGTTTGTGTTTTGTTTTTTTTTTTATTCTGTGAAAAAAAAAAAGTGCCTTTACTGTACAGTTCAGAGCTGTTTGTTACTATTAACATATTTTTGTCTGCTAGAAATGGAAATACTTGGTTGGTCTTGGCTCTTTAAAACTAGAACTTGGGCCCAGGGTTATAAGCAATTCTAGCAAATAGAGCCATCAGAGATTCACTAAACTAAAAGCCACCTGATTTAAAAGGCAATTATTAAAATTAAAAAATAAAAAATAAAAAATAAATCAACCATTTTCTCACATTCAGATCACTAGGCATGAATTTCAATACAAGTTTCCAAAACTGTTCATTAGCACCTGGTGATGTTAATAGACATGGTGTTTCTATCCCTGTCTTTTCTTACTAGCAAGCTTACACACAGTGGAAGGTTTTGCCTTTGAAACTTTACTTACTCTTCCCTCTCTCTTTTTTCTTTCTCTCTTTATTTTTTTTTTTTTTTTACTGTCTTCTTTGCTCTTTCTCACTGTGGTGCAGTTTTAAATATTTACTGTGGTTGGATAGCCAACCAGTTTCTTAATGTGGAAATACTCTTTTTAGTTGCAAATACTCCTTTTATCATGCACAACATTGTTGTCTTTTTTATTATTACAGAGTCATTGCAATTAAAGAGGCAAAAGGCTTCCGAGGTCATCTAGGCATATTCATGCCAGTGCAGTATTGTTCTCTGAAGTAAGCTTGATCACTATCTAGTTGCAAGCAGTCCATGTAATGGAGTATCTTTGGGTGCTTATTCTTCCCAAATTATTTATTAGATTCTTAGCAAATTCTTTCCAAGTGTTTCTGCTTTAAAAAGCCCTTTCTGTTTTTTCTTTCCTCTTATCACTTCCTTTGTAATGGCCATACCTTCTTTGTAGCACCTACAGCTGTGCCTCATGACCAAACTCACCTGGGCCCACAAGAATCCTTGCTGAAATCTCTTAGCTGGGGCTGTAGGAGCCTGACTCAGAAGGGGAGTCACATCCTCTTGTGGCCATTCAGGTGAACCTGCTCCTGGCCATACAGACTTCTTCAGGGCACTTCAAGGTCAGTCTGGGTACCATCTGTACAACTGAGATTCTTCTTAAGCTTAATAGAAAGGGTAGTGGTGTGAACAAAAGCAGATCTGATCCTGAGATGTGAACAACATCCACAGTTCCAGTTGTTTCTAGCATGGTTGTTTAGCATTGTATTCTTCTTGGCAACATGTCCTGAAGGGTGTAAAGCTGAAAGGGGGCAGTGGTGCTATGAACAGCTAAACTTTTCATTCTGCAGGGTGCTGATTGTCCTTAGGTTTCTGTAATGATAGATCTGAGCAAGGCACAAAATGGCTCTACCAATAAATAAAATGTCAAAGAAACCACTTTCTCAGACCTATACACTGTATCCACGAATACTATACTGATTTAATCTCTGCCCCAAAGATCCTGCAATCTAAATAAATCAGGCAGGCAAGAAATGAAGGAAAGGAGGCATTATTTTCTATCTTGGGAGATAGAGATTGTGCTAAATCTTTCTCAGTAATTAAGAGGATTTCGGGAGGGTGTTGTAATGGGAGTCCCAAACTCTACTTGTAAGCAACAGAGAGACTGCACTATGGGCTGCATCCTAGAAAGCCATTTTAGCTTAATGATGGTCCATGACTAAGGCACTAATTAAATTAAACAATGAATAGTATTAACATTTTACCGGGGAAGGATGTCAGCTTCTGGTGGTTTTCCATTTCAGTGTACCACTGCTCAGATAAGAAACATGCAATGAAGGTAATCTTTCCTGAGGGACTTCTGTCTCTGATATGAAAATGCCATTTCCAGTAGCAAGGACTACCCAGATAGAAAGGAGGTGCTCGGGTCTGTGGCAGGACAAAGAGGTATGCACTTAAAACAAGGCAATTTTATGGGGAATGACTATTTCTCTTCCTCCTTTTCCTGCCAGTAGAAGTACACAAGCAGGATGCCAAGGAGGCTAGTTACTGAATTTTCTTTTGTAGCACACAGAAACTCAGTAGGGACACCAGGAATATCAGCCCTCAGTGACCGGACGGGAGCCAGAAGTGTGAGACTGAATACAAAGGCAAAGGGACTGCTTGGGAGGACTGGGTTAGCAGGAGGCTGGACAACCAAAGCCTCAGCAGCCCTGGGAAATCCGTGACTTAGGACATGCAAGGGGCCCATGACCATTGATCTCTGTATTGAGGAGGTCAGGGTTCAGTTTCTTCCTCTGCCTCGAGGGACTTGGGTCTCATGTCCCACTTCCCCAGAGAGTGCTCCGGCCAATGAGCAAAATGCTGTTTTGGGTGAGGATGCTCTCTGTCCATCCTGTCCAAGCTGTGCCACTAAGCAGAAAGGAATTCATGAAACCGGAGGAAGAATACGAGTGTGTTGGGGTATGCTGCTGGAGTATGTGTGGAGAAACACACATAAGTTAGGGTAGGGTAATGAGAGTGCCTGTCACTGTTGCTGCTCTGGTTTATGTGAAATAAAATCCTTCATGTCCTCTGTGGAGCCGTTCTTCTTCTCCCTGCAGTTGTCTGCAGTTCTCTCAGTTTGGTAAGGACAAGGCGTGATGATTAATCACTGCCCCATCTCCAGAGATGTTACCACAGGAGCTTTCATTCTCTAACAAAGTGGAAATCTTCAAAGATTCATTTGAGGAAAACATTTAAGCATACCAAAAAAAGGGGCGAGTTAAGTGCACAAATGTGGTGTTTCTATATGCAATTTATTAGCAATTGGTATTATTATTATTTTATCTCTACTTTTTTTGTAATAATTTCAGAATGAAAAAGGTTAATTTCTGCCTTAAATTGATCAATGATAAGAAATCTAGTGGTTTTGTTTGTTTGTTTTTGCAAGTCAATAATATCCACTAAACTGGGGATTGTTTTATGTTGAACTTTTCAGATAGAAATAGCAAATGTGGTTTAATGTTAACTTCAGAACTGTTCTTTCCCCAAAAGAAAGAATTTATATCTCAGGACTTAAATGTCACTCCTTAGTCTGGCAAAACTCTCACTGACTTCACTGGGATTGCCTGGTTGGCTATTGATATCAGCGGGCCACCCATAAAATATTGCTAGCAAATACTATTTTATGGAATCTAAATGTTGGCAGAGTAGTCTAAGACACTTCTGTAGCTTTAACAGAGTTGCTGCATTTCAGCTGCAGTTGACTGAGCGAATATTTAGTTGGGATGCAACTTCATCCACCTGTACCTTTGCAATCTATACACTTCCTTAGCTATGTAACACTTAATTTGATATATCTGTAAGAGCCCAAATTCACGCTGAGAGCAATGTAGGCAAGCCCTTATTGTGTTTAGAAAATTGCAGCAGATATTGCATTTGCATTGAAGCTCATCCTGAAACATGCAGGGAATGATCCCAGCTCTAATGTATTTTCAAACATAAATACAAACCTCATCTTTACGTGAATGTATGTGCATATGTATACATTTACATGAGTGTAGCAAAGTGAGTGCAGGCCTGCACTGTCATTTTAGCTAAACAATGCAGGCTGTAACATAAATGCCTATGAATGTACAGTGAACACACAACTATCAGAGATAGAGGAACTTGCCTGTTGCAGGCTAATGCACAAATGTGAAATCTCAGAATCAAGGAAACATGGTAGCCTCAGTTCAGCCCGTTACAGCTATTGTATCACTTAGCCATAGTATTTCTTCAGTTGTCTATGTGTCTCCCAGCCTTTATAGTGTGAACCATCATACTTCGCAATACTCATTTCAGATAGTGGTCTTGTCTTCCCACAGATGGACATTAAGTACACTTACCTTAGGATAGCACTTCTAGTTGGGGTGCTGCCTCACCATGAGACTTAATTGCTTTCAAAATTGCCTACTAATGGCACGTGCCCCACCTGGGAGGTTCCTCTTCCAAACCCCTCAGCTTTAAAATACAGCTTTATATTTAAAATCACCTAGTATCACTCTGCACATTCAGGACGGAGCTCCAGGTGGCTCTGCCGAGGACAGCTCACCTGCCTGCCCGACAGGCCTCTGGCCAGGATGCTGCTCGAGCAAATGTAGACCTTGTCAGTTCTCTGCTCTGATTCCCAATGCCCAACACCACAGCAGCCCCCAGCTGCCATCAGCAACAACTGCACAGAAGCTCCTGGGCAGCCCCTGGATCTGTCCAAAGGCTTTTTAGACCCTATGGCTGGGTCAGGTTGGAGGCCCTTGAGCCCCTCCACCCCTGCGGCATGCATGTCAGGACCACGCACAGAAGAGGCCAGGCATGCTCAGTACCTGCTGACAATGGAAGCCTTTGCCTATAAATTTCTTGTGTTGTCAAAGCATTGGGCAGACTTTAACTTCTCAACTCTTTTTAAGTTAACCAAATCTGGGCAAACTCTCAGCAGTAAGGCAAAAGGCAGCCCTTGATCTGTTATAATTTAAATCCCTTCTCTCAAGTATGGGTTTCTTGGAAGTGCTTCTCTGCAAAACACCTAAATAGTTTCTTTTTCTTCCTCTTATCTTGTTTTGGAAAATGGGAAAGTTTCAACAACAAAAAAACACATAAAACAGCCTGAGGTGACTGCGTGGAAAATATTGGGCCAAACACTTATGGTTTAATGAAATAAAAAGTCCAAAAGTCTTGGAGACAAAACCTTAGGTAAACATGATTGCAATTATTAGTTCCACCTTTGAAGTATTTCCTAACAGACTTTTTCTCTCACACATTAAAATAAATGAATGAAGTGAAAGATTCAAATGAACTAAAATCAGGGCTTTTATTCTAAACTCAGTCTCAGATTTAGTTCTGTGAAATATTTGTCACCAAACATTAGGATTTCACAGTATCTTCTTGCTTTAGGGCATTATTCAGGAGGCTTTTAGGTTTTATCTTTCTTATTGACAGTAAAGTTTACTATACTGTGGGGCAGCAAACAGATTAGGAAAAGCCCTAGCTCTTCCACCAAAGCTGGATGAGGAAGCAAGGCCTGTGCACTCTGTTCTCAAGACTTCAAACACACGAGATTCTCCCCCCATCATTTTTGCATAATCCAGTGGAATCTGACAAACAAAAGACTCTCAGAAGTCAGATGGCATTTAATTTGAGTAGTAGGTAATCAGTGAAAGAGAGTATCCTGGAGAGAAGGTAATTTGTCTTGAGCTGACAATTTGAGATGGATGTGCTGGGGTTATCTGCAGTGTCAGTTCAGTCAGAGATGAACTGAACTCCATTTCTCTTGCTAGAAGTCTAAATCAACAGAGACCTCGGAGATAATGAGGTATTTAACGTGTTCTCTCTTTTCCTTGCTAGAGATCTCACATCTTTTCTCACAGAAAGAAAAAGGAAAGAAAAAAAAAAAAAGAGGAAATGACAAAAGAGAAAAGAAAGCAGACATAAAGGGGAATTTGCTTAGTAAATTAACTATAAGAGCCGCATTAATCTAATCTAACTAATGGTACATTTCCCCCCTCAATTGGAGTAGATCAACTGAGTCAGATAAACCATACCACTCTACTGGCTTTTGGCTCGGTTTTCCGTGCTGCGGTTTAAGGACTGCTGGAAGACTGTGTTTGCTGGAGTCCTTGGAGAGATGCTGGCCTTCTTCTTCATTAACTATTATGTTTGGGCATTGCCTAAAATAATGCTTAGTAGAATCAGCCAAATCTGAGTTTCTCTTTTTGGGTAGAAGCCTTGTTATTTTGAACACTGAGTACAGTTTGGATGAAATCTCCTCACTTTAAATGGGATTGTTAGGCCATCCAAATTGACTTTAATTATATTTTTATACACTAATGGAATGAAATAAACCCTCATTTTAGGAATATGAATCATCAGAGAAACAGAAGACCTACGGCAACAAATTGCTGATTGCATTACTTTAGGAAATATCTGAAATTCATTTAGAAAAATTGACTAATTTTGTCATTGACCTGCACTGGATAGTTACGTGTATGGAAGGGGACAACATTCAAATAACACAAACATATTGTTTGTTAGAGACTACACGTCTAAATCAAGGATTGGTGCTATCACAACAAAGACCCAAATGCTTCTAGCTAAAGGTCATGGCTCAAGACTTTGAAAAGGAAAAAAAACTCTAAATCCTGTTCAGGAAACCACTAAAATATGCTCTTAACTTCAGAACTTTAACTGAAAACTTTAAAGCCCATGGCTCTGAAACATTTGCTTAATATTATGCACACACTTAAATATCTGTCCTGAATACACTGAATAACAAAGGAACCAAAAGAACATAGGGTGGCAGAAAGAAAGAATATTATTAAACAATGTTCTTTAGACAGCATGGCTTTAATTTCTTCTGTAAAATATGCAAGTCTTTCCAAGAATCTGGCATTCATTTTTGCCTGCCTCTTTGCCCCAGCAACTAGATATGTATGAATATTCCTATCGATAATTCAAGACTGTGTCCTGCCACAGTCTGTTTTGCTTCAGAAAAGCAGTATTCAGGTTTCAAAGCGGATGAAATATCTGCTACTAACAACCCAAACGTTTGTTTAGCTCCTTGTTCATACACAGATCTTTGCATTTATACTCTAAAATGAAAAGAAGTAACTCATGTTTTCCTCATGAGTCACAAATCATTCAATTTCCCCATGAAGCTTAGGAAGTTGTTGTACATTACAGGCAAACAATTCAACACAAGACCTCTCATTTTCAGTGCTGTTTTAAATATGGCTGGCCAGTGCTTCGAAACTGAAAGATCTCTTGATTATTTCTGTTGTTGCTATCAGTGCAATATTCTGCCATTAGTGTGTTTGAAACCCCCTTTTTTTGCCATAAACCTTTTAAAGAAAATATTTTTTGTTTGTTGTTGTCAACACGTGTTGTGGGTGAAGACGACTTTCTAACCAAAGCTATATTTGACCAGTTGCATTTTTCCCCATCAGAATCCTCGGGATTTCTCACCACACTGGGTGGAAAAAGGCACGTTCCCCAGCAGATAGCTTTCGTGTGCCAACAGCTAGGGAAATTTCTGTTCCTTGGAAAATTGGTCCCAGTGTCTTACAACTGAATGGCCAGCCCAGGGCAGAGTTTCCCTAACTGTGGGCTACAATCCCCCGAGGACTGTGAAAGAGTTCAAAGGGGGCTCTGAAGTGTTAGAAAAAACAGTGCTGGTCAGCAGCTGCTGACTTTTTCCTGGCTGGAAGAGTGAGCCTGTGGTTTGACAAGATTAAGTCTTCAGCACCAGTTCTGGCTTCTGGTATTCCCTTTCCAGCCTTTCCCCACTGCTTGTTTCATCTTCCCTCCTGCAGTGCACGGGCCCCTCGGTTCTCCTGGCGGATTGGTTTGTGGCTCTGCTGTGAAACGGATCAGGAATTTGATCCAATTTGGAGGAAGACACACAAAAAACTAAGTGTTTCCCTGCCAGGCTATTTTTAAACTGGACTTATTCCCTGCCCCAGTTCACTGCACAGACGCACCACCAGCAGTACCGGTGCCGCAGAGGGAGTGGTGCGTGGCAGCACCGGCACGAGCGATGCAGGGTGGGACCGCGCCGCTCTGGCACTGCCGCGGGAAGGCCGCTCTGGCGAAACCGCAGCCACAAGAGCGGCTCTAATTACTGGTGGCCAGAGGTTACGCTCTCTAGGGAAGGATGAGTTGCTTTTCAGTGCCTTAATTGCTGGCAGCAGCTCAGTTCCTCCAGAGGAGGGGAGCGAGCGTTTATCCCTAAAGCCAAAATTGTAGCTAAGTCTCGCTCTCCTCTGGCCCTATGGGGCTGCTGACTCAGGGGGCTGCATAAAAACAGATGTTTCCAGAAGGGGCCACCTTTCCCAAGTGTTTGGAAACACAGGCCTTGGAATCCCGATGGGATTTTGCCTCTGGCTATTTATGACAAATCCAGCCCGGTCTGATGGCGAACAGTACCTGAGGCAGAAGCTCAGTGATCAGGAGAACGTTGTCCTGTGGAGGAGGGTCTCGCTCTTCTGTCATTTACCACTGCCTTTAATGACTTTGTGCTGGTGTCCATGAAGTGAAACTGACTGGGGGAGCCACTTCACAATGAGAACCAGCTGATGCTGGTCTTTACAGCTTCAGCAAAAAAGGGTTGGTCTGAATTGCCAAGTGGTATGAATGACTCCAAGTCTTTGTTAAAACACATCAGCTGAGCTTCATGGAGGGGCTCAATGCAAACAGCATAGAGCTGGCGGGCCTCGAGCGTGGCCTAGTCTTGCAACCCTTTAGGTATCTGTGTCGGAGAAGGAGCCACACATAAAAGCAAACTTACATGGGCACATCTCAGCTTGCACCCTACCTGCCCCATGGGAAATTTTAGCAGGTTAATTCATTCTTCAGGTGTGTGAACTCAGCATCGTTTGTACTCACTGAAATAAATACAGAAATATCATTTCAGTCAGGAGGGGAAAGCAAGTTAGATGTCAGCTGTGACTGTCACTGTTCTATTTCTGCTGATTGAATTCTAGCACATGTTTTAGATCATGGCAGATGGTCAAGATTCATTTCATTGTAATAGTGAGGGAAATGAGAAAAAAATTCAGCCCATAACACAAAGGGCTGCATTTTCAAAATATCAAAGCTACATAGGAACTTTCCTGAAATCAGCTGGATTTATTGCCTAGGTGTGCTAAGTTCATACATTCCTCATACATGCATAAATCCCTTTGGAAAATAGAATTTTGGTTCCTACATCAATTATATGCCTTTGAAAATTTACTGGGAGCTTGTTTATAGACCAGAGTTGAGAAGTCCATGACTGAACATCACACTGGTTTTAAATTGAGAAGATATTAAATGAAATCTAAACACCAACTTTATCATCCACATGCAACCACAATAAAGGTAGACAGCCATCTCCAAGGAGCGGTAATTTTGTGCTGCTGCCTTGTTCAGAGACTGTGCAAGATCACAATTTCCATTGCATGTAGAACTTTTTGTCTGTTGAAGAGCCCTATTTCTGCCGTGTGTATAAGTCAGAAACCCCTCACTTTGGTTTTATGCCACATGTTGAATTTCCTCTCGTTCAGAGCCTTCTGGTACATGGGCCAGCTTGGCGTGTTGTTTTTTTCTGCAACACTGAAGGTTAATAGTTTCCCTTAAACTGTGAATAAGGGCTGTGATTCTTAGAAGAAAATTTTTGTTTGCTATTTTTATGTTGACACATTTCCATGTACATATGGAACAAAAATTATCTGTTTTAAGAGCTGTACATATAGAAGGTCCCTGTCCCAAAGAGGCTACGAGCTGAAGCTGAGAAAGTGTTTATATATAAACAAAAAGGCCGTTTCAAGGAATCAGTCTGAGATAAAGTTACAGTGTCTTCTTTATGAGGTTATTTGTGAGCATTATTTCTGAGAAAGTTTGGAAAAAAAGATAACTGAATAGCTTCACAGACATTTATGGGGAAAGCATGAAGTACAAAAGTGCTTGTTTGCAAGCTTGACTTCAGGTTGAGGGATGCTGCATCCCTGAACAATTGGTGGTAGAGGGTAACATCTTGACAAAGCTCAGGGATGGAGGGATAAAGTACAAGATTTCAGAGATGGCTGAAGATGCTTCTGAATTTGCAGACCTGTGTGATGGATGAGAAGAAGGAGCAGACTTGCAAGAGAAAACACATGATGCTGCTTAAGCCTGTTGAGTTTACATTTGTAGCTAGATTATTCATGAGGTAAGCCAGAGAGATGTATTGCATTTTTCGTCTGGGAGATGCATTTTCACAGAACCTCTATATTCTGATATGTGTCCTTAAGATACGGATACCAAAAAGGATAGTGAACTTTAAGAAGAGAAAAGGGGATACGGAAACCAGACGGCACACAGAGGCGTGAATTCCAGTTCTAGGAGAGAAAATGTCACCGTGTTTAAGAAATCAGATAGAAGTGAGGTGAACCAAAAGGACAAACAGGAGGGCAGGACCAGAGTGATAAAAGAAGAGAGGTAGGAGAGTCCTTTTGCAGACCAGCAGCACAGCTCTTAAATGGGGTGTGTGAATTGTGCTCTCCAGGACGGTGTGAAAGATGCAAAAATGCCATCTGGTACAAGCAGCCTGGGCAGAGGAGTTGCTCAGAAACAGGATTTGAACTGGTGTTTCCTTTACAGTGATGCAGACAGCTCTGCCCTTGCCACCCGGTCCAGCTGCCCCTTAAAAATAAAAGAAAAAGGAGAAGCAATAGAAGAAAAAGAGGCCCAAACTATGTGACAGTCAGTGCCTTGCTGACAGATATTAGGGCGATGTGGGATGCATTGTTTTCCAAAATCCTTTGCCTCACCTCAGAGAATTATATTTATTTTATGGGTCACAAAGGAGGAATTTCTTTTGACTGTCAACCTTGGGCACATTCTTCGTTCCTCCTTCACACAGCCTGATCAGGAGGCTGGCTGTTAATGATCTGAGCTGTTCCAATTTACACGTACCAGCGATTTAAACTTCCTCTATGTACAACCCTTACTGTACTGTATTTCGGTACATCGCAGGCAAACAATCCCATTGTCTCCCATGTGTTTTGAACAACAAACATACAACAGGTGATTAAACTCCATAAACAAACAGGGTTTTCCCAGCAACAAATCAACACCTCTCCATGTCTGGTATTTGTGGAATTTGATAAGCCACCCACTTTGCTCCCTCCCCATTCTTGTTATGTCTGTCCTCAGCCTTCTTCATCTTTTATCCCCACCCTGCTTCACCCAGTTTCCAAAGGAAGGCATTCATTGTTAATTAACTGCTGAAATAGTGCAAGCAGCTTGGTTCATGGGATCGAGATGGGAATGGAGCTTTAGTTCGGAGTTTAAAATGTTTTGAAAGGCCTAAAAGGCATGTTTTCTCACTCGGAAGGAGTGAGGGAGACAGGGAAGAGTAATGTATAAGAGGAAGAGAGAGAGTTAGGGAATGTAACTGGAAAACCTCAAACCAGTAAATTAAGACACATCTTAATCAGTTTGAATGATAGTTTTTTTTTGTTTTGTTTTGTTTTTTGTTTTTTTAAATCAAAGGTTCTGATGTTTCTGGTGCTTATGTACTCCCAGATGTAAATACTTGCCTTGTATAATGTTTCTGGGCCAGACTCTGATTTCAGTCAGAGTGGTGTAAATCTGGAGTTATTCAGAGTTAGTAAACAGTGCCTTTATACAGGAGTTATGCTGGCACAACAAATTATCTGCCTCTTATTGTGCTCATTTAACTAGAATACTTAAAATTGCAAGGATGGCCAAAATACAGAAATTGTTAAAAAAAAAAAAAAGGTTCCCCTTACAGGCCATGTTTGCTAAAGCTGGCACTGCACCTTTACAAGTAGATTAAAACCTTATTGTACTCCTTCCCCATTTTCATCTAATTGTGCTGTCTTATCTTATAAGACTGCGTTTTCTATGATTGACAAAATGAAGCCCTTACCACGTGCCCCGATTCTATCTCCAGCTGCAAAAAGCAGAGTTCTGGCTAACTGAAGTGCTACCCCTGTGGAAAATGCCCGATCCACTGGGGTGGCTCGGAGCTGGCCTCAGGTTGCCCTCATCCATTTTGGATTGCAGATGCCGGTAAGAAACATTCCTGAGGCTTGAGGGGTTGGTATTTTCTGTTCTGCTTGTTGAGGTTATAGCTGCATCCACAGTAACAACAGCTGTTCAATATTCCCATTGTGTTCTGCCTAATTAGACCATGATCTGCAGTTGTCCCCAGAAATCCATACTGTACTCAGCTTATTTAGATCTCATGTAATATCAGCAGCTCTTCCATGGACTGTCCTGCAGTGTTGCAAATACACGTAGCCTATGTTGATCAGAAATGAAAGTGTTTCATTCTGTAAAGAAATTAGGAGCTCCACTGCTGTCAAATCCAGTGGTTAAATGAAGCAGAAACTTAGTTCAAAGGCCAACTCCTGGAAGCATTTTCCTTTACAACATTTCAAGAAGCAATACTTCCCTTTTGGGATTGTCCAGGAGAACATGCTTATAAACTAAATGCCATGCCTTCTTAACAATGACAAATATTTCATGTCTAGTAAAAAAATAGTGTGTGTGAATGCAGCAACCCAAAAGGGAGACATTTATTCAAAGGATTTTTGCTGCGCCAACTGTCCTGGGGGAGGGCTTGGACTTGGGAAGTCCAATTCTCTCCTATAAACCACTTCCACATGACGAAATGCAGGGATTCCCTTCCTATTCTATCACGTAGCTTGCCCAGAGGCTAGGTAGGTTAGTACTACAAATCTGCAGATACTCCTAAAAAGAAAGATACAGAGCAAGAGCAGCTTGCAGAGAGGCCTCATGTCTCTCTACAGATTGCTGGTGTGGGACATGTGCTATTCCCAGGGTCGCAAGGCTTCCCCCTAGACTGTATTCCCGTGCTGCCTGCTTTTCCTTTTCCTCATAAGCTTGCTTCTCTGATGTAGGTGTGGAGTATAAAACCTGTGAGGACCTGGGCACTACCAAAACTGCGAATAATAACCTTCAGCACAGTAATGAAAGGGGCAAGGAATCAGCAATCCTGGCTTCTGTTCCTTTGGAGTCTTGGGTGTTCTGCAAGTCTTCTTTAGATGTGCTAATAAAGAGCAGGATGCTGAACTTGAAGAACCCAGATTTAAATATTTTGACCCACAAGCACAGATACAGCAGATAGTTTAAGGGATTTATCTGGGAGTCTTTTCTCAGGTGAGGAGCAGGCTCGGCAGTGCCGTACCCTGCAGGTGTCGTGCGGTTAATCTGCCCACGGCTGCTTCTCAGATCCCGCGCTGCTCTGACTGAGGCTCTTTTCCTGTTTGCAAGGGAGCGGGTCTTATCAGCAACATCTGAAATGTCGTATGTCTTACCCAGAGCTTTTCACCAATCACGGGGGTGTTTTTAATCACTCTGAACAGGAAATAGCATGCTGCATTTAAATACTGTATATAATTATCATGGGAAATATAATTAGCAAGCGTAATTAAATGGGCTTGACTGCATATCAGACTGCTTCTCGATTTTTCACTCAATCCAGCTGTTTCTCACAAGCTCTTTACTTTGAATACTGGTGGTCTGCGATGGAACCTCTGCACAGAATGGAGAAAGAATTACTTCTTTAAAAGCTATTCATTTAATCTAACTAGGCCAATTTATTTAAATGCAATCATGACATTTTCCAAGACGACCTCCTTTACTTATTACTTCAGATGCTTCATTTTGGAATGCCTAGAAATATTCGAATTTGAAAGGCTTCTAAAACCCCTAGTATACAAAGTGACTGATGGCAGGGACTGCTTGTTTATTATGCGCTTGTTTAATGTGCTGCACAAGGGAGGCCTCATTCTCGATTAGATTCTCTTAAGTATAATGATAATGATGATAAAACCAGTGTGGTTAATCGCTGAGTACAATGCTGTTTTATGACGATGCCTTTTTTTCCTCCTCAGAAAGGAGGAGAAAGGAAGCATTCTGAGTTACTGGAGAAGGTATTGTCTTCCCTCCAGTAAAGGCGGTGGGCTCTAGAATACTGCAGTAGAGTTACAAATATTGGGAAGGGTGTGTTCAGAAAATAACTCCATTTCTATTTAAAGAATGGTCCCCTTTTTTGTCCTGGTGCCCAATCTTTGGATTAAGCTGTGTGAGATGGCTGAAGTGATGGAACAGTTTGCTGCCTGAGAACGAGGCAAACCCACACCGTCCCCTTCCTGCGAGCAGGACGCTGCCCTTACGCTGGACCTAGTGCTCATAAGTGCCCTTAGCGAGTAGGTTCAGCTCCCTCCGCCAGCAAAAACTTCTGCTTCCCTTTTTTTTCTGGGTTGCCTGAGTGAGCTGAATTAGCTCGCAGAGGAATCAAATGAAGCTAATGTCAGCAACGGGGGCACAGAGACCCATCCGTAGAGCTGCCGGGGCAGCGGGGGACGACCCACTCCCTTTTGGCAGGAGCAGGTGCTTAGATTGGCCCAGCAGCCTCATCTGACTCCACTTATCGCTGGAGTCATGTGTGGAAGGGAAAGGGTATCTGAAGATCATTGTATGCCATCTCCACAGCCAGGAATGTCTGAGACATTCCCATGTGCCAGCATGCTTAGCTGAATGACACTAATTCTTAAAGCAAAAGAAAACTCATGAATATTTGGTCTTTTTTTTTCTTGGACCATGTTCATAGTCTCTTCCTTGATGTTATTGCGTAAGATTTCAGTACATAGGCATAAATGGTAGTAAAAAAAATGCATTTTTAAATGGTTGCACTGTAGGTCGTCGCAGCACACGAGTACCCTGCAACTTTCCAGCCTATTCACAACTCCTTCAAAGAGTAGAGAGTTAAGAACAATTTAGTGCACAAAAGAAAAGCAATGGTTAAATATTTTATTCTATAATTTTGTCCAAAGAGTAAATTCAAGGAAAATCCTATATTTTCAAGAACATACACTGGGGAAAAGAAAACGATGTAATAAATTATTAGTTCTGGATGTGTAACTGCAGATTAAATGTTGTACTAACTATAATTGTCTGACATGATCCCATTATCATAAATAGGGATGTGTGGGCTATCAAAGTAACCAGCTGTATAAATTTGATCTGTGTCAGGTCTGAGCATTTCTATTAACTTTTCTATTAACATTAATTAATTTTCTATTAACATTTCTATTGACTTTACTAGCCATCGTGATCTGCAGTTTTTGCTAACATTAGGCCAGCTGTGAAAGTACAGGCAAAACGCGATCCAGGACTAAGTTAAATGGTGCAGACAGACAGTGCCCAATTCAGTCTGTCCAGAATCCTGCCGTCCTCAAAAGGCTGTTCATCAGCATTTTGGGTCATAGAATCATAGAATACCCCGAGTTGGAAGGGACCCATAAGGATCATCGAGTCCAGCTCCTGGCACCACACAGGTCTACCCAAAAATTCAGACCATGGGTCACCCAGCTATGACATTTTTTATCCAGTAGTAGTAGATCTAGGCCAAGATTTACCATAACGTCAGGTCACAGCCTGGGTCCTTTGTGCAGGTCTCCAAACCCTGTGTAGCTGGAGCCGGCTCTGTCCTTTCTGAGGGAATGAACGCTTGCAGTATGCAGTGGCTCCCTCATGTTCACTGGAGGCTCCAGGAGTCCATACTTGTGAGCCATCATCATCAAGCCAACAATTATGCTGTATTCTTTGAGCTTTAACAGACATTAAATACGTGTCTTACTGAATATTACAGAAAGCGACTGGAGAACTTACAGTTGACATAATTACTTAATACCCACACGCTCAAAGAAGGTGATGTTCAAGGTAATGGAAAAGCAGAAGTTTAATTTACAGGGATAGTTAAAGGATTTAGCTATCTTATTTCTTCATAACAATATCTAAGAATCTTTCGTCGTGCCAAGCGTGAGGTAAAGACTTGGTTCAAACAAGCAGTAAATTCAATACAAATCTTCTTCCAAATCAGAGATGCCAGATAGCTTTTCCAATGCGTGATTTAAGCCAGTATTTCCTGCAGTCTGAGGCAAGAGAAGAGAAGCTGGCCGCAACGCTTTAAAGCTAATTAGCTGAAGAGGACATGGTTGACGCTGAGAATCACACGCCACTTCCAGCTGAAGATGCCTGACTGACCTGATAACCACAGAGCAGCAAATGGCAGTCAATATAATTAAGGCCCCTCTAATTTGCCTGGTGTCAAAAATGCCAAACCCCAAATTCCACGGTTTCTTCTCTAAGCGTACCATGGAACTAGTCAAAACAGCTATAAATAAATTTCCCCTGTATCTGCACATTCCATAAATAGTACAAATATAATTTTATAGCAATAACTGAGGCTTGAGCAGCAGCTCAAGCTCGATTCAGACAGTTGCGTAGTTTAACTTCTACCATTAGAGCCTGAACTTGGAAAAGAATACAGAATACAAATTCTTGCTTTTACAACGAAAATGTATGCAACAGGATGCTTGCTTATTCATGGACAGTCTGACATCCACTAGCAGCAAACAGAACTTTTCAAGAATAGCGATCATCCTGCTTCCATTGAAGCCAGTGAGGATGTTGTCACTGCCTTGGAGGAAAGGAGGACAGTGCCCTCATTTACATACTTTTAAAGGGACTTTCTCTTTTTCTCTGCTTTGGTTGTATTTTTAATTCTTGAGAAATTTCGTAATATTGTTTGTGTTTACTCCTTTGTAAGTAGTTGCAGCAGGTTAAGTCTTTTCAGGTAGTGAGAAACCAGAGAAATTAATTTTAGATTGATTTTCAGATTGTGATTTGCGTGATTACATAAGCATATGCTGACCAGAAGGGGACACTAAATACGGGGTGCCCAAAGAGCATGTGGGCACCACAGAGTTGCTGAGCTTCCTGAAAGGGTAAAGGGGATGGTCGTAGCAGAGGGAGAAGCAGATCTCTCATTCCCTCCAGGGAATCCTGGAAATCACAGCACCTGCTGGGGCTACAGAGCACCAACACATTGCAGTTACCAAAGGCGTTCAGAGCAGTGGTCTGGCCCTTCACTGGCCAGGTGTTGGATCCAGGATGGTGGCTTGTGGAGAAGGACGGTGGCTAGTTGTGGAATAGCTTGTCTGTTCCGGATATATTGTTTTAATTTTATGTTAGGATGCAGTATGCATAGCTACTTGGCCAGCTTCTGTTCTTATGACTTGTTGATTATCCTCTGAACTCATCAATCACTTTTCTGTTCACTTCGGTAGGAGCTGGGTAGTTTTTTCTGGCAGTTTATAATATCCCTTTTATCTATCTTCTGTCAACACTTAGTGCTATATATAAGTAAAACAGACAAGGGCAAAATTTGCTGCACAAGAGCAACTTTTTTTTTTTCCCAGCGACTTAGTGCTTAGACCACCAGACCAGACACTGGGAGGCTGGGGCTGGTTTTGAATATAAGGGTTGGAATTGGCACCATCCACTTCTGAGATGGTTCAAGACTCCTGGGTATCAAAGGCAAATTAAATTTTGGTGGAGACGCTGGACGATGAGGGGAGCTAGCTGAAACAGGGAGACGCTCTGAGAAGCCAGGGGGCCGAGGCCGAGGTTTGGTCCCGCAGAGCGAGTGGTGGGAAAGGCGCTGCTGGCAGCCGCTTGCCTCTGCCCGAGCGACAGCCATGGCCCCGAGCAGCTTCTCCTGCCCAGGAGTTCTTCATGCAAGAACTGTGGATGTGCATGGTGTGCAGCTCTGCGGACAAGGCCTTCCCACCCTGCCCGAGACGCCTTCGTGTACCAGCAGCTGAAGTACTTCCACGCCCTCTCTGCGTTCTGGCACCTGGACACTTTGTCTTCGGCTGCTTATCACCAGCGAGCAGCCCGTGGTGCTTCGCTGACCTCCGCGGGTTTTGTCTGGGCTTCCCCTCGTTTAACTGCATCTGCCTATCGCCGTGGTACAACGGGAGCACTCCAGGCAGTGCTCCGTGAGGTACCGGCGGCGCTGCCGCCGACAACGCGCGGCGCGGGGCCCCCCGCTCTGACAGGGGCGCGCACGGACAAGGCGCGCCCCCCCCCCCCCCCCCCCCGCAGCCGCACCGCGCAGGGTGGTCAGAGCGGCCCCGCCCCTCGGCCGCCCGCCCTGTTGATTGGCCGGCCCGCCGGGCGGCGCAGCCAATGGGCGGCGCGGCGGCACGGCCGCTCGGGAGGCGCAGCGCGGCACCGCGCGGCGGGACCGGGCCCCGAGACCGGGGCCGGGGACCGGGGTTCGAGTCCGGGGCCGGGACCCGCGGACGGGACCCGGGGGCTGCGGCTGTCCCGGCCCGTGCCGGCCCCGGGCCGCCTCGCTCCCCGCAGGCTGTGCGTCTCGCAGCGCGCCCGCCTGCCATGGAGCTTTTTTTTTTTTTTTTTTTTGGTGCTGATTGAAATCATCTGTTTTCGGTTCTCTGACAAATTAATTGAACTTCCCTCTGACTCAGGGGCCTTCTGACTTTTGAAGCGGATTTTGTCTACATGCCGTCTCCCAGACGAACACAATTTAATTTGCCAGGCTTTAAATGAACTTTGCGTTTCCACAAAGCCAATGAAAGAAGTGTTTGTTCTGGTGGCAGCATGGCGCGGGGATGGAAGCTCACAAATGCCCATTTTCCTGCAGCTGATACCCCCCTCAGAAACGTGTTGGGTCCAGAGGTGCACGGTGCCACCAGTGGCGCAGGCCGTGAGCTCCGTAGCAAACAACCAGAGTTGCCGTGGGACCAAGCCGGGACAGTAACACAGCTGTGCCCGTTTGCTGTGTTGAGAAAATAACCATCGGTTAAGGACGTGTTCCAGTGCCATCTCCTTTCGTATGGATAAGCAGGAGCTGCCGAGTTCAGCTGGAATCCAAATTCCCCTCAATCCCCCCAAGTGCTGTGTCCGGGGTTATGACTCGGTACCCTTAAGGATACGGCTCGTTACACCATTCTCTTGGTCCATCCTGCAGGGCTCTTAAAACTCACCTTTCAAACACAGTGAGACAAATTCTGCTCTTAAGTACGTGAACGTTGCTGCCTGTGACCATACTCTGTATACCCAAGATTTGAAAAGTGGCTCAAAGCAGAGCTGTGACGGTAAAGACAGGGCTATGTCAGCCTGATGAAGGAGCACTGAAGACAGTGTTTATACCATGCTCAGATTAGTCTGTGCTTGTGCATTTTTGGTCATACCTGTTCATTTTCCCTATTTCGAAAAGGCACCAGAGTACGTAATTTATTCTGTGGGCTTCTGCTCTCGTTTGCAGAGGTAGATTTAAGCACATTCTCAAAGCTAAGCACATGCTGATATAGTTGATAAACTGGGAATGAAGAGAATCTGCTGTTTTTCTTGGCCCATCCGAGCATTTCTTCCATCCCCCCTCCCCATGCATTCTAAAATCTAAATGATTTGTAGACATTAATTAATTTATCTCTGCAACTCTGATGGGAAATAAGGGTGTTATTTTTGATCCTTCCCTTACCTAAAATGCAATTGATACCAAAAGAATTTTGTGAGGCTAATGGGAATCAAACCCAAAGTCTGCCCTGTGCCGTGTCCACGGCTCCAAGGGGCAGGGTCTCAACCAGCTCTGAGTGACTGCAGAATTTTTGTCATGGGCTAACCCTCATACCATCTCTAGTGCTTTGTCTTCTAACTAATTTACAGCTGCTACTTTGAAAAGTCAGGTCGAGAGCACTGAGTTAATTGAAAGTGTGTGTTCCCCTGAAGTGTTAGAAAAGAATTAAAACAAAGATATGAAAATCATAGCAATAGGTAGCTGAAATTTCAACACAAAACCTCAGACCCAAACATTCCCAAATGCCAGCAAAATATGTAAGTGAATCCAGACTCCTTCTTTATAATTTACCTCTTTATGTGAATTGGCCAAACTAACCCCCCAGTTCTGGGTGCGTCTTGAACCTTTCAGTCAACATCTTCAGTTTCATGGAGGTTTTCAATCTGATGACAAAGCTGAGCTTTGCAGCTTGCACCTATTTTTATTTTTTATTTCAAATTGTTGTTGTTCCTAGGACTGTCGCTTGGAAGAAATCACTCTTTGATTTCTCAGTGGAGCACAGTCAGTAAGAGCCTCAGCAAAGCTTTATTTAAGTACCAGAAACGAGTGAATTTAGAGCTGTTCAGTAACACACTTGCACAACCCGAGATCAGAGCACAACCACAGTTTTCAGGTCTGTATGTGCCCTCAGGAGTGCTGGTGCTCCCCAGAGAACAGAAAAAAATGGTAGGAAAATGTCTTAGTCAAATGACACATTTTAGGATGCTGAGTGGTTTGCAATCTGCTCGCGTAATAATGCTGATAATGATATTCAGTGTCTTTGCTTAAGCTTTTCTGTATTTATTATGCAAGCCTAAGAGGTCTGTCAAAAACGTA
Organism: Anser brachyrhynchus; assembly: GCF_964034855.1. Lineage (NCBI taxonomy): Eukaryota > Metazoa > Chordata > Aves > Anseriformes > Anatidae > Anser > Anser brachyrhynchus. The sequence continues at coordinate 18,561,787 of NC_137699.1, read as the reverse complement.
GCTAGAGATTGGACATGGAATCTGCAGCTGTTCAAACTTTTTACTATCCAGCCACAATAGTTACTAAGGCACATTGAAAACTGTCTGTTGTGAGTCTACTATTAACACTTCAGGGTTGTGAAGCAACATGAAAAACAGTCGCTGTTTCAGGCTTTTTCAGAAATGTCTTGGAGAAGGATGGCTACATTCAGCTGGACCACCCAATCCTCTCCAGCACTTGCATGTTTTGCAGTGCTGTGAAATAAAAGTGCACTAGATGCATGTAGTCCAGCTATGAATTTGCAGACTTGCCTCTATTCTGGCGAATGCCAGGTAAAGGGGATTTTGTGTCTTTTTAAATCAAAAACTCCCATTGACTTGAGAATTCTCCTTGCAACAACCCCGTATAGTTTACTTGAATAATAAAGAAACACCAAGTGTAAAGGAAAGGCCATCAAGTTGCTTTGCCATCAAGTTATGAGGTAATGATGAGGGGTCATTCTTGTGCCCTAGATGAAGGTCTCTGTAGCATGATCTGGAAGGTTTAAATGTGCATCTTTATAACATTTTAGGTCAATATCATGTTATAATGTGTTGATGTTGAGAACCATCTTTCAGTTTATGGCGAAAAGATAACTGACCTTTATTGTATGTTTATACAAATTATGGGTACATTTTGCAACTCTACAGCAATGGAACGTGCTGTGCAGTTCTCTTTTACCATACAATTATACTTTAGAGCACCAGCTTTTAATACAGTGAAAAGTGTAGGTATGCAATAAATGCACCTATAGACGCAAGATAGGACTCAGCTATAGTCTGTGAGTGTCAGCTCAAAACAGTACAGAACCTGAAGCAAATGGGATTTGACCTGCTTCCCCTGTTTATATTAGTTTGTGATGAAGGATATGTTTTCTCTTTTTCTTTTGGTAAGAAGACACAGACCACAGACCATAACAGTTGTGTCAGAATTTTGGCTCCAGCCTGGCTCCTATCAGTTCTTTTTGCTCATCCTTCCGTGATGCTAGGATCTACCTGAACTTGCCTCTCATTTTCCCCTTCCCCTGTAGTGGGAGGTAATTACGTTTGACGTGTCTCCCTGGCTGAGAGAGGAAGCAAAATTGTGAGATACTGTGCCAGGATCAACTTGCAGGCAGGGAGAAAAGAGAGAGGAGCAGGCTGGTGACCTGACTGCCTGCGCAATACTGCTGGGCGTGGGGAGCTGGGAAGGGAAGCCCGTGAAGCTGGCTTCAGGCTGTACGCTTCTTTGGGACAAAGCAGGGAGAGAAGTCAGTGCTGGGTGACTCTGGCGAAAGCACGAGAGCAGACATCTGGGAGTGGAGCCACGCCATCTGAAGTGCAACAAAAAAGTCCTTGATGATAACCAAGGCATTTTACAACAATAATTACTTTGAACTCTGAACCATCCTTCATAGTCTGCGCAGTTGTGAGGGAGTAAGGAATGAGACAGATTTTGTAACTATAAAATATAGTTTTTGTGTCATGCTTGTACAGGTTGTCGATGCAGAATTTGGTCCCATTTTATGACAGAGAACGTGGGATCAAGTATTAAGGTTATTTTGTTCCTTCTGTCAGCGTGTGCCTTTAGCTGTCCAAAAGACTAGAAGAAGAACAGCCTTCTTGGGCCAAATCTATTGTATTTTCTTTATCATCGTGGAAGAGTCCCCTCAACCTCAGTGCAATTGTTCATGATTGAAGCAAGTAGCCTTTGTCACTTGCAAAAAAAAAAAAAAAAGGAATTGAAAATACCTGTGATTATTTCTTATGACATAATCTGTAGGAAAACTTCGCATTTGTAAGCTAAGTTGAGCAGAGTGCTCTTAGGATGCGAGCAGATAATGAAGGAAACAAACTCAGGGAATCTTGTCTTGGCTTTTAAATTGAATTTCTCTTCATCTGTGCTCATACCCCATTTAATTCAGTTTGTTTGCAAATGGAGCTTGTTGAGGAAAGCAAAGCGTTGATTAGCAGCCAACACTCATTTAATAATGGAACAAAATTAGTTTTGCAGTGGAGAATTCACTTCAGGAAGAAACAGGAGTAACTTGTAAAGATTACATCAACCAAACAGGAAATGGAAACAGTCCCATGTGGTTTAGGTAGTTTTGATTGCGATGCCAAGGGTGTAAATTGCTGAACAGCTTTTCAGCAGCAGTGCTGGCTTGCGCTGTTGTTGGCTTTCCCCTTCCTCCTGACTGCTCCAAGGTGTCCACTCCTGCCTGAGCCTTCCCCTTCCATCTGCATCAAGCCCCTGAGCTGCCTCCCCCTGCCTTCAGGGCAGGCATGGCTGGGGGAGAATTGCTAGCAGCTGCTTGAGCTGCTTGTGCTGCTTAGTCGTTGCTGCCACCAGACACCGAGCACCGTCTGAGATTGCTGAAAAAATATTTGCAACGTGTATTTACAAACAATTGCTGGACAGAATTTATCTGCACAAAGAATATTAATATGCTGTATAATAAATAAGGGGAGTGCAACTAGGAGATGCATCTGCTTTTTTTTTTTTTTTTTTCTTGAATCTATTCTGATGGTGGATTATGTCAGTTAAACGTTTTAGGAAACAGAAGTCACTTCTCTATAGGAACTTAGCAGCAGTAGTCACAGCTAAACCACAGACGCTCCATGTTTGCATACAGGCTGATGCCAGCCTCGAGTGAATGAGTTTTAAAAGCAGCATCATGTAAATGTGTCTGAATAAAATAAAAGCAGATCGGAAGCAGTTCCTGAGACTGAAGTGAATGACCTTTCTTGCTGTTGTCGTTTCCAAATGTTTGGCAGACTCTCCTCTGACCACTATATTTCATTTCCATGCACCCCTGTACTTCCCAGTTCCGGCCAGGAGCAGAAGCAGAAGTAATAAAATACCACAAGAAAAGCTATTCTTGTGATATTTCCGGTCCTACTGGATGCAGCACCAACAGGAAATCTCATGAGAAAGACTGTTCCTTCGCAGTTTCCAGGCCCCCGCTGGAAACCCAGTGGCTTGGTTGAAGAAAACAGCAAAAAAAACTTTGGTGAATGAAAGTCCTTCTCCTGGCCTCATCTGACACCGTCCTCCCTACTAGCAAAGCACAAAAGCCTGGTGCTAAATGCTGATCACAGAGACGACAGCTCTCTACGGTCTGCTTGAACTAATCCAAACGTGTGATTCCATTGCAGCCCAGAGAAGCCATCATAACATATGCAATAAAAATCCACTCGCCTTGGGTGCATTCATGCGATTCTCATCTTTCCTTTCCTGCTATTGCCCCCACCCCTCGTTGCTTTTAGGTATTACATACTGTAGGCAGGATGGGCAAGGAGCTGTGCCTATTCCTTCTGTTTGCCTAAAATGTTAGGTTTCGGGCGATAATGCAGTCAGTTTGGGCACGTGCTTGAGGTTCGTCACACCGTTTCTAAGCCCGAGAAATACCATCCGGGGACCCATTCTCAGCCCGCAGACACCGAAAGGAACCTTTTCCATGGACTTGCAGGGCAGCCAGAGAGGCCCACAGTGAGGTGCAGAGCTTCAAACCTCCCTGAAATGCTTTGCAGAAGCTCTGCTGCTCAGCTTGCTGATGGACACACACGCTGTCGAAGATGATGACTCAGATGTAAACCCTTCCTGAAGTGTCGCTCTCAAGAATAAATGCCTTCCCTCTTGGTAACTTATACAATATTTCTGGCTCTCCAGCTGCAACGCCAGATTGCAATTGCAGTGTCACTCTGGCAGTTTAAAAACCTTGTCACAGTCATCTGCTTCAGCACCAAGCGTCTAGTCCGACTGACTGTGGGCCTCTGCCGGCCTTTGTTTCTCTCACATGCAGCCAGGATGCAGGTCTCTAATGAAGTTTGATACTCGGGACATTTGGAGATGGAATGTAACCACTTAAAACTGTTTGGTTTGTCACTTTTGGATTTGCTACATAAGGCTCGGTTAATACAAACAGGCCTGTTTATAATATTCATCAGACAGTGGAAGAAATTCCTCTGATGTCTGTATAATGCAGTGAGCAGACTCCTTGATTATTAACATACTGATTGTGTACTCTTATTTCAGATGTTAGCTCAGCATTGGGGAAAGAGAGCCGGGGGAATAAAAAATGTAAGACGCATGACATGCTTGGGATTTGTTCTGTGAAACTGGAAAAAATATTTACACAGTTAGATCGTGTTTTTATGTCATTCTTTCCTTTTATGTAATATTTGGAGAAGCCGCTGAATTTTCGGTTCTTACCCAAATCAAGCCACACCTCTGAGCACTGGAGCAAACATTGTAGGAGAGGGGATGGGCGCAACATGTCCCCATCCTTTCTTAATCCTTTCATTGATGTACTCATTAGTGCTGGCACAGTGATCATCTGATGCATTCTCATCCCTCCCCCAGCGCTCCCCTACGCTTGGCATTCACATCCGTGCTTAACTTGGAGCACGGCAGCGGGGACTCTCAAACATTTGCCTGGGTGCTTCCCTGGACTGCGCTCCTGTTTGTGGTTGCTGGATGCAGAACCTCGCACGCTTCGTGTAGTTAACCAGGTCTTCGTTGCCAGCCCTCAGTAAAAGCTGCAGAGTCAGGAGCCCTGCCTCGTTTGACTGTGCATGGAAATAGTCCCTCCAGCACAAGTCGCAGCGATCAACGTGCTTTGTATTCTCTGGCCAGAAATAACTCTGGTGGGTATCAGTTGCCGCATCCTGTCACCAGCTGCTCACCAGTTTACAATACTTTCATTTATTAATAAGGCATTTTTGATGCCTTAGTCACATAAAATACATCAGATACTTTTTGTATTACTCAGTGTTTTTATCCCTTGGGTATTATATCTTCTTATAATTTAGTGTTTGTTATTTTCGTGAAGGAACTTTCACTTTTGGTTAGTTTCAGAGCCCACCCTGGATGTCCCCTGGATGAGCTGAAGTACATTAGATATGACATTAACTAGCATTAATGTGGAAATTTAGAATCCAAATAGAACTTGTCCTGTTGCCCAACAATGAGTCATTGTCCTTTTTCTCTTTTTAGCCAACAGCAGATTCAGAAGCTGTGAGACAGTTTCCTGCAGATAAGAGATAAATCGAAGGGAAACCTGGCAAAAAGATGATGGTCAAGCTGCAAGATATCATTTCCTCCAAAGCCCCTCCATACTAATTAACCATTCCAAGCATATTTTCAACAGCATTTAGGGATTTCCTCATCAAAATAAACTTCCTCCCATGTTATCTTCGTTTTTGACATCCGGTGGTATAGTCTGATATAAGAATCAGGGTTAAAAATTCTTAATATTGGGTTGTGTGTGCGTACGCACAAGCGTGCACACACACACACACGATTGAAGCTTTGCCAGTATTACTTTGGAATTTTAATGCCTGCTCCAAAGTCCTCTGTAGTCAGCAAGAGATTTTCTGTTAACTTCAATAGTAGCAGGATCGAGCCTCTATCCTTCTGCATCCAGATTTTTTCATTTATGCCTTATGACTTGTTTATAACAAACTACAGATGGGCTTGAGTCATAAAGTTCGGAGTATTCGGTTTAGAGGTTTTGCTTTGGGCCCATCCCTTTAATGTACTGCTTATTCCAGACCTGCCTTTTAAAAGGAAAATATTGTCAGAATGAAAGTGTATGTGCAATAAACAAACTTCTCATTTCCTTCCCCTTAAGTTTTTTCCTCTTTCTGAAGCTGATTTCTTAACTGGACAATTAGTTTTAGGACTGCCATTGAATGCAAACTTGTCATACCTGATTTGCAATCTTTTCTGTTTCAAGTGCTATCAATTATTTTCTAACTAGATGCTCCTGTGGGATCAGCTGTCACTAAAAGCAAATTTGAACACAATGTGTTGCTTCCTATTTCCAAAAGAATCTGAAGATTGTCAAAGCTTGACAGGCAGCTCCAGTTTTAAGATGAAACAGATAAGTTGGGTTTCCCTGTTAGGCGCTTTTGAACACAAGTAGATAAAGGAAGTATTGTTTCTTAAGAGGGGATGCCATTTATAGTGCAAATTCACTCTTATTAAGAACAAACTGCAGTTGCTTTAAACACACAGTCAAATGCATTTGCACGGTGAGAGGTAATAAAATACCTATGAGTCTTTGCAAATATTTCTGTAAACCATGCTGCTCTTACAAATTTGGCTTTTTTTTTTTTTTAATGACAGGCTAAGTAATTACTTAAAAAGTCAGTATATGGTAGAACGTAGCTTGTGTAGATCAAATACATAAGGTGTTGATTTTGTAACCAAATTCACTGATAGTCAGCTAGAAGTTTAATTTACCTAACCCTGATTTTGAAGATGCACCGCATCTTAATTATTTATGTATTGTATTGGTATTGTTGTATTGGTATTATGTATTGGTAATTATTTATGTGTGTTACACATGAAGATCAAGCGTATGTTATTTTAGGCATAAATGACAAGTATTACAACTTTAAAGTCTAAAGTAGCAGTAACTTTTTTTTGTTCCATGCCACTTTTGTTTCAGGGTGGAACGGTGCTATTGAATTATTTGTGCAAAGACTTATGAGAGCATCTTTGAATGTGTACTTAAAAAAAAAAAAAAAGAACATTATTCTGGGAGATGGTACTAGGTTAATGGTCCTAAGGTCTGAAGTGTTCCAGGTGTCCGCAGGAGACACTTGCTGTCGTTATCGGAAACACCACCTACTTCAAGAAAGAGTAGTTCTTCCAGTCCTTTTCTGTTTGAAAAGTCAGCCTTCTTGGCTATTTGGTTGGCTACCATGTCTGTCAACAGATCTAGTGTCATTTGTTTGGCTGAGTCTGTTGCGTGACTTCACCCACTGTGGAAAGCGTAAAGAACTTCTCCTTTGCGTTGCAAGGCAAAAACCTTTATTGTTCAAGTAACTGATCAAATGCTCATTGACTTCAAGAATTACTCAGGTGCTAAAACTTCTGCTTTTGTTGTAAGTGTCTTGCTGAATGGAAGACTTGATAGGGTACATAGGAGGTCTTTTTGATGCATGTGTGAAACCTGACTGAGAGAGTAGTCTTTTCCTCCTCCCCCTAACATCTGAAACTGTCATAACAGGAAATATGAAAGGAAAATGTGATGACTTGAGGTTGTCATTTGCAGTCAGTGTGATATTTTAAACTCATATTTTGAAAATTTTTGATTAAGACCAACATCAAGGTAGAGAAAAATTCATTCAGAATCATTACTGTTGGGAGAACACAAAAAAAATGGTAAGTATTCTTAGACAGACAAGTATTGTACAACTTGAATAAAGCTGCCACCATGTTGATGGATTGTTTCCAGAGTGGATCAAAAGGAAGAATTTTGGCCATGAGGGCAGCTCATGTGATCTACCAAATGGAGAGAAGCGATGTTATTTCCACTTGCAAAATCATAGGGCTCCATTGCCACACTTTCACAATCACCAAATTAGAATCAGGTGTTAATTAGCACTTGTGTTTGGCAAGCTCAGTTTATTGAGAACATTTGCCTTGGTCAGACTTTTGATTATTTTGGCTCCGAAACCTGGTTTACATTGATTTAATCATTAGAATACCCTCTTCTAAGGCTTTCAAATGATGCAATTAAGTGCAAATACCACATCTCCTGCACAGCAACAAGGATCTGAACAGTTATGACAAATCCAGTAGACACAAATAGGTGTAATTTTTTTACCACTTAACAGGGTCTAATTTTGTAGCAGAGCAAGTATAAATTATTAAAATAATACATCAGTTGCTATCATTATCTGTTGTAATGTTTGCATATCTTTGTGCCATTTTAGGCATCTTTACTGAGTTTCCAAGTGAAAACACAGTGTTTATTGTTTAGGGACATGACAGACATATCCAGTTTGAAACTCCAGCCATTTACAAAAAAAATTATAGTGTTCTGATTTCATCCAGAAAGCAAATAGCGGCTGTGGTACACGTGTAATACAGACATGTCAGCATCTACAAGAATTACTCACCCATTCTTAAGACATCTACTCATACATGAGGTATTTAGATTATTTCCTTTTAAAATGAATAACATTTTTACTTATAAAAATAAGCATTTATATATTGTTCATTTTTACACTTCACTGTTGCTTTTGATTCTGACAGGAAGGGCTTTTGTAACCTTTTCCTTGAGTAAGTAGTACCCACTCCACAAGCATGGCCAGAGTTTCTAATAGACCTACTGGCAGTACTGTCCCACCAGAGTTAAGTGTCAGGATCCAGCACTCCGTATTTAATTATAATTTCATTCCCATATGACTGAGGAAAAACACCCTGAGGAAAGGAAGTAATCTCTCTAAGGAAGGCTAAATCTTTTTTCTTTTCTTTTCTTTTTCTTTTTTTTTTTCTTTTTTCCCCTTGCATAGCTTTACAATGGTGATTTTTATCAGATGAGTCATCTGCCTGGTTTTATGAATTGGTGCTCATGTTGTGGATCCATTAGGGGTTTGTACTTCTCTCCATGACAAACATGTTGGAGGGAGTAATGAGGAGGCAGCTGCTTAGATCAAGTGGCAATGTCTGTCCACTCCTAAGCCTGTAGCCAAAATCAACAGCGAGTCTTTACAGTTGATCTAGGGAATGCTGTTACAAAAATGGGATGTTTGCACTAACGACTTATTCAAATACATCTGGAGCATTTTTCCCTGAAGAAATGAAACTGATGTAATAACACAGCACAGTCTCCTTATTATGTAAATCATGAGGCAGAAAGCTGAGGACGTTATTTAAAGAAAACTGAAGAAAGCTGAAGATTTGCTCAAGTAATTTCCCGTTTTTACCCTATATGAGATCTTGCAGATGGCAGGAAGGAATAGAAAAAGAAGCAAGCCTTCTAGCTTCCAAATGTGAGACAATTCTCTTCTCACAGTGAGTATTTAAGCCACTGAAAACCTGGAGTTTTCTACGATAGAAGCATTTGAACACTTTTTGAGCAAGAAAACCAAGCCAGACTTTATCTACACATCCTCTATGTTGAAAGTCAAGGAATAATGTAGGATACCACTTGTGCTGTGACTCTGGAGGCATGAATTTTAAAAGTGCTTAAAGACACACTCTGGTTTTGAGCCCAGCAAATCTCTCTATCTTGAAAATATAAATTTCCTACTTTTTACTCTAACTGAAACTTGGATGCGGTGGGAAATTGGGAAGGAATGAACTGGAATGCTTTTTCTAACTTTTGACTGATTGTGCAGGGTTCATCTTTACTTCATCTAAAGTTTGTGGTCAAAGTTTTACCTTTTTTTATTCAAGTCATTTGGGATCGTGATGTATTTTTGGAAGATTTTTCTCTCACAGCTTGACTTTTCTATGCCATTCAAAATGTACCACCTAGATATAAATGTAAAGCTTTATGGGTAGCTGCCTGTGGATGAAGACAAGTGAACCTACATGCCATTCCCTCAGCTCTCAGCAATGCCAGGCCAATGTCCTATCACAAAAAAACTCGATACCTCAATAGCTTTATTTTTCTGGCACAACAGGATTTTCCTAAATAGATAAAGCATATCTATGCAAGAGACAACATTTCTGAGGGCGTGACTCAGACATTAAGTTCTCTTGGGAGTGCTGACTGTCGCACAGCTTGCCATCCTCTGCTCAATTGGCCCATCAAGGCCCATTCCTCATACATTTTATGTTTGGCAGAGGAAAAGATGCGGCAGGTATTAGTGCACTATCTGGAAGAGCTCAAATGCTTCAGAGATGATTGCATGTAAGGATTTACATAAATGAGAACAGAGAAGAATTACTTTAGTACTCTGAGGTTTACCAAGTACTGAGGTGGTGCAGACAACCCATTAAACTGCTCTACAACATTCGTTGCTACCTGAATTTGTAGGATATGTTCTAAGGCTTGTTATGTATGGCTCAGTATTGGTCAAGATGATGATGACCTTCACCAACTTCAATCTAGTTTGACTTTTCTTATGGGAGAACAAAATTTTGCACCTTAAAAATCTGCCTTTTTTCACTATTCTGATTTATTTTCATTCTTTCCTTATTTTTTTTTCCTTCTAATTTGCACTGTGGATCTCTTCTTTGAGGACCAGGAAATTTCAACGCATATGAGTAAACTGTTAATATGAAAGAAAGCTATAGCCAGAAATCAAAAATGTATAGTACAGAAGCAAGATTTTCCATTCTGCACTGAAAAATCCAAAGACTGCAGTTACCTCATCAAAGGCAGCAAATGGTCACGTACTCTCACTTTCACTGCCTTTGCCCTAGCAAAATGTTCAGGGCTCCAGCTGACAACCTCTGCTGAACCTTGCTGGGGCAGCAGAAGGGGTTACCAATGTCTACAAAAAGGCACAAGGAGCAAGACTGTGTCAGATCCTCTGTTACTGTGGCTTATGGTGCAGTGTTTTAAAACAAAATTGATGGCAGCTAAAGGGACGTGATGAGAACATCATGGTGAAACCCTCTAGCACAGAGCTGGAGCAGCTAGCTGGCAATGATAGCACCTTAAATCCAGCAAGATTCATCTGAAGACTAGGGCCTTCAGTTTCTATATTTTTTCCATTTTTAAGTATTTGCCTGCTCTATTTCTGGTTAAGTGGCATCTGCATTCCTAACAGCTGTAGGCTGCAGCGTGCATAGTATTTCACTGGTTTAAACACAGTTCAACCTAAAACACACAACAGCATTTTTAAAAGTTTACAGACATCTGTCTAAATACACAGAATAGAGGCTCAGGCATGACTGTAGGTGAAGGCTATGTGCGGTATGTGTGTTTTGCACCTTCTAATCCTACAACTTTCGTTTAGCAGAAAGAGACTAATTCTAGGACTACATGAAAAGTTTCTTCCTGGTTATGTCAAGGTTTACTTGCATAAATTCTTGTACTCAAAGACACCATCAGCTACAGATACATGATACTTCCTTCATAAATCTTATTGCTAGACTTTGCTATTAGGGTATTTTAATCTTTTCACTTCTGATGAGCCTGATCAACAGGGTCAGTGTTTCCATTTATGTAGATCTTTATTCTTGAATGTTTGTATGGATTGCAATTAAAGTGTAGGGCAAGGAGGCCTCTGTGGCATTCTGGTATACAGCAGGGGTTTTTTAGTTGTGTCTTGATTGTCTATAACGTAGACAAGGTTAGCAGCCTTAATGAAATAATGTTCTGCTGAAGACAGCAAAGTCCTACTTCCCATGGATTCAAAAGCCTTTCCTTGCCTCGATGGGATTTGGGTTCAAGCAAGAACTTATTATTTCTGAAATATGGAATGCATTTGCTCTTGGAACACATGTCCTTTTTATGCCCTCTGGTTCATGAGCTGGTTGCAAAGCTACGAATTTGCTATAAAATTCCTTTTAAGGTGCAATGCTGCTAGAAATTTGTAGAATAATAGAGGCCCTTTCATCCTTTGTATTTAAACATGCAATTTGCTTTAACGGGATCTGATCAACCATTAAAACCCACACTGTGTTTTATGTGTTTAACAAAAAACATACTTGCACAAGTAAAATGGACTGCATGCAAGCCTACAATATACCTATTTATGTTCAACATATAACAAGGTCTTGCAGAACTCCTTTTGTCCTGAGGGGTTTAACAGCTCTGTCCCAACACTGCTAGTGGAAGGTCAAGCCCTCTGGAAGGAGATCTGCAGCACAACACATTGCTAGCATAATGTGTTCGTTCCTTAGGGCGTTGGGTTGGCAGTCCCAGAGCGTGGGCTCAGCTTCTGCAAGAGGGATGCTCTGTCGCAGTGCTTAAGACAAAATATACCAGTGACCCATTCCAGTCATCTATCCAAGGATGCAGGCATTCTTCAACAGGAATGGTCTGGTTTTTTCAGAGGATGGCTAGTCAAGTGGTCAGTTCAAGGGGCCTCAGTCTTAGCTTAAATGCTTGGGTGCTGCTGGAGTATAAATCATATCCACAAGGGAAGTTTCAAAGTCCAGAAAGTTTTAAAGTCTGGGGGAGGACACTAGTTGCCTAGAAGATTTAGTGTGGGGTCTCTAATGTCGGATGTCTCTAATACTGCTACCGTGATACTCAGGAGACCTAAGTGTTCAAAGTTGCATCTGAAAGGCATGTAATAAAATTGAAGACTGACTTTTTCCTTTTTAAAATTGATTGATTAGCCATAGAAGTATAGGTTTTACCATTTTTTCAATGAAGAGGAATTTTTCATACAGTCCTGATTGTTCACATACATACGCAGAGCTTTGTTTTCTTGAAGGCAAGGAAGCAACAAGGAAGAATATTTATATACAGTTCAAAGGCCTTTTCACAAGCAGTACTTAGCTCAGAAGCCTATTTTCTTAGCTTTCCTCAATATCATTTATTTCCAGTGTTTCTTCTGGTTTTGTGGTGGGTTTTGTTGGTTTTTGTTTGGTTGTTTTGTTTGTTTGTTCATTTTTTCTGTCCTTAATTCTCAGTTGCTTTCTCTTGCTCTTTTTATTTATTTATTTTTTTCAAAAACACATAAAAACAATAACAACTCAATCTTCTCAGCTAACTGGTCCATTTTTATGGATTGGAGGCCCGATGGTTTCAACCATCAGGTCCTGTGAAGTTATTCGCAGAGTACTGGGAAGGCATCATAAACATAAGCTTTAGTGGCAAACCAATAAATTAATTGCATGAGAAATAAAGATACTACAAAGACATTTTCAGACTTTGAACCAAGAATTGGTAACTTACTTGATATCTTGTCCCCTCTTTTTGTGCAGGAAATTTGTTTTCCTCGCTGTCATTAATATTCTAGAATGAAAGCATTTAAAATATATTTTTATTGTGGAAATACAAGTATCCAAATAACAATTTTCATTTTGAAGATTCTTCTACGCAGTGCTCTTGTCATATTAGAGCTGAAGATTAAAATTAAAAAGAACTTGTCAAAACTAAGAGCTACATTTATATAATATTTCCATCCTTTTAAGTAATGGAAGTTGTTAACTAAAGATGTCATGTTTTCTTTCAAGGACAATCAGAGTTTAATTATTTTTCCTTTTTGAAATGATTTCTGACCATGAAAACCCAGTCCTTTCCTATCAGTTCAATGATATAGTGAGGACTGCAATGCAGTGAGTTATTATAATTTAAAAGATAATAGTTTAAAAAAAAAAAAAAAAACAAAGAAATCTCCTGGTTTTCACACATATAGGTATTTAATGCTAAGGATTACATCTGTACAACTAGTTTTAAGAGAATTTTTTACCGTGCATGGTTGTCATGATAAATAGCACATACCATATTTGCCTTCATGTTCTTTTTTCAAAGCCCAAATCTTTTGGCTGACCAAATGATCCTAAGACCTCTAAAATATTCTGTGATCTTTCTAATTGGATACACTGATCGCTGCTGGGAAACATATGTGATCAACTGCAGTCATCTGTGGAGCTGAAATAAAATGTGTAGTGTGTTTTTTTCAGGAAAACTTTATCAGTAACTTTACCTCCTTGCAAAACATAGACGTAATCCATAAATAAAAGAGTTGCCATTTGATGAGAAGGAGGAAATTCTATCTTACTCAATGACAGGGAAAGTGAAATGTGGTCACCCAGAGTTCCTGCAATTCAAAGCCAACTCATGCCCACTTTAATTATTATGATGTCTGTTCCTGTTCAACTTTAATAGGACTGCTTGTGCCAATAAAGGATCTCAATTGCAAGGGTCACGTTTGCTTTGTTTTTTTTTCATCCCTGGTTTAAAGTTAGGAAACCTGCACAAAGGACAAGGATCCTTTGAGGGAGCCCTCTGTTCATTTGATTCTGCCACCCCCAGGAGAAAGCAGCACAAATCCAGAGTGGGCAGTTTGGGTATCCCCCTGGATAGCAGCTGCGGGGGGAGGGAGAGGTAAACTGGTCTTGAGAAGGTGTGGGACTCAAAACCAAAGCAAAATCTGTTGTTGGAAAGGGCTGGATTGGTGTAAGACTGGATGGGAAAACACACCACGCAACCTGGGACGTAGAACACAGGAAACCGATGACACCAGATAGATCAGTCGAGGAGGTTACTGCAGCAATTAGTACAATTTCATGCATTTCATTACTCATAATTTTAGCTTTAATTTCACCACAGGTTTTTCAATGTCAGTGGAATATTGGAAAGCAAATATTTCACTTAACAAAGAAAGGTGGAATCGGGAACACAGATCTACAAAGGCATGGGGAGTACAATCATGGTTGAGTAACCTGATTGTTTATCTGCAGGATTGGTAAGGATGGAGGAATATTGGAGTGTTAAAGATGCTAATTATTTTGATTAGTGGAGTATTTGGTACTTTCGAGACGTTTAAAGAGTTTTGGTTTTGTTCAAAGCTCTAGATGGGTTAAGATAGTTTGAGGCTTTGGCAATCCGTGATGGAGTCACATTTGGGCCTTACCTCAGCTTTACATGTAAATTGCGAAGTTACCCACTCAAAAGCTGTCTTCTCTTTGGAAAACATTGTGTTTAAATCATCTGCTCTTTATCTTTGTACAGGGTGAAGTCTGTCTCCACATCAGCGGGTGACAGGCTATGCTGGTAATTCCTGTGGGGAGTCCACCTGGGATGCTGGCACTGGAACCTCTGCACTACCGCCCATTCCCAGGCAGGATTTCATCCCTTTAAGAGGACTGGCCGAGTTCCCACCTCTAGTGTTGTAGTCTGCTTGAAAACTCAGACATCAATAAAACCATTAAGGTAGGTGACATCTTCAGGCATTATTTACCTGTGAGGACTAAGGCCTGTCTTTCTTGTATGTGAAAGTCAGACTCCTGATGTCAGCATGTAGCTTTGGGAGCTGTGATAATAGCCAGAGACCTATAATGCTTGTGCTTTTATCTTGTTGCATTTTAGTACAAAGGTCTTGCCAATATCTAACATACAATGTTTCAGTATAAATTTATAATCATTTTTATTCACAGTAATATTGTCAATAATCAAACTGAAATCAAAAGACCAATAACGATTTGACTTTACTGTCATTCTTGCCCATTTCAAAGATCATTCAAAATAAATTAAAAAGAATAAATTAGTGAAATAGTATTATATTTTTTTCAGAGGACACAGGCTCCCAGTTTCCACGAAAACTGCTCTGCAGCCAGCTGCTTCTGCAGCTGACATTTGCTTACTGAGCCAAATCCATATCTTAGGGCAGACCAGAGGGAATGTGTCTATTCTGGTTCCTGAGAAATGAAGCAGACAAGGGTTATTTCTAGTGGCCTTTCAGGTCCAGTGTGGGTGGCTGAGAACTTTCAATCAAAGTCCTCCCTTTCAAAATTGAACCCAATTATAGGAATTTTGAATAAAGCTCAAAAAGTTAAACCCGGAAAAGGAGGAGACTGAGACAGTTTGTTGTCATGAAACAAACATCTCCCTCTCCTGAAATAAGGATATTATCTTCAAGAAATGAGAAAAGCAATGAATAAGGGAAACAACAAACAAAGAAACAAACAAAAGCGGAAGAATTAATTTAAATATTAGAGGGCACTAAAATCTAGGGAAAGTGTCCTGGCTCCTTTTCTGCAAACTATTTTGATAGACTTCTGATAAACTAGGAAACACAAAAAAAGCTGTCAGCCTTGGCCAACAAACAAATAAAAAAATGCTTGCAGATGTGTGGAATGCTCTTTTTTTTATTATTTATTTTCAAAGTTTACAATAAAATCCAGCCAGTGTATGTGACTATGGTAAGGGGGAGGAGGGGAAGGGGAAAGTAGGAAGACAGGGAAGGTCAAAGATTTTCAAATCTGGATGCCTTGTTCTAGGTTTTTAAATCTGTATTTCTTATACAAATTATTTTGAGAGAGGTTTATAAATTTCAGAACTTCCTCCCATATCACGTACGGTTGAATTTGTCTTCTTATGACGATCTGATGCGATAGTCTTTATTCAGTGAAGGGAAACATCTACAAGCTATTTATTTTTTGAATAGCTTCAGTTTTGAATCCTTGCTTACCCTAAATAAGATCTGAAAGGTTTTCTTCTGAATATTAGGGGATGAAAAATTAAAGGGTAGGTAAACATTGGTGTATATTTTTAATGGTAAAAGTGATACTGTGTTCCAGTTTGAAAGTATTTAAAAATATATATAGTTGGCAAAGAAAGAGGGGGAAACTCGTAGGTATTTCATTTGTTTTTATCAAAGACTTGCCATACATAAATTGCTACACAATGGAAATTGCATGCAGGGGTAGTGCCTAGACTTATATTGAACCATAGCATTTCATAAACTTGTGGAGCTAGGCATGAAGTGCTACTATTGGGAGTCTGCATCACTGAGTATTTGCTCACTTAAACCCCAGGGTAGAGGAGAAATTTTCATGGAGCTTATAGTGATTTATAATGGGAAGCATAGGCTTTTTCATAGACATTGTTCTCACTGACAGTGTAAAGAAAGAGAGCACTAAATCTCTTCTCATCATAACTAATGATTAAGTCAGCAGCTTTTTTGGCGAATACAGAATGCCCTTCTACAAAAACAAAGTATTCTATTGTGATGTATTACATTTAAGAAACCCATAAGTATCCCATAAGGCTATTGCAATATTTTTAACTAGATCTTCTCTCTTTGTCACCATATTGAAATAAATGGAATGTGTCAGACTGAGTAATGCTCTTTCAATAAGTTTTTAGGAGCTCACTTAGAAGTTTGGCAAAATATAAAGAAACGAAGAAAACTTTCTCAGGATCCTCTATGGCCTGAATGAAAGATTGGTCCATTAAGGAGAAAAGCTTATGCTGATGCTGACACTAATAAATGGGACAGGGAAGGATATTTCTGCTTAGTTTGGGCTACCTTGCTCCAAGTTGGCTGCTTCAAGTTGCCCTCTGAAATAAATCAGCCAGTTGATGATGATTCATTGCGTTACAAAGTTCCCATCAATATAATGGCAAAATCAGTTTTGTTTGAGTGTCCAAATGTGAACCCACCCTTAACTATTAGGAGTCAAAGGGCCAGCAGTCACTGAAAAATTAACTTTCCTGCGTCTGCTTTTCAGACCTGCGTTTGAACTATGGCATTAGGAATGCCTCTTCCTTTGGAGCGTCTTTCTGCCATTCACTCTGGATACTGAACTTGCTTTAACTTCGTACATAATGTGGAAGAAAATACCGTGGTTTTATTAGGCTGTTCCTTCTCCAGTGCTTTCACTTCAGATGCTATCTCAGCCCTACTGAAGCCAGTGATAAAACTCCTTCAGACACTGCCAGGGCCAGGCTTTTACTCTGTATTTTGGCTCCTGCGGCAAATTTCGAGAAGGTGGACATTCATCTTTGATTTTAAGTCCTTTTGTAGGGAATACCATTAGAATCTCTTTTATAAGAGTGTTCCCCAGAAATTTTTTACACCAAAACACTTACAAAAATGCCTCCACAGTGCTCCTTCAATGAGAAAATTTGAAGTAGAAATATTGTGCAATGGGAAATAATTGTTTTTAGCTGTGATGGTATCTCTCAGTAGTAGGGCTCAAGTGATCTTCATGTTGCAAGTGCAATGTCTGCCATACCTGCCATCTTTCATTCTTTAGAAAAAAATCTAGATTAGTCAGAATCTGTTTTCAAGGGATGTTTCTCTTGTGACACTGACCTCACAGTGTGCTCTTATATTAAATAGTTTAAACATTTCTGAAATGTTCAGAAACCTTGCTCAGTAAGACCTTTTTTACCTCTCTGTCATACAGCCTTTCCTGAGTGTTATGTCTGGAATCCTAGCCACAGTTCACAAAAATTGCAGTTCGGTAAAGTGGGCCCTCTGAGACTTAGGAATCCTTCAGATTTTTTTATTTTTTTTCCCCCATTGCCTCACAAAGGTCCTAGTCAAGAGTGGGGTAGAAGGAAATCCCACTAGAGCCTAATAATGCTGCTTCTTTCCAGAGGGAGTCACTAGAAAGTAATTTATTTCTTCAGCATGCAACTGGAGGTACTCATTTATCAAAGGCTTGTGCACGCTGCTTCTGTGGCCTTCGTTATCGCAGGGACAAGGGACTGAGGTTGTGACCCAAAAAAGTCTATTCCTACTGCCAGGCTAACCCTTGTTGTTCCTTATTTACCCAAGCATCAAATACCGGCCCACTGGACATACAAGGCTCTATTCCTAGCTGGAGTTTGTGCAGTATTTACAAGGTATGAAAAGCCACAATTCTTCTGCCTTTCCCTATCAGCACCAATAGGCAGGAGTACCACTATCAGCTGCATTCCTTTGCCTTCGGAGCCATGGGCAGCTCTGATTTTCAGACATGCTTTCCTTTTTTTTTTTTTTTTTCCTGCTCTTCTCTATTGTTTTGTCTTTCCCATCAAGGGAATTCGCCCTCAAGTTCAGATCACACACTTAGGAGATGCAGCGGAGAATTGGGCCTTTGTGAGCGTGTGAAGGATGCTTTCCTTGACCTGTCAGAGAACATATTTTACTTGATGAGAAAGAATGCGGGGCCAAATTCCTCTCTACTGTAAGCAGGCTGATAGAGGAGGACTTACATTAGGGATGAGCATGGCCTACTTTGTCTGGTGGAAGGTCTCCTAAGCAGACAACGCTCACTTATTGTTTACAATGCATTGGCTGCTTTTACTGCTATTTTAAGTGATGGTGGGTATTTGTACCAAACAATGCAAATAGGAAGTCATTTGTTTGTGAGGGCCTAATCCTGAAGGCCTTATTTGGTGTTTACTGAAGTTGAATTCAGCCTTTACTCAGATAAACTCCACATGGATTCACAAGGATCTTGCCCCAGTGAGGACAAGAAGAGGACTGTGGGAGTGTGCTGCCTGTTTCTGGCCAAAGGACAAAGATAGTTTACGTTAAAAACACATACAGAAAAAATAGAGGCACACACAATTACTGACTATATGCATGCGGCACTGTACGTGTGCACACGAACACAATTGCACACTAATCTAATCAATACATTCATTTCTTATTAGGACATAATTACACATCGCAGGAGGCTGGAACAGAAAAGTCCCATTAACCCCTCATGCCCTTTTCAGCTTTCCTCTGCCTTTCCATCTAACAGACCCCTGTGTCACTCCACTCATTAGCAGTTACTGTCTATGACATTGTTACATAAATAAGGATGTCGACCTGTCAGAATGGGTCACCCAATTCAAGGGTGATGATAAATATCTGTCCCTCTGAATTAGGCCAAAGACACCAGAGTACAGGACAGCTACTGTTGATTATTGGATAGTTAATGTATAGAGGACAAAAGGTGCTGAGGCCTGGTCACTTTTTGGATCATTAATATGGATTTAGGCCTATTGTTAAAAAAACACACACATACAAAACTAGGTTAGCAAGAACATGCATAACTTTCAGTTTGGGATTGAATATATAGCTGGTGGGTGGATTTGTGGTGCTAAAGGTGTGGCTTTCACATGAAATTAATGGTGCTTTTAGATACGCAAACACAGTATTTTGGGGTCAGTCTGAAAATGTTTTGTATTCCTCCATGCTTACAGATGAAATGTAAGTAAAAGACCTGCTGGATGCCCTTAAATAAGCCAAGATGACGCCAGGAAGCAGGATATACAGTAGAGCAGTATTCAGCTCAGAAGCAGCTAGAGAGCTGCTGAGGCATATCACATGGCTTGCACTGAAAAACATCAGTTATTGCCAAGACTCTTTTCTGAAACTCTGCTTTATTTTCAAAACACCTTTTTCTACTTTAATAATGAAGGGACTGGAGAGTCTGTAACCTCAATTCGTTCATTCAGTGATTACTATCTTCACTTAGTGACAGATTATTCCTTGCAGGTAGCACTTAAGTGTGATGCAACCCACTGCTTTGATTTTAATAGCAGATAATGTGAAAATATCAAAGCAGTTTTGTAGACAGAAGCTCTTGCCATTCTAAATAAGGACAAATTAAGACTCTTTTCCAAAAGCCTCAGTACGGTATCTCACTGAAAATGTTAAGTGCTGGGCAGGAACATCCCTTAGGATTTGTTTATCTAGAAGTCTAATCACAGCACCCACAACTTTCCCTGAACTCAAGGGCTCAGTGTCTCATAGGCTCAGAATGTGTTATCATTCTTGAAAATCTATTACAACAGCTTGATCTGAATAGAAGATCCAGTCTGGAAGGGAGTTAAGTCCCCTGTAAAGAAGTCAGCATATGTACAGCATATCTTTGCAGAACCAGGCCCTTTGATTAATTTTACTGCACTCACCCCTACCTCTGTGCTTTGTTACATCCTTTACAACACTGTCACCAAGCTCTGAGAGGTGTGGCCATAGCATTTTCCTAGAGCAAGGCTCTGACAGCTGGTAATACCAGCACACGTGCCAAGTCAGTAGTGTGAAGTAGCTGTAATTCTGTGTTTCCCTCTCCCTAATTTCCTCCTCCCTCAGGGAGCAACTGTTGCAAGGAGTATCCTTGTTTTCCTGGCACACTGGTGCATGGAAAAGTTCTGCTGGTTGTAGTCAGAAATCTCAGTCTCACCAGTGGTGCCAGACAGCAATCTTCTGAGCGCAGGAGGATCAACAAGTCAGCTCCAGTTTGCGAAGACACTGCACCAGTCCTGCAGTGCTGATTTGAATAGAGTCTGTGTGTACTGGCTTATTGGGGTGCGTTCACATCCTTATCCAGGCTTGGTTATGCAAATCTAGAGAAGGAAAATGCAGGCTGGTCAGAAATAGGGATACTTGCAGCTCCCGAATTTGCCTTGCTGGGGTGATGCCCAAGGGACTCTCTGCCAGCTCTTTGGAAAGTGTCTTTGAGTTGAATCAGTGTTGGTATACAGGAAATCCAAGCAGATGTAGTTGTGCTTTGAGCTCACTAGGGACTTCCTTTTAATTTGTCAAATAGATGGCTCAGTAAAAAGGTATGAGGGAGGGAAGGAACAAGAAGAAACTAGCCAGAATACTGTTCTTAACAGACACATTTAAAAAAAAAAAAAAAAAAGAAAAGAAAAAAAGTCTGAAAGGTGCAATCTGTTGGCTGGGTAAAGCACTTATCTTTATCTTCAAGTTCAAACTCCACAGTGCAGAGCTGTAGCATCCCTTGTCCTAGAGGTCTCTGAATTTCAATGAAAGAGGAAACATAAGTTTTCAAACCCTCTGTGGAGAAAGATGGTCTAATGTGATGTATTGTAACAAACTTAACAATAGTCTTAAAACATGGGTGTTTCTGAGGGCTGCCATTTTGACTAGCACACCAATATTTTAGCAATGCACACCAGCCGTTGTAACTTGATTTAAGGAACAAACTCTGGAGCTGTGGATGATATGGTAGCTGTGCTGGCAGATTTATATCCTCAGTGGATGAGACCCAGCAGGGAATGTCTGGTGAATCTTGTGCATAAATTGTCTATCAACACTCTACGAGGGTTATCAAAAGCATTTAGAAACACACTGTTCCCAAATCTATTTTTCCCATTCAAAGTGCAGTCACACATACTGTTTTGTTTAACTGCACTAGATTTTGCTATTTTATGATCAATACTGGTAAGGTCCATACTACTCCATTAAATTATTTCTTAGAATTAATTTGCCATAAAAGGTTTGTCTATGCATGAAATGGCAGCTGTGCATCTTCTGGAATATATAAGATTTTCTCTGTTTGAATAAAACTGCCCTTTACTCTGCAGGCTGAAGTCTCTGAGGTCTAAAAGTCATTGGGAAAAAAAAAAGTCAAACTTCTTGTATCCTTATAACAACCAAAATTTGAAGATGTTTTGATCAGGTGTTTCCTCTATGCATTTTCTCTAACATGTTGAAGATGACATTATAGGAAGGACAAGCTTATTGCACGGCTTGGAACTGCAGAGCATAGTTACGTTGCTTGCTAATCCCTGTGTTTC
Organism: Anser brachyrhynchus; assembly: GCF_964034855.1. Taxonomy (NCBI): domain Eukaryota; kingdom Metazoa; phylum Chordata; class Aves; order Anseriformes; family Anatidae; genus Anser; species Anser brachyrhynchus. The sequence goes on along the minus strand of NC_137699.1, from coordinate 18,540,104 downwards.
TTAAAGGCACATATCTATCAGCCTTCTGACTGACCTCATCAGACATTCTCAGATATCATCACCTATTCCATTATAATGACAGATTTGATAGTTTATGGGAAATCTGTTAGAATCATACTTCAGGAAAATATATTAAGTTACATTACTTCTTTAGTTATTTCCTAAATATTTCATAGTAACAGCATGGCTGTATTAGTTTGATGCCTATCAGAAACCAGGGGAAACCATGTCAGTTAAGTAAGTTAAAAAATGAAAATATATTTCTTTCCTTTTTAAGGTTGATTGTAAAAAGCCTTGTGCATACACACATGCCACATTTATAAAAATAATTCCTAACACCCTCTAAAAAAGTCTAATCATAATATCTCAAATATGTAGCCAATATATATGGGATTATTTTGCAGCAGTGGGTTAAGCATATTGCTGGCAAAGAACTCCAGGATACGATGATATAAATTCACAGGAACAGTGCTTGCTAATGCAGTAAATGACGACAGCTGCTATAACTGCTGAACTAAAAGGGAGCTCTATCCAAGAATAATGAATATTTCTCATTGCATTTCAAAAGTGCATGCTTTGCACATGTTAGTTTGGGTCTTAACTCAGTCAGCCCTATGAATCCCTCAGTTTACTGCATGGTAGCATTAAGATGAACTAATTAAATGTCTAAAGACAATTGTGTGCATCCAAGCAAGGCAGCCCCAAAGTAGCAAAATCCTCAGCATCGTCTCAGGCTGGATCAGGCAGAGCCTCCTGCAACGCCTCAACTCTGTGGGGCTCGCCCAGCCTGCTGAGGGCATTGGTGCTCCTGCCGTAAACGTGCCTCCTGCCACCACTGGAGCAAGAAAGCCGTTCGGCTTCCCATTGCCGTGTGTAACAGTCTGTCCGTTTGTGCTGGTGGTTTTTGTGCTGTGACTACCTTTCCAGCAGGAATTGGACTGAGATCACTGGCTTATTCCAGTCTAGCCACTGAAAGGCTGCCTGTTTATTAAAACCATACTCCCTGTGAAATACATCTTTGTCTATGAAATGGCATGACCATTACATAATAAGTTTGTGATTTATGGCTGTCAGATAGTGTGTTTGCAGTAGGCAAAGCAGTAGGTCTTGAGGGACCAGGATTTGCTAGCCCAAGGCTGTCCATCTCCAGGTGCTTTCATGCTTGCTTTCTCCATTGAAACACAATAATAGATGTGACTTAGCTTCTTGGAAAATGAACACTGCTATTTCCACCAGTGAATGAGGCAATCCCAAACCAGCAGAAGCATCTAAAGGTGTACCTAGACACCTGCCAGGGATGATGTGGAAAGCTACCTGGGTTGTCTCTAGAGCTCAGGTATTGGAAGCAGTCTAGCTGTGGTAGGCTGGAGCTCCATGGACATTTATTTACCTGACTGAGAATTGCTTGAGGCTCTGGTTCCACAAACACCTCTCTCTGTGGCAATTCTGGCTCCAGCAGGTCTTGCTGCCACCGCCAGGGCCGTTTGTGGCGGTCTCTACATTGCCCTCCTTGTTCTGCACGGAGGGGTGGCAGCAGGATGGGAGCAGGCAGCAGCGAGCCAGAGTGGGCATTGCCTGCTTACGCTGACTCGGTGTCCTGGAGAAATGTGTGTGTAACCACAGCCCCAGCGGCAGGATGAATAAGCTTATGTGGGAGCCTGTGACTAAATCATCCTGGAAAATAGGCTCTAGGCTCTTTTGAAAACTTTACCCATTACTGGTAGGGACTAGAGGTCTTAAAGAAAAGGCAAAAGGCTATTGAGTGTACTTCTTTAAATGGATAGCATCGTGTATCAAAGAAATCACCAGCACAGCTGCTACTAGCTGGAAGATGTGAACTTTCTCAGCAAGTAATTGATGGCCGTAGAGATTACACTGGCCTCTCTAAAGTAGTCCCTGGTGTTCATCTGATCAGTGCCAAGTACAGTAGCAGTTGGTCTGTGTGCCAAGAACTTCTCTCTTCTGTTACCTGGGTTAAGCCTATTCCCTGAATGCAAAAGTAACATTTCATAAGTATTGAAGCCCAAGCAAAATTAGAGAAAAAAAAAAAGGGGGGGGGGTGTCAGAGAGTTAAAAAAAGAGGTCTGATGCGTTGTATCAGTTTGTCTGATAATTCTGGCTGTGAAATGTTCCTTGCTCATTGATCGTGTGTTGTGGAAGATTGCAGTGTCTAAGAACAGCAGACAAAGCTAAATTCCAGTAAGTAAATAATCCAACCAGCTCCATACCAGTCAGGCTACGAATATTAGTATCCATTGGTATGCGTGATACCAGTGTGTTATCAGCTGATGTCATTAAGGTGTGATGCAGTAAAATACCTAAATGACTCTGTGTAAGTACCATTATATATATGGTTAGTGAGCAACACCCCACCCACCCACTCCCACCTGCATACAGGTGCCCACACAGCTCCATATATTGTACCTTGAAAACCTTCACTTGCAAGTTTGCCCCTATGTGGTATGACAGAGAAACTTCCACTTTTGCACTAAACCCTGGAAACTAGGTGCCAAAGAAAGCAAAGACTTATTGCCTTCTATCATTGGTCTGTCATTGGTTTGGCAAAGGCAGGTGACAAGAGGCTGATTCTTGCTAGCCTTTTTACAATATAAATCTGCCATTCATCACTGTTCCTATGGCAAGGACTCCAGAACTGTGCCAGAAGTGTGTCTTGAGCAGGCAGGGCTGTGTACTGAGGTGATTATTCTGGCTGGCCTTCACCAGGACCAGCAACCTGTGTCAGGAGTTACTTCACGAGCTGTCTTTTACCAAAAAGAAAAGCAAGCAAAACCCTTGAAGGTGAGATGCAGAAAACTTTGTCATGCCTGTGGTCAAGCACCCCTCTCTGCAAGCTCATCAGATGTCACCTGCTAACTTGGTGCTTCCTGGAAGGCTTTTATAGCGTGTAGGTGAGGTGCTGATGGTGAGCAGCCTGCACATTTTTTACTGAATTGGGCTTAAACTCAGTAGGAGTGGACACTGGATGTTCCTAAGCCAGTAACTGTCTTGTTATCAACCTCTTCTGCTCTGTGGCCATTTTTCCATCTTTTTTTAAAAGTGCATGTGGTAATCTAGTTAATAATCATGCTTATTATGGTAGTGGAAGCAGACAAGTGCTCCGGGATAGATGTCCTTCCTATCTAACTGCAGGACAAGCAGGGCAACATGGCATTCCTCAGCATCAGGTGGTCCCCGTTTTTGGCTGGGGGTGTAGGATGTGTGACCTAAACATGGAAAGGGACAAAGAACATGAGAGTAGAAAGCAGGAACAACACGCATGTCCTGAAGCTGCTGTGAAGACAGGGAGAGAGGGGAGGAGAGAAGGTGAACCAGGCGGGAACTAGGCCCCAAACCTCGTAACTATGGAAAGCTCTGTGGCTGTTACACTTTGTTTTTTCCTGTTACAATTTTTGCTGAGTTTCATACACTGAAATTGCCTTCAGTTAATGAAGGTTACAATTCATTTCAGTACAGTATAAAATTCTTTGCATAGGTCTTGAGACAATGGAGCCTAAAAGTGATCAATGCTGATCGATGCTCTCCTGAACGCGAGCCAGCAGTGTGCCCAAGGCGGTCAAGAAGGCCAACGGCATCCTGGCTTGTATCAGGAATAGTGTAGCCAGTGGGACCAGGGAAGTGATCATCCCTTTGTACTCTCTCTGGTGAGGCCGCACCCCGAGTGCTGTGTTCAGCTTTGGGCCCCTCACTACAAGAAGGACACCGAGGCCCTGGAGCGTGTCCAGAGCAGGGCTGTGAAGCTGGTGAAGGGCCTGGAACACAAGTCCTGTGAGGAGCGGCTGAGGGAACTGGGGTTGTTTAGTCTGGGGAAGAGGAGGCTCAGGGGAGACCTCATTGCTCTCTGCAACTGCCTGACAGGAAGGTGTGGGGAGCTGGGGGTATGCCTCTTCTCACAGGTAACTAGTGATAGGACTAGAGGGAATGGCCTCAAGTTGTGCCAGGGGAGTTTCAGGTTAGAAATTAGGAGACATTTCTTCTCAGAAAGAATTGTCAGGCATTGGAACGGGTTGCCCAGGGAAGTGGTGGTGTCACCATCCATGGGGGTGTTCAAGGAAAGGTTGGACATGGTGCCTGGGGACATGGTTTAGTCAGTGACATTGGTAGTAGAGGGGTGGTTGGACCAGATGATCTTGAAGGTCATTTCCAACCTTAATGATTCTATGATCACATTATGGCACTGGGGTAGTAGGCAAATTTCATACTGTGCTGCAAAAACAGTTCTCATTTTTCCTAAATGTCGTGGCTCATAAAAGCCTGCAAGCCTACCTGCCATGGCAGCAGTTGGGAGACCCACAAAAAAGCACCACAAACAGGAGGACTGATTTCTCACTGTGTAAACTGTGCATGACAGGAGCAAAGCAGATCAGCCATTGGAGAACAAGCAAAACCAGAATTTGAGAAATTATTCCTTTCCGGGCAACAGAGCCAAGTTCAGATTCTTTCAGGCACTGATTCCATTTACATTGATCAGAAAATACCTGCTCTCCCTGAGGTGTGTAATTTCCATTGTTGAATTACAATTTTATGCACTCAAACATATGGCCCATGTCCCCCTGACCCCACCAGGAACAGTTACATAGCTTCTGTCAGAGCTGGCTTGCAGGGTTGAGCTGGCGGGATTTCCAGATTTGGGATAGCAAGTTTCTGCCCCATGACCCCACCTTTTTGCAGCCCTTCTGGTACGTACAGAAGCACATCCTTTCCCAGCACTTGTGTCCAGCGAGGGAATTCTCACTAACCCAGCAGAGAACAGAGTTGGCCTCTTAGACTTTGGTTTGCCTGCATTTGTTTTTGCAGATTCAGCATACGTGTTTTGTCAGCAAGCAGGACACACAGACTTGCAGGATGCGCACGTATGAGCACTCATTGCTTACATGGGCTCGTACTGTATTGTGAACTTGGCTAAGCAGCAGCAATTAAGATTTAGCTTAACGGCCAGTAATGAATTTAACTGTTCTGTTTCGTAGTAGAGGAGTTCACAACTCCATGCATTAGCATCCTTCTGAATTACCACAGAAATTTTTGAAACTAAAGACATTTTGGAAATAAATGAATAATCACACACACACACACCTTTTTTGTTTGTTTGAAGAAAAAAGCATCATTAGTTCAAACTATTAATGTTCTGCTCTCCTTCAGCTTTGGTATAGTTCTTGTTTAGAGACAGACATGTATGTACACATGCATGCACACACATGCACAGATACATAAATGTGTGTGTAAATATATATATATATAATATATACACATGTGTTACATTTATATTCCCATATATGTGTGCCTGGAACATACAAGAAATGTCAGCATGTTTGTAGTTCTCTAAAATGTTTTAGAGTTCACTAGTGATACATCATTACTGATTTATTCTTATTACAGAAGTGTCTATAAAACCTAACCTAACTGCTTAACTGCCTTAAGCAGTCTTCAAAAGGTTCCTAGTTTGATGCAAATGCTTTAGAAAGGAAGTGAAGAGAAATATAGATGTAAGGATTACAAAACAGACTAGTGGTTTAGCTGGAAATAAATTTTGGTGTCCTGACTATTACCTTTTGATTCCTACTGGCTTCATGTATTGCTCCGTGATGAATCATTTGTCACCAGCAGAATTTGTCTGAATGAATATTATCACAGATTTCTTTGATGCTCAGTCCTGTATGGCTCCATGCACTTGATGGCAGCCTCCATAAACTCTTCCTGCTCTACTGAGTTTCAGACAGTGAATTTACTCCACTCATGCTGTGATCAGATGGGACCATGCTTTTCCCTCAGCACTCAGTCCAGGGTCCCTCTGAGTTCCAAAGATGTGAGTTGACTTTTATTCCAATTATTTCTCATTTTCACATGCTTCTTCATTTCCAGGTTCCAGAAGAAGCTTTAAGAGGAAGTGCCAGAACTTTGTTAGGGAAAGATTGTGGTACTTTTAGTCCCTGAGGAGGCCTGGCAAGATTATCAAGACAGCAGTGTGCTCCGCAGAAGACTGAGAGGTGGAGGAAGCAGACAAGATGGAAAAGTTAATAGGAAGAAGGAAAAGTGTAAATGAGGTACAGTGCATGGGAATGTAAAGAGAAAGGAAATGAGTGATGAGAGAATGTGAGTCTTCTCTGTTTCAGTGTTATGATATCACTGTCTGCATTTGTCAAATAATTTAAAAGTGACCTGCAAATGATTATTTTTATTACATTTATGTTTTTCATCACTTCTTGATGACTTAAAATGAAAGCTTGAAAGAGTTCACAGCTTGATTTTTTTAATATACTCACTGTTGTTGTTCTGTATCTCAATCATTTTGTATTCACACAATTCTTGCCAGCACAATTAAATTAGTTTAGATTGATTTTGATACATTAATGTATGATCTGTCTCCTACAGACACCCAAACCCTCATCAGCATCTGGGGGACACACTTCAGTTGGTGCAGTCATTTTCAATAGATTTAGTTTCTGTCCATAGGAAATAGATAAACTGGCAAAGTGTTTGCTGTAGTACAGGCTTTCAAAATATCAGGAAGACAGAGATGAGGGAAGTGGGAGAGGGTGGAATTTTACAGGCAAAACTTACATGTGCTTAAAAAAAAGGGAGGTTTGGGGGAGATTTATTTCCCTGCCTCAATTCCCTTTGCAGCTCACCTTTAAAGGAAAATATTTTTAATGCACATGTATTAAATGTACTCATGTTCAGTTATGATTGTTTTTTAATGAATAGGATATTCATTACATATAAGCATATTGAGCTTACAGAAACAGCTGGAAAAATAGTATAAGCATTCCTTACACATAAGTGAAGAAACAAGTATGTATGTGTGTGTGTTTATGTGTATACGTGCGTATACATAAAAGCCACGCAGCATATTATCTGAGAGAGAGCCCTCACAAGGACATGGATGACATGCATGATGGAATTAAAATGACAGAGCGAGAGGTGAAAATAAATCAAAAGATCAAACAGAAAAGGAACAGAAGAGAAAATAAGGAACAAACTGAGAGGAAGTTATGCTAAAAACTGGCCATATTCCATGTTAGTTAATTCAGATGTCCAGATTAAGACAAACCAATTATTTTATTCCTTTTTTTTTTCTCTTTCATTGAAAACAGATACATTACAGTTCAAGGAGACATTTAGACATGTGCTTAACTTTAAGCATATAATTACTGCCAATGAAGTTGTTTTATTGACTATTCAGAAAAGCCACAATTAATAAAGATGTTTACTGTCATTAAAAAAATCACTAAGTAGTATGTTAGTAGAGAAGGGAAAATAGCTGTTACATGTATATATGAATATATTTAGTTATATATATGGAGAAAAGGAAGGCTGTAGCAATACATATGAGTGAGGCTTAAAACTGCAGAATAATAATAAAGGAAACATAAGGAGAACAGGCGGATCTATGTCCACCAGGATAATTTTTAAATCTATTAAGAAGAAAGCCTGAACAATATTATTCTTTTTCACTACCTTAAAATAGTAGATCAATACAGTAGAAGTGATAGAACTGGCTTTATTTCAGAAAAATCCGTATCATATAATGAGTATAGTGGTCATAAATGTTTTCTTTTCCAACTGTAACTCAGGAGCTTAAACCCGAAGTACTGAAATTAGTGTTAAAATCAAGATATCCACACACCTGTATCCAGGAATTTTAAATGAGCTGAATGATTTTGTGGAGTGCCAGTGCTTGCAGTAGATATCAGCTGTGTATAATCTTCCAGAAACACTAAGTGGCAAATACCATCTATGATTTTATTGAAAGGGAGCTGTCAAATAGGGAAGTAAAAGTTACATTACTTCTGCATTTCTCTAGAATAACATAGTGAAGATTAAGTAGGTTCTGAATTGCTACAAATTGTAAAATCGGAGCGTAGTTTTACTGAAAGATATACTCTAGTTTGAGTAAGAATCCATTTAGGAAACCTTGTAGAATACACTACATTGGGGGTAGAAATATGGGACAAATGTACACATACTTATGTCCAACTTTCTGTTGTCAATAACTGACTATCTGAAGAGGCTTCCTACTCAACATGCTGATCTTGGTATGTCCTAAAGTGTGCTTTTATGTTTTCCTTATGTCTTGTATTGCAAAGCCAGGATCCTAACTCAGCTTTTGCTGTACCACCAGCAGCACACATCAGGGTGACAGGTTGTAACTTGAGCTGAAGTCACTGATGTAAATTTTGTCTTGGATAATTCAAATTGAATGTCCTGTATGAATCTGCAAAATTAAGCATGTCTTCTTTGACCTAAACCAATACAAACTCAGTAATGAGAAACAATGAATACAACAATTTTCCACGGTGGAATAGATGCTCGGTTCTCATTTCTTGTGTTCCCTGTTTTGATGCAATGCTAATGCACCTATTACTTTATAAAAGATCATCTTCCACAAAAACTAGTTTTTTACATGTATACAACATATTATTGTATTGCCTCAATGCCTTCTAGTTTTGAGTGTCCTTATTCTGGCAACAGCACTGTGAGAGAAGGTTTTGTGACTAATTTTGGATCCAGGTAGGTGATTTCTTACTGGAGATAGTCAATGAAACCTCACTGAGGACCAGAGATCACTCATTGTAATGAATAATCAAAAGGCTGTTCCCTTCAGAAGACACTGTGCTTAAGCTGATGTAGAATATCAAAGCTGAGACTGAGACTGGACTGAGACTGATCTTTACATACCAGTGCAGACAGCTCCCAAGAGAAAACCATTTAATTGTTCTTTTGTTTTTTCTTAACTGCACTAGCACTTACTCGTGCTAGCAGTCATGACATTACGTAGAACATCACCAATATTCCTTCACTTGCAAGCTTCATCGAAGCTGAAGGTAACTGACACTTGGTCAGACCTTCAGTAACTAAAATATTTTTCTCCTTTGTGTTAAAAAGTATTCGAGTGAGCCAAAAGCTAATGGTATCTTCATTCTTCGGTCTTTCCCAAAATCTGATAAACTAAGGAATAGTTAATGTTTCTCAACTCATTGCTCATTTCCTTGAATGGAATCATATAGATTTACAAACTGATGAGGTATAAAAGTATCACATGGAGAGATCAGAAAAATTAGGATTGGACTGTGTAGGTAGAAAGCTGTGTAGGGTGTAATGGGTTCAATAGCATGAGTTAAGTTTTCTAAATAGTCTTCCATTATCTTCTGGAGAAATAAAAGTAAAAATACTATTAAGAAGAGATAAATTTAAAGGAAAAATATTGTCATTTATTTACTGGCATCTTCCTTTAATATATGCATTAGAGTTCAAAATGGAATGTTTATAAAAAGTAGAGCTTTTTCTTTGTGTCTGCACTTAGATTGGCTCTAGATTGCCAGATAAATTAAACAGCTGTCGAAAAAGCTTTCTGTGGATCTAGACAGCTCACAGCAAGTTGATCTTTATTTTTTTCAGAACTTACTGTCTATCAAAAACTGGAGGAGTTTTAAAAAAAATAAGCAAACGAATACAAAGATACAAAGAATTATAGTTTGGGCTTCTAATTTCCTAGTGTACTTGACAAGAGCAAACACAGAGCCATATCATTTGATATCTTGAACCATAACCTGCAATAATCCATACTCCTTAATCCTTCATAGAGCTGTTGCTATGTCATCACAATTTATTTTAAAATGGTATTCTCTAGTACTTATCTCAGTCCTAATCATTCATATTAATGTTAGCATTAGAGTGAATTAGGGCATTATTTGCCTAATATGTGCCATATGTGACACTTAAGTACTTGTAAGTAATTGCATATGAGAGAAGACAGCATTAAATGTGAATGGCAGATACAGTATGAAAAATGGAAGAGACTAATATTAAACTTTTAATAGAAATAACTTCAGCAAAACTTTCCCACAGGCAACAGAACTCTGGTATTTTTAGCTTTTTGAGGCCAATGTATGTTAAGAATAGCATTCACTGCAGTGGGAAAATACACAATTTCTATTATTGGGCAGTCAGAATAACAACATACTGATGATACACTGGTATAAAATATGTAATTATCTCGCATGCAAAAGAATAAATCACATAAACTGTTTACAGTAGGAATTGTGAAAGGACAATGACACATTGTTGTCTTATTTGTGTAGCAAGGATAAAGTTTGGCTTCTAAAATTGCAAAATCTAATTCGTGGTGTTTATGTGATGCTTCCTGCAAGAAGACTCTGATAAGATTTTTTACGTCTAATAAATTAGGTTAGATATTAGCTAGGTTCAAATGGGAGATAGAACTGGATAAAAATAGAAAGATGTTAACTTGGATAACATCTTGTGTTTCTTCATGTTGTACCATTAGACTAAAATTATACAGAATAGTCCTGCTTTCCCATGCAGCTGCAGCTAACTGCAGTTTTGCTTCTAGAACAATTACTGTACTGTAATTCATAAGTTGCAAGATTCATAACCATACCATAAGTGAATTCAGACTCTTTGAAAGCTGTGCATGAAATGATGGAAACAGAAACGTTACGGATTATTATTACAAAACTAGTAGTCCATTACACTAATAATGAATAATAATTCAGAGGGCAAACATTGTGTGTCCTCATCTATCATCATATATAAAAATAGTTTTAATAGATAAGCCCCGTCTGTTCTGCATGCTATTATTGTATCACTATAAGTTTTAAAAATAGGGTGAAATCAATATTTTTTGTCTGTCCTCCCTGGTAGCAAAGAAAGGCCTAAGCTTCGGGATTAGTGGGCAGATACGAGGAGGATTTCTTTCTTTGTGATACAAATCTGTATTAATTGATTTTTCTTGATGTGGATTAATTGCAGCTCTTTATTAGGAATAATATCACAAATAAACTATAGACCGGTATAGATTGCTAAGCCTAGATTTCAACTGAATGAGGCTAATCAATATCTAAGTCTGTAATTTAAAGCAATTCATTAAGGCCTCAGGAAAAGCTAAATAATATATGTGAGAAATGTCTCATCTGGAGCCTTGAAGGAGTTTCTCTCAAGAGAATAAATATGTTTGTAATATACAATTATTGCAGATTAAGCTTGCTCAACTGCATTTTGTTTGCCAGCTATTATGCCAGGGGTGCAGAGAAACACTCCTGCAGCTCAGGCAGTGGCAGCAGCATCCTGACGGGCCAGAACCCCTCTGTTTACCATCAGGCTTTCAAGTCAGATAAGGACAGCTGTTGTAGGCATTGCAATACTTCACGATTCTGTTTACTTTTTTGGTAACTAACGAGCTGATATTTTCATTTTAAGAAATCACAATGTGATATATACTTGCCATGTCTTCCGATGGCCGAAGCTAGACAAGACAAGTATACTTCAGTTTTGGCCAACGTGTTTAAGCACAAGTGGTACCCACTAAGCACAGCACACAAACCACTGCTGTGTAAACAAGGAGGGAGGTGTGCTGTGGATGCCAGCCTCTGGTTCCCACCTGAGGGTTTGTCCAGCCAGGGTCCCTCTGTGGCCATCTGGCTGTGGCTTCTGCTGGGGGCTCGCTCACTGCCCTTGCGTGCTGGTTCCTTGCCATCAGCCCTGTACTTGCAAGCTTCTCTCAGGAGAGTCCCCAGCTGGGACTCTCAGAATCACTTGTGCCTAAAAAGTGAACCCACATAGGAATAGTTGTCATCAATATTGTACAGTAGATACATTTTGTGTCTTATAGGTCACTAGGGACTTTCCATGGCTATTTTTTAATTTGCATTATTTCAGATAGACAGTAATTAGACAGTAATCATTTATGATTTGAGGGTGAAGTTGGCAAATAGTTATAAAAAAAAGAAACCTTTGCAATTGTGGTAATTTATATCCTTCATGTACATCCATGCAACATGTATAGCAGTGTCTGTACTGTCATTGTTTAAGACATTTTGGATATACGTAACAAGTTTGTCTCTGTTCAGTCTCTGACTGGCCTGTTACATCCACAGTTCTTGCTCTCAATTCAGAGAAAAGTACAGGTCAGTTTCTGATCTAAAGCATCCATTTAAAGTTAAATGCATGAGCAAACATTATTAAATTTACTACTAATAAATAACCTTCAGGGAATTATTTTAATAACTTATAGTGACTGTGTATTATGCAAGGTGAATTTCAAGGTTCTGTGACCTAAGAACTTTCAGAATATAAGCTGTATCATAAACGAAGGGGAGTGGATGAAGCACTTGATTAATATGATTACTGTAATACTTGAGATGGATCCTAGGTTTAGAGGCACTAAATGTAAGACCTAGGATAAAACACCTAAATCAGTGCAACACAATGAACAAAGAAGATAAATTTCATAATAGCATTGTAATGAGAACTACATTTTGAAAATACCCTTACATATTGGCTTATGATCTTCCTGGGCATGTGTGTGGATAAGATAGAAACAGACTTCAAACATATACTGGTAGTTCTGACTAGTTCAAATTTTAGCACTTACCAAATTCATCAAGTTCTTGGAGGTTGAAAAGGAGATAAATTCCCTTAGCAGTTCCATGAGTGCTACATTTAACAGAGTTTCTTTGGTGTTGCTTAAGGAAATCGGTTTTAGAGCTAGAAATCCCAAGTTCTTGGTGCTAGTTACAGGTTTCAGTGGAGCTACAGCAGGGATAAATGCTTTCTCTGCAGCAGAATAAGCCAGGCAAAACATTCTGTCAACTTTCTAGTGTCCATATACCGTTAACCAATGCTGTTATTGCTTTAAGCCTTGTTCTCTTTTTCCTTTACCTAGGCTAGTATCTGTCCTCTTTATTCATTGTAGATCTTAAGGAAACCATAATATCACCTTGACGTCTAGCTCTGGAGCCTGTATTTCGCTCCAGTGGAGATAATAGAGTTTGACTCCATGACGTTACGAGTGCTGGAGCTGTAGGCTATTAATCCATGTGCAGCGAAGATAAGCTAACCAGGTTTTTAGCAATGGTTAAATGACTTGCCTTTGACTTCTGGTTCCTATATAAATGATTTGTCCTTGTCTTTGTGTTTAGTTTTCTTTTAACTGCTCAATTCAAAGTAGCCTTAGCTGAACTAGCTAACCACTTTTTACAGGAAAGGCTTAGCATGGTGTGGGACAGATTTTCAGGCAGACTGAAATTCCTTTACACTATTATAAGTGAAATCTTAAATTTTCATTGAGTTTGAATCCCTTTTAAAAATACTAGAGATGTCTAAAGGAGGGTAGTTTATTTGATTACTAAGTATACTTAATTGCTATAGAAAAAATGCTGTACGTAATTATATTATGGAAGATGTCTTAAGACAGAAATTTCTTGCTTGTTCTCATTTGTTCACATTTCTTATACTCTTTCTCAACTCCATATTGCTTCTACCACTGCAACACCATAAATCAAGGCCTAAATCCAACGATATGTAGAAATGGTAGAGCATGAATGCATCCTGGATAGATAGTTCTTGCATTTGACAGCTAACAAAGTCGAGAGAATAAACATCATAATAAGTCCGTGTGCCCTCTCTCTGGCTTAGATTATCTGGAGGCCATCTGAATAAACTCTCAGCTGAAACAGGAAGCCCTGGGACTAGATCTTTCACCTTCCTTTGATTGTCATATTGCAATTGTTTTCATTTTTCAGTGACGTCAGCACACTTGTTCATTGATGTTTCATTTTTGGCCTTGACTGTGCCAGATCCACCCAGAGAAGTCAGAAGCCAAAAACACAACAGGCTTAAATTAAGAGGGCTTTCCTTAAGGCATCCTTATATGTAAGATCCTGAAGAAAGATACAGACAATGATGAAGTTTTGTATAAGCATTGTTAAGAAACGGTGCTTCAAGTTCCTCTCCTCTCCTCTCCTCTCCTCTCCTCTCCTCTCCTCTCCTCTCCTCTCCTCTCCTCTCCTCTCCTCTCCTCTCCTCTCCTCTCCTCTCCTCTCCTCTCCTCTCCTCTCCTCTCCTCTCCTCTCCTCTCCTCTCCTCTCCTCTCCTCTCCTCTCCTCTCCTCTCCTCTCCTCTCCTCTCCTCTCCTCTCCTCTCCTCTCCTCTCCTCTCCTCTCCTCTCCTCTCCTCTCCTCTCCTCTCCTCTCCTCTCCTCTCCTCTCCTCTCCTCTCCTCTCCTCTCCTCTCCTCTCCTCTCCTCTCCTCTCCTCTCCTCTCCTCTCCTCTCCTCTCCTCTCCTCTCCTCTCCTCTCCTCTCCTCTCCTCTCCTCTCCTCTCCTCTCCTCTCCTCTCCTCTCCTCTCCTCTCCTCTCCTCTCCTCTCCTCTCCTCTCCTCTCCTCTCCTCTCCTCTCCTCTCCTCTCCTCTCCTCTCCTCTCCTCTCCTCTCCTCTCCTCTCCTCTCCTCTCCTCTCCTCTCCTCTCCTCTCCTCTCCTCTCCTCTCCTCTCCTCTCCTCTCCTCTCCTCTCCTCTCCTCTCCTCTCCTCTCCTCTCCTCTCCTCTCCTCTCCTCTCCTCTCCTCTCCTCTCCTCTCCTCTCCTCTCCTCTCCTCTCCTCTCCTCTCCTCTCCTCTCCTCTCCTCTCCTCTCCTCTCCTCTCCTCTCCTCTCCTCTCCTCTCCTCTCCTCTCCTCTCCTCTCCTCTCCTCTCCTCTCCTCTCCTCTCCTCTCCTCTCCTCTCCTCTCCTCTCCTCTCCTCTCCTCTCCTCTCCTCTCCTCTCCTCTCCTCTCCTCTCCTCTCCTCTCCTCTCCTCTCCTCTCCTCTCCTCTCCTCTCCTCTCCTCTCCTCTCCTCTCCTCTCCTCTCCTCTCCTCTCCTCTCCTCTCCTCTCCTCTCCTCTCCTCTCCTCTCCTCTCCTCTCCTCTCCTCTCCTCTCCTCTCCTCTCCTCTCCTCTCCTCTCCTCTCCTCTCCTCTCCTCTCCTCTCCTCTCCTCTCCTCTCCTCTCCACGCATTTCAAGTGCCTTTTAATTTAAGAGCCTTTGTTTCTTAGATTTTCAGATTCTTAAAATTTTAATGAGTCAAAATGCAATCTTAAATACTGGGTGTCTACTTCAAACCAATCGAAGTTGCTGGTAATGCTATGGGAAATCCGTACTGAGAGCAGAGGTCAGATTCATGTGTTTGGACTGCATATTGCTGCTGTGAAGACACTAATCAGTCATACCGCATGGGCTGAAATGTCCTGTGGCCTGAATGCTTCATGTCTTGGCACAGTGCATTCCTCAAGTCCAGCTGAGAGGCCACAGTGGTCCTCACAGGGTGGGATGCCACTGGAGATGACAAAGAGCGTTACTTACCACTGTGACTTTGTGAGAGCATGTTGTCAATGAGGAATTGAAAAGCACTTCTGGTTTATGGGATATGTTACCCATTGCATCAGCAACCAAAGAAAGACATAACATGCCAGCTAGCTCATCACAGTGATTTCCCATCTCTTCTGTTTTCATTTGGTTCACTGCCAGCCACAAGACTAATCACTACGCTATCTTGGGGAAGGTGGTTTGCTGATGTGTGGCAAAGGGGAGGGAGATCTGGGTCTTTTATGCATGTTGCTCATATTTATGAAATCCCTGTCATCTGACCAGAAGTCATTAATCTTTAGGAGCAAGAGAGGGAGTTGGAATGAGTGTTGAGTAGGCTGGACTTTTTTAATCTTACGTGTGTCCTGTCCATTTCAGTCTTGGGACTGGTTGGCAGGGAAAGCAAACCAATGTCCATGCATCTATTTTTCCTGCACAAAATATTTCAATTGCACAGGGTCTGACAGCTTGGCACTCATCATGAACCTTAACGTTTAGAGGAGAAAAACTGTTCTGAAATGGTCAAAGAGAGAAAGTCATCCACATATTTGCATTTTAGTGCTATTAGTGGTGCTGTATTCAGAGCAGCTCTCTCATCTGAGGACTGGTTTGTAGTGTAACTGCATTTTTGTAGGTTTCCTCTGAAACAGAAACAAAACAGAAAAAGAAGCATCAAACCACAATTTTAAAAATAGGATGCTTTAAGATGCCTCCTGAAAGTCACAGGCTGTCCTTATATCGTTCAATTTTTGGAATTCTTCAGGAGTGAGAACAGACTTGGTTGTCAACAGAGAGCTGTTCACAGAAACTAGGCAGGAAAATGAAAGAAGGCTCGCTATTGTTTGGCTATGTGGTGTAGGCTGCAAGAATGCATTGGGAATGCAGTGCCTGCATGTCAGGCAGAGAGAGAGGTCTTTGTGTGAATACGCTGAAGCAGAATGTCAATCATATAAATAACTATTATCTGATACATATATTATTTTTTTTATTCTGACCATTGCTGTCGTGCTTCTTTAACTGTAGCCCATAAGGGTAGTTATCGATTTGCTGGAACTTAATGGTGTCTAATCGAAGCTGTCCAGATATCGCATGCAGGGGAGCTGACCTACCACAAAGCAGGGAACAGTGCAGGAAGCATCGTACCTCTCCTGTGCCCTCTGCTTTGTCTTGACTATGTCAGGGTGATAACTTGTGAATAGGTAACATACAACCACCCTGCTCTGGTGTCACTTAAAAGCAGCATTGTTTTGCCTAAAACAGATGTTTTTGTCATTCCCCAGGGGAAAAAAAAAAAAAAGTGCATAATTTGAAATATTCATAATTGAAAAAGGGAAACTTTGGCTAATAGAAAGGGAAGCTACATACTTTATGCAAATACAAAAAGCCCAGGCTTTATCTCATAATGGTTAACATTGTATCAGGATGCAATGATGTAAGAGCACTGTTATGAAATTCCTCAAAATCCTGAACATGTTAGAGGCAACATGCCTGAAAAGGGTGCATCTGTGATTAAAATAATTTTTCTCTTTAAGCAAATTAACTCTTGAAACAGAAGCTTGCAGAGTTGGGAATAACATACCTGTTATGACCTGAATTAAATTGACCTCCTCTGAAGTCTTGCTTCTCATGGGTTGGTGTTATTTTGTGATGCTTAAGGCAGATCCGCCTTTGAGGTAACACATCTGTGTTTTGCTCGCAAGCAATGGGAGGAGATCACATACTGAAAAAATCTGCCCCACTGGGAGAGGTTGAGCCAGTATTTTGTTAGCTTACACCATGTGCTGTGTAGCAGTCAAGAGGGATCTGTTTCAGAGGAGTCATTTAGGGCCACGAGGAGCAAATCCTGCGAGCTGCTTTGAACACCTCTACAGATCTGATGTGGCACTCAGAGGTGAGAGCTGCTGGATGAATAAGCAGGGGGTATGCAGTCCTGAGCAATACAGGGGACCCAGTCCAGCACCACTGAAGTCAGCAGGAGTTTTTCCAAAGGGTTACCTTTAATCATAGATAGCCACACTATTATTCCCCTGTACCAAGGCCCAGGTAGAACAGACTTATCACACAAACACTTCTTCCTGATGCAGTAAGTGACTAACCTAGGAAGCAAGAAGTACAGTAGAAAAGCTAATAATAAATAACTCTTAAGGCAAACTTCCTCAGGCTCACTGTTTTCTGCTCCTAGTACACTCTATTCTGTTTTATCCTGAATATTGACAAGTCAGAGAATTAGTCTAGAGGACATGGGATTTCTTCTTCCTAAGGCATTACATCTGTAAAGCTGTTAAATCAGTATCAGTGGTGTTCCCACCAAGAGAAGCTGTCCTAGGTGCCACCAGACCACCCCTACCTTTACCAGCAGTGTTACAAGCTGAAGCGGGAAGCTGAGCCATGTTAAGGCCAAGCAATCTTCCACCAGGTTAGTTTTAACCCTACTCAGTTTGCTGGGGCAGATGACCATCTGTGTGCATAAATAGGTATGTCAACAAAGGAGAAGGCTGCGTGGACAGAAGGAGGCAAAGAGCAGCAGGGAGCTTAGAGAAAGCAGGTTGGCTTGTGCTTCAGCTCCATCTCAAGTCAGTGCTTACCCGGGGGCATCTGTACCTGCTCCAGCACATTGTGTCTTAGGCTTTTACGGATTCACATCCATTTCCTTTGTTCCACCAGGAACACTGAGATTGCCCTTTAGCCATCATACCTTCTCTGCTGTTTTCCACAGTGTATATCATGCTTGAAAGGCCTTCTTGAAGAGATCTTTAAGAGTGCAGGCCATGCTGACACGAGGATTTCAGGGCGAATCATGTTATTTCACCATCCCATGCTGCAGTTTATTCAGTATAGCGGAACACTGACTATATCAAAACCTCAGTTTGTTTAAGTCGATGTAGCTCTCGTCAGTTCAATAGGGCTGTGCTGATTTGTACCAGCTGAAGATTTATTTCACTACCTCAGATTTCTTCTTCATTTTTAAAGCAACTGTAGCAGTATAGCACTTACTAACAGCACATTATTATGTTAGTTTTCCATGATTTATTTCAAGCATTCAAAGTACACATAACCATTTGTACTTACTTCTTAAATGCTTTACAGAAAATCATCTTGATTGCAGAATCAAATCCTTCTTGTCTGCAAAAATAGTGTTTATTAGGCCAAAGCTCTGGCAATAACCAAAATGACCAGAACACAGAAATATACGGGATGGATGTATTGTTGTGAATGACCAATAACTGAAGAAAGCCATGTATTGTTTCACAAAATTTTCAAATGTGTTATTTCAGACTAACCTATGACAAAGTTTCAGTCTCGAAGGTAAAAACCTTCCAAAAATATTTTACATCTGTTCTATTTTGGATACAAAAATCATAATTTCTTTTTTTTTCCCCCTTAAAACACAATTCAGAATATATTTTAATATGAAATCTTGCAAAATGTTACTGAAAAAATATTGTTACAGTTCCTTGGGGAAGAGGGAAGGGTTGTTTCTTTGGCATTTATTTTGTGTTATAAGTGCGTAAAAAGGAAAATTTCTTCTAACAGCGATAGTTTAGTCAAAAGCTATTTGAAAGGAAATATGTTTTGACCAAGATAGTGGCCAATTCTTGATTTAGATTTTTGAGCTTTTACAAAGCAAACTGTACAAAGCAAACACTCCAGTTGGGGTTCCAAACTACAACTACCAAAAATCTCTGATGACTAATACTTCCTGGCTGTACTTCATGCTGGCTTGAAAAGAACAAGACTACTTTTTGTCTAAGCCTGCACTAATGTTATATAAAAGGTTGTGAAAAAGGTTGTGTAGGTCCATCCACAAACATCCTTCATTTGCGTATGCTTGTGGTGTTTTTGCTAGTGGCTTTGGGAAGAATTAATCTAATGTTTAATTAAACCATTTAGCTTTATTTGAAGCATACTTTTTTCTAGCTGACAGCATTTTTTTTTGCACAGGGTTTTGCTGCAGTCCCAGAAGAAGAATGAATAATGTTTCCTATTTTGACCACAGAGTGATCTGATCATGCATGCTGTCAGTAGACATTGCTACTGCCTGGCTTCCAGGGAGAAAAAAACATCTCTTGTCCACTGTGTCCCAGCCACAAGGAGGTCATGTGGCAGTGGGGTGTCCTGCTAGCGGGGAGAGCATGTGGTGGGATTCCTGGATTCTTTCCTTGCTCCGATACTGAATCTGTCTGTGACAGGGGACAAGTTGGGTAGACATTATAAAATAAAGGTGACAATTCTTCTCCAAAATATTATGAAGGTCATTTCTGTATTTTAGGAGGCTCTTTGACCCTCAAATGAAACTGTTGGATAACCACAAAGGAAAAATAGCAGCCCAAAGGAGAGACTAAGTGCATGTCTGATTTTCTGTAGGAATCTGGGCCCCCCAAGTCATAGATACAGAAGCATCTCACAAACTCCTCAAGAAATAAAGGCTGAGGAAGATCTACATGAAAATCGTCATTTGGCTCAGAAGAAAATATTCTGTTTTCCCATTCCTGCTCCATCCCATCCACCAAATAAGGACTTTTCAACTAACTGCTTAATCCCTAACGCCCACCCTCATCCCTTGTACTAGCCAGTCAACGTGTTCCTCCCTTGCTCTTCATTAAGCTCTACAGAACGCATTTCCAGTCAACACTGCTTTATATAATCCTCCTATTTGTGCTGCCAGCAATAATCCCAGTCCTTCCCTCGGCTGGCTGCAGCTGCTGTCACAATCCAGCCCTCCCAGTGACTTTTCCACACTGGGGAGAGGCTAAAACTGGCAGGAGGCTCCAGCAAGACCTGGGAAAAGCTAGGGCTCAGGAGAAGGCTGGAAAAAGAGGGAGGCTGGAGGAAGTGGGCTGGTTCCCACCTCTAAATTGGACTCAAAGGCCTGTGACTATGCTCTCTCCTCCTCCCTGCCACAGCACCCTCCCGTGGATACTCTCAGATGCATAATTACTCCCCATTGCCCTATGGGGAATTACACTAAATATTTGGATTATGAAGAAAAGTTTCACTTTATACAAAACTCACTGGCCAGAAGAGCTCAACTTCCAGTTGAGCACCTTACAATGACCACATTTTCAGATGTGTTCAGCACTCTACATTTATTTGCCAACTACTCCCTTGAAAAGTTTGGCTATATTAGCCAGAAAGACAGAACTTTATGAAAGGAACAAATTATTGTAAGCAGAACTTGTTAAAAAAAAGAAAAAAGTCATGTCCAGAAGTCCAATTCCTACGTGCACTTCAAAATCCTGTGAAAAAGTCACTGATGTGTAATGAAACATTTTTTAACTACCGTATCTATTTCATGTAGCTGTTTTTCTTTATTTTAGTCTATCCCTTTTTTGCTATTTTTATATTAAAACATCTGCATTTTAAGAGGTCATCTGTGATACTTGCGCTGTTTTCATCTAGCAGTTTTGCAGTTATCTTCATTCTTGTATTTCGGATAACTGAAAGTTTCTGCAGGCTCCCTTCTTTATTCTCCCTCAGTTTTCATTCTCTCCTTGGGCTGGACTTTTGTTTAGACAGACTAGTCTCAAAGCAGAAATTTAACAGAGTCCTATTAGCCTAACACACGCTGAATTTCTACTTCCTCAGTCTGTATTGCTTGGCTGAATGCGTGGCAGCAGTAGGGCTGCACCGAGACGTACCAGGAGGAAGACTCCTACAGACAGTTGTGGCCACTGGGAATTGTGGCAGTGATTCATTTTCACAAGCCCTGACAGCACTGCCTCTCAACCACAGATTCCCTAGGTCAGGGAAACCTTCAGCCAGACATCCTGGAACTGTCTTAATCCTTTTGCATCAGAACATGATAAGGATGCTAAAACGGGGGGTTATGCTTTGTCTTAGATACAGCTGTGTAGCGGGTACACCCATTTCTTAACGCAAAGAGGTTGCAATAAAATGACTCCTCTGTTCTAAAATGTTGCTGGCAAATTGTTGTGAACATGGGAGAGAAACAAGAGTGTTGAGAGCTCTGTGTATCATTGAAATATTTAAATATTATGTACAGTGACGCCTGTAATTCAACATTTGCTGTGGTAAACACAGCAGAAATGACTGTAGCATAATGTTATTCCATATTCTAAGCCAGATTCTTGAGGTTTGTTTTATTTATATCACATGTGGCAGGGAGAAATAATTCTAGGAAGGCTCATACGGTATATTTTCTTTTCATGTTGCCAAAATATCTTAGAGAAATCAATGGCTGGGGACTTTTCTGTGTGGCTAAAGATTTATTTTTAACCTCTTGGTGTGCAAAAACCAGGAACAATTATTAATCTGTCCTGAAACTGCAGATACAACCTGCTAGCAACAGATGGTGTGAATGAAAAGCCAGAAGTGGCCATTTTTAATATTCAATAGATTAAAAAATCTAGTTCTTTAATCTTATCTAACCTCTCATGACCGAGGGTCTAAGATATTGACTTAAAGACAATATCAATAGCCTTGATTTGAACCTGAATCAACCGCAGAAGTGGATCTTCTGAGATACTTCGTACCTCTAAACGATGCTGCATGTTCCTCGTCTCTGTTGACCTTGATGAGAGATGAGCATTAACATTTGCTGCTGAGCAACTTGAAAAACCAAGCCCAGTTGGAGCAGCTTGTGCTGCAGGTAGTGTGTGGCTGCACTTTGGGGGTTCTTGCGTAGGTCTGAACTTGTAGGGTAGTTAAGAACCAACTCCTGTCAATGCCTAGGGAAGAAAAAGTATTACATTACCAGATATTATCTCAGTCATGCTGTATTTGTATATCTCAACTACAAAATCAGGAAGTATTGCCAGCCGTCGTTTGGATGAAGCTGGCATAAACACACAAGCACACATGCACACACACAGAGAACAAGACAAAAATCCCAGGCTGCAAGCCTGCTTTATCTTTCAGTTAGTTACGGACCATGGAAATCTGATTCTTGCAACCTTGCGTCGTGTTTGGTGTCTCATTCAGGTAACATATGGATGGCTGGGTGCAAGTTTAACGTGCTAGACTTTCCAAAAAATAATCCCCCTTACCAAGTGGGGTGATGCTGTGCCAGTGAGGCTATTTTTTGCCTTATGTGCCACTGCTGGTGGGGGCAGACTGTCGGCAACACAAAATGTCACAACTTCACAAGCGAGATGGATCCAAACCATAGGTCCAAACTTACCTGAAGTATGGAGAAGGCTGTGTCTGAATTTCAAGTTTGGTATCACTTGTTATTTTCAGTAACATCTCTCCACCCTAGGTTTAGTTGTGAGAAACAAGGCCGGAACGCTCAAAACCACCCCAGCAGCTGGTATGTAAAGGCAATGCTATCAACATGGTGCAGGTGAGAAAATGCCTGAAATTTCTGCATCAATAATTTCCCAGGTCAAGTATCCTGTCACTGTGTACTCACCAAGTAAATGCAGCAGATGTGGACAGATGACAAACTTTATGTGCATGAGTCTGGAAAAGACAAAACCTCTCTCTGCAAACCAAGGTCTGCAATTTAGTAAGCCATTACTTTCTATATTTTTAATGCCTTTATTGATATTGGTCTGCCCAGACCCCAGATCCTGGCAGGTCAGCAGCTCCTCACCCACAAACCCCAGCCGTCCCCAGGCCTCCCTCCTGCAGTTGTTCTGCTCTGCTCTGGTGTGGCCCCTCTGCTCCTCTCCACCCACATATACATAGGCAGAAACCACTGACCACGGTCAGGCAGTCCCCTGACAATACAGCATGTGGGAAAGCTCTTGCAGGGTGACCGGCAGCCTCGGAAGGGCTCGGGCCGGAGAGTAGAGGCCGATGCACCATGGGAGAGCACTGAGAGGACATTGAGTTTTCTGAAGAAGGGAAAATGAGCCTCTCCCCTGTGGGTTTTTCTCTGGAGGCCACAAGAGTGAGATTTCTGAATTGGAGGAAGGAGTGGAAGAAAAAGACAAACCATGAAAAAAAAAAAAACCAGCCAGCTGCACAGATGTAACTTTAATTTAGCACATGATCACAGCGATGCTAGGTAGTGCTCTGAAATGAAAATGCTGGGAGATGCAGGGAAAGATGCACCTCAATATCAGACAGTCTTGGATAGGAAAATTCAGTGTGTCCAACACAGTGAGACAAACACGTGGTGAATGAGGGCACAGTCAAACAGTCACTGAAGTGTTATGGCAGCCTGAGCCATTGCTGAGAGCCCCAGTGCGCTCTGCCCCGGGGAGCCTGTTCCTGCTGCTCTCTCGGACAGTCCCACAGGGAGGCTGATAGGGCACGGATCCCACGATGAAGAGTAATTGCTTTGTTGCTGGTATCATTTTCAGGGAGAGCACTGGTCTTCTCTCACCACACAGTAATTAACACGAGAATGAGCAACTAGCCATGTGGAGGGACTTAGTGGGGAAGCAGGGAGGAGTGACAGGACTATGCATTTTGTTGGCATTGTGGATTCCTGCTGGAATGAAGTATCTGTGTAACCATGGCCTGAGAGGTTTCATCTAAAGGTCTGAGTAGAAATCAGCAAAGCATTTTTCGTTTCTACTTCCAGAGGAGAGATGGAGTCTAGGTCTTGCACCTAGAACCTATTTACTGGTCTGAAAATGGGGTTGTAAAGAGAATATTAGGGTTTGTAACTTTTGTTGTTGTTGTTGTTTCTCTAGTGGCTCCATTTATGAAAAAGAAATATTAAAATGTCTGCCTGTGAAAGCAACTTTCTACCAGGCTCTGAGATGAGTTCCTAAATGTTCTGTGCTGTAGTCTTCCCTAGTAATTCTTGATGTGCAGTGTGTATCTTACCATGCAGGAAATGCAGAGTTGAAGGACATTGAACACTAAGAATTCTTCCACTGTCTTATGATTATGGAAACATCTGTTCTCAATAGCCCTCTGATGATCATCTGTAAAAATCCAGTGTCTAATTGTTCCCAATATTTTCCATTTTTAACTCTGACTCTGAACAGTCCAAACTTCAGATGTGTTTCCCTTACCAACCACTTACCTTACATAGACCTGAAACTTATGTACAGCCCTTGCCTTCATACAAATGCTTCACAAATTTTCACATTGTTTTGGTGTGACATTCAGCTTTGAATGGTTAGACTTTTTATCTGACCTTGGAGTTTTGGAGTGTTTCATATTTCACGATCTCACGTTTATGCTTCGTGTTTGTCTCTAGTTTCTGACCTGTAGTGAGAAGACCAGACTATTAAATGCAAGTGGTGCTGAATGCAGAACACATTCATCTGTCATGAAGATGTTTCATTTTGAAGTTGCAGAACAAAGTCAGAAAAAAGCACTTATCATAACACACACACAATGACTACTACAGAATTTCTTACCATTAGGACATGTTTTCTCAGGTTGTGTCTCCCTAGCTTCTAGCAGAACTTCTGCACTATCATCACTGAACGAAGTCTCAATACCAGAATGCGTATCTCTGAATATTTCCACAAAACCTAGGTTTCTTTAATGTGAAGATATTCTGCCTTGATGCAGAAAATAGTTTCAGCACTTCTGTGAATGGCACAGTCTCTGAAGTACAACCAGCCCTTGTAATCGCAACAAGGCAATTCAGAATAAAAGGAAAAAAAGAAAGAAAAAAAGAAAAGAGGGGTCAAGGACTAGATGTGAGAGTGTTCAGAACATTATAGAAGTGGAACTAGGATTTTCTCTCTTTTTTTACTCTGTGTGTATATTATAGTTCTCATTCATATTTATGTTGTATCTTACAAGTGGCAGAAAACTGCTGTTAAACTTCATAATATCACTGCAAATATCCAAGATTTCTGCCCTGTCTGGTAGACCTCCTTGCCTCACTTACAAATTTCTCATTTTGTCTATTCTCAGAAAACAGAGCTTCCCCTTCAATATAAGCATTTGAAAAGAGAGAAGTCCTGAACTGGATGATCCCTTAGAGCTCAAGGGGGGCATCTCCAGTGCTATCTACAGGGGAAACAGAAATGTCGCAGGGTTCCAGGTGCTGCCCCACCTTTGCCATGCATAATTTTACTGCAAACATAAGCAGCCAGTGCCAGTAAATATCGCTCACTCTAACGAGGCATGGGACCAACACTGGAAATGAACTTGCCCCATCCTCAGCACAGGCAGTTCTGGTATGAGCTTAGTGGAGATGGAAGGCGCTTGAAGCAATCAGTGGTGACTTAGGAGTACCATGGGAGAAAGTCAGCCCACCACAAGCAAATCTGTCTGCTGTCTAGATGTACTAATGAAACACTGTAAAAGCAGAGGAAAAAAAAAACAAAGAGAGAATTGGAAATTATATATTAAGATTTTCAGCATTTATTTTAAATCATGTTTCAGTCCACTATTTGATATTCAGTTTTGTTATTTGTTTTCTGATAATTAAAAAAATCATTTCTCTTTTGGTCTATATATTGAATCATGCAAGGCATGGTTTATACAGAATAGCCCCACTCCATTTTCTGGTAAAAGAAGACAAAGGTCAGCATTTTGCAGGCCTAAATCCTAAGTGTTGCAAGTTTCTGACACCAGGTAAACTGAAAAAAACTCTGCAATAATTTAACTTCTTTTCTTTTTGAATGAATGAATGTCTGGTGCTGGAAGGGTGCTGGAAGGTATCTAGAGCCATTGATAAGAAAGGCATTTGAGGACACTTAGCATTATCCAGGCAATAGTCAGCGTCTTCCAAAATACAGTGTCTCGGCAGGCAGGAGCAGAGATGTAGATATTTTAACATTAAAAAAAAAAAAACCGTGAAGGATTCATTCTACTTCTAGGTAGCATTTTAAAGCTAACATGGTTAAGGCATGCCCAGTGCTGTTGCCAGCAGCTTGCAAACTGTTTACTTTTGACTTTCTTCTGTATAAAGGACGAGATCAGTGTTGTGGGTGCCATTTAGCATGAGTGTAGAGCAAGCTTCAGGCTTGTGCCTCAAGTGGTTTCACCACCAGACCATTCGTATTTTGAACAAACTCTCCCATAGTTCAGCTCATGTAAATTGCACTGCAGTTCCTGATATCAGTTGATGATCTGTTCTTCCATTTGTAATTCTGATATCTGAACTTTTTGGAACATAATCACATGGAATTAAGCCATTTGAGGCAATGAGTGTAGTCAAAGCCCACGAAATAAAACCAGGAGCATATATAAAATAAAAGTATTTATGACATGAGTATATAAATTATGAATTTTTTGAATCTTACAAAAATTTTAGCAGACCCCTGGCCAGAATTCCAAAACTGGTGATGAGAGACAGGTGAGAAATAAGAATTTTTCAAGTCAGAGGTATTTTTCTGTTTGTGGTTCATGTCATTTTATTTGAAAAAAAATCTATGATTCATCTCCCCCAAAAGACATATATGTATGTATGCATGTACATACATCACAGTGGTATGTGTGTGTATGAAAAGTATATATATATATGTAATATATAGAAAAGTTATAGAGAAAACCTTAAGGAAGAAAAAACTATTTGTATGACTGAGTCTAGCACTAAATTCCATAATGGCTTGGGGCATTCAGATAGAGTAAATTATAAATAACAATAAATCTGTTTTTGCTGGAACTTTAGAACAACTTTGTTATTTTCTCTACTACGTTGCTTTGAAAATTATAGTATGTTTTCACTGGTCTGCCTTCAACAGGGTTTAGTTTCCATTTATGTGATGCAATTTACACTCCATTAATTTGAACTTTACCGGTAGAATAAAAAGACACCCAGAAAAACAGAGTGTGATATTCTAGCATTTTATTCTGTCTGTAGTGAAGTACAGGCTTCATTTCAATTCCAAGGACTGAGCTTGTAGAAATAGAATGTGTAGAGATAGAACTAAAGATAATATTAAACCTGCATTTATAAAACAGAAGTTTTCTGTACACATAAACCCACATTTGCATGTGTCATATAAGTTGATTCTTGCTTATGTAATATTTTGCCAGTGTAAGCATGCAAGACATAGGTCAGTTGTTAAAGTGATGCATACATATAACTTGCAAATTCCATTTGATGTATTGTCTACAAACGTGTGAATCTGAATAAACGGCAACACACAACTTCATATCGTGAGATGGAGAAGCAAACTATGATAATAAAATATCTCTTTCTTCATCATTCTTAAATTCCCAGAAGTCTGAGGCAGTTTTGAACCTTGCTATAAAAACAAAGCATTTTAATGGGTATTCATATATTTGCAATGACATTCCTATTCCCCTTGTCAGGAAGATGTTGACCCATTCTTTTTTATATATTGTCAGTACACTGAAGTTGTATAGACTTACAGCATTTTGAGAGAGACTATAGACTAAGCATGCCCTAACAGTAGAATAAAAAGTGGTTTATTTGTATTTTGCAATTTATGAGAAAATTTTCACGTGCGACACCTGGCCCGTTGCAGATCCAAGTGCAGCCATGGTACTGCTGTGAACGCTACTGGTGCTGAGATCAGTACACGTACCCTGTTGCCTAGAAAAGAGACAGTTGTTTCTTGCTGCTGCATAATATGCAGGAAATGCACTTGGCAACTGAGAGAATTAAGTTGATTCTGCTGTAGTAAAGGATTGGTGGAGACTCAAATTTCCCATTAGATAGAAAAGCATCGTACTGTAGTTGAGATACTTCATTTTGAATGATTAGTGAAATAATATGGTGGCTAGGCAGTAAGTCCTATCACACAGGCACTCATCTGGAAAAATCCACTGTATTCTTACTAGGAGACCCTCTGCCATTAAGCTGCTATCTGACCCTGTATGTGAAGTGACAATAATGGTACTTAATGTCCTTTGCGGGTTGCTTGTTTATTTATTACAGCAGTGTACATTACCATAATGGATTAACAAGCCTATTTCCAACTGACAAAAAAATTACTTTTTTAGTTTTTATCAGTGAAATATGGTCAGTCATCCAACAATTTGCTTCTTTGGCATACCCTCCACTTGCTATAATGAGGAATAAACCAAGAGTATATCTCAAGAAATATATGGTTAGAAACAATGCTTTTATGTTTTCCATATTTTGTTATTTTTGCCTCAAATCATAGTTCAGTTCAGTGTGATCTGACATGGCTGAAATACTGAACCCCCACTCCTCCAAAGCAGTGTTTATTATAGAAACCCACAAACTTAACCTAACCTAGAGCAGCTTTTCCAACAGTGATATAATTACAGTAGTTATTGTTGCAATAAACCAGATGTTCCTGAACTGGAATGAAAGCACTTCCCCCTGCCCCCTGCATTACATTTGTTATATTGCCTCTTTTCAAGTTTCACATCAGCTGTTCAGAAAGCTTTTCCTTGGTTGAGTGTCATTTACAGATTCTTGCTGCATGAGCCTTTTAGCTTAAAAGAATGAAACACTAGCAAATTTTGAATTTTCATTGCTTTCCTTAAAACCTCAAACATGACAGTTATCAATGTCACTCATTCTTGCCCAGGGTCAAAGACATTTTTTGTCCTTTAGGATACTTTTACTTGGCTAAAAAAAACACTTCGAAAAAACTACTTAGTTTTCAGATTGAATGAGTACATTGTTCTCTACAAAAAAGAAATGTTCCCCTCCTCCAGATCAATGAAGTTCAGGCAGACTTCAGTGAAGACATAATTTTACCCCACCATTTTGAGTAACATGCTTGTTAGGCGATAGGGGTAGCTTTGTAGAACATCATCTTTTTAACTGCTGTATCAGCTGTGGTTACAACTGTGAACCATGAACAACCATTCAAGGCAAATAAAGAGCCCATATTTAAAATCCCATCAGAAGATCATAGTTAATCCTACACTAGACCATTAATTATCTATCATTATTTAAATGTTACACTTTCTATATTTTTAACAGTGCATTAGTCAACATATTTTTAATATTTTCCAGCCTAATCAAGTCCTAACTGCAAAGAATATTTTGCCAAGAAATAAGTCGACTGTGTTTAAACTACTAGGACCTTAGATACGAAAGTTGTTGTATATATTTTACTATATGTGCAAGAAAACCTGTCTAAGAGCAATGAATACGAAAAGTCAAGGAGAACAGTTAGCAGATTACTTTATTACACTTACTGTGCCATATAATAATACAGTAAAGAAACATAAACCGGTCTTCAGGTTTTGATAAGTTACAGATAAGTTCTCATGAAAATACAGGAACGGTAAGAATGAAGTATCTTATCAGCTATCTGAACGTGCCGTGGCAATCCTGGAAGAAACCTTTGTAATGTTCAGTTATACGTGCTACTCATTTTTCTGTTCATTAGTGGTAACCTATTAGTCAACCCATCCCTGTGGTAACTGTACTGTAATGAGGGAGACAAACCAGGGATGAATTCACCCATGAAGTGGTCTGCTAAATTTTCACTTAGTAAAATGTAAATGTTTCTTATAGAAGGAATTTACATGACTCTGAAACACGGTCCAATTTTTCACTGATGTGGTAGGGGATGCAGACATTGTTGGCCTGATTTTATAAAAATCTTTGAAAACAGTCCATAAAATATCTGAGGAAACCCAAGAGGCACCCACACGTTTGGAAGCAGATTATAAGACAGCTCTGCTACGCAGCCACAGTCATCTCCCTGTGTTCAAAAGAAACTGTATCAATTTCACATTTTTTGCCTTGCTAATGAGAATGTGTCAAAACTGAAATAAATAAATAAGTAGGACCCCTGTCCAGGGAGCCTTGATGTCCTTCCCATCGTGGAGACCGGGAGGCCCCTGTGCTTCCTCCCTTGGCCGTGACATGCCCAGTGAATATTTCCACCACCCACACTTCATTCATTCTTAACTCTCCTCACCCACTCATCGTTACAGCTGTGCAAAGCATCCATTACAAACCCTGAAGCCATGTGAAACCTACCTTCTTAACTTTGTTATGTGCTTCACACAGCTGGGATTGGTTGGGCTTTGGGTAAATTACCTTTTGAGACGATCTACCACGGTTTCATGCAAATTTGGGCCCAGGCTAAGATGGATGATTTATGAGTTGCATATTTTGAAAATCACTGAGAGAGTTTCATATCACTGCATCATGCTTCACTGTGTAGATCTCTGTCATATTCATGGTAATCAAAAAAGATATGTGTATAGGACACTGCGAAAGGGAATAACGTCCCAGATGTGCTCTGTGCATTACAAACAGTTCCTGGCCTGAAAGACCTGAGAAAAAAATGAGCTCTTTTTAACTCTTTAACACTTTATTGATTCAAAGTATAACTAACTCATAAATTTTTATTACATTCCTTTGTTTAGCACGTACACATGTCAACAGCGTTTCAATTAGATACGAACTTGTGCAAATAGTTGCCGTAACTATGCTCTCAGACAGGAAGTAGAAGGAAACCCAAACTACGAAATTCAGATTTGGAGCTAGATTTTCTATTGTCAAAATGAGAGATTTATTTGGTTGGTGATAAAGGTCTGAATTTGCAAAATATACAAAAGTAAAAAAAAAAAAAAAAAGATTCAAAGGACAGGATTCAATGTAAGAGGCTCTGTGACTTCTTAGTCAGACAGTATTAAAGAAACTAACAGTGAACTTCACATTTTATTTTTTAAGGGAAGCTCAGACTATTTAAGGCAGGAACACCAAACAAATCACTTAACATCTCAGTTTGTAACAAAAGAACTTCCTTCATTTTGGTTTGTGACATGACAACTTTTTATCTGTAAAACAATCTTTTCTCTTTTTTTGTAGTGAATGAGTCCATGCAGAAGATCATGAACACATTGCCAAATCATATTTGCGAAACACCGCTTCCTGCTGATACCCAAATATTAATGTAAGTGAAATCCAAATGAACTGCTTTAGTGTGTGGTGAATGTTGCATTGTAAAAAGGTGATTTCAGTTATTTTTTTAAAATCCTTGAATGTGGACATTTATCAAAGTGCCTTCAAGATAAGTGGAAAAAAGGCTTGAGGCAATTTGTATAAATCCTGAAAATGGCTTGAGCTGGAATTACCCTGGACTTAAGGTCATACTGAGAGAAGTATCGAGACATGGGATGCAGCTGAGCAAATGTAGATATGTACAGTGTACGCATTTATAACTGAATGAGTCACCATAGCACGAGGCACTATCAGGTCTCAATTCACATTATCCTTGATATGTAAGATAGGTAAGATGAACCACAGCCTAGAGGTGCCTCTTTCTTCCCATCAGCTACAAGGTGGATGCGAGCGAACAGCTGATGAGTAGCTCTCTACCTCCACATTAAGTGAGGTGAGTGCCACTCTCAGTGTCTGCTAAACAGGGCTGAGTGCCCTCCCCACTGAAAAATTTGGTGGAGGAGGAAGGAAGTCAGAACACTCAGTGCTGCAGAGGTCAGCACTCTAGCCTGTGCCACTGCACACAGAATTCTTCCCTTGGTCAAGAATCATTAAATAAAAACAGTATGTAAAAGATCAGCAAGGAAACATTAACAGTAAGTGACAAGAGGTATTCTGCGAAGAAATGAGCCGCAAGAGTAAAATAGAAGCAGGCTAGTACTGCAACATCAGAACCCCAAAGTGTACTTACAACAGTCTTTAATCACCACCTTCACCATGTCCATTTGTTACTTGTACTTGTTGAAACATAGCATTCGCCTTTTACTTAGGGCCTGGTTTTGTTGAAGTGCTGAGCATCCTCATCTCACATCAACATCAACACATTGTAGACTTATACCCAGGGAGAGATAAAATATGGCACGTAATGTTTCATATCACGTATGTGTGGATAGCTGTGAATCAAGGAAACAATTGCTTTTAAATAAATGATGTGAGAGTAGAAAAGTGATAACATAATGCATGATTTGAGAGCAAAAGCCCAGCTCCTTTGAATTCATTTCAATAGCAGTAAAGAGTGGTGCCACTAGCAGTGCTGTTCTGAGGAGTCCATTGGTATTTCCACTGTATATTATTGATTGCTGGGGTTGGTATCTGTCATTGCGAGTCATGGTGAGCTGCAATTTAGTGTGGAAAAAAAAAAAAAGAATGTTTAAATAGCAGAAATGATGAAAATCCTCTCTCCTCCTCTCTCTGCATCACAAACAAATAAAATACAATTTTGAAATTTTATGAAATATTTCCCAAACCTCACATCATAAACACCTTCCTTTTAAATGAATGGGTAGTAAACAGGAAGATGAACAAGATAAGCTAGCTTAATATTTAAAAGATTTGCTCAACACAAATCCTTTCCTTTTCACAAGGGCTTTTGTTACAAAATGAGAAATACATTACAAGCCTCATTTAACCATAATATTAGAAGAAAAAAAAAAAGAAAAAAAAAAAGAAAAAAAAAAGAAAAAAAAACTACTGGCAATTTGTAATGAATGCTCAAGTAAATGTATTTGTTCATCTATCTGTTCCAAATACAAGTGTCATAAAAAACATTAGAACTGAAATTTACTCCCACTGAAGTCTGCAATAGCATTTCCATTGGCTGGAGGAGGACTTGGTCCCTGGGAAGTTCAGTTCAAATATGATTATCTTTCTATCAGCAAGTCTAGGAGCGTGGACTCCATGGCCTTCCACATGAATGCTAAAGGAAATAAAGTGCTATAAATCCCTGTTTCTGCAATGATAAGTATTCTGGCCCCAGTTTAAGTATACAGAAATAAATTACAGTTATACGAGTTTTAAAATCCTACAAAATCTCTGGGTTACCACATCTGCTATCCTACCAAAGGTGTATCTTTCAGGGCTCTTGTTAAAACTGTGACTTAAAAAGCAGTCCAGGGCCCATTTCAGTGTTTGTTATCAGACGGCTCAATTACTTCAGTTACACTTCCTGGCTAAAGAAGGTCCCAGACTCTTTGTTTTGGCTATGTACAGAATTTGCCAAATTCACTGTTCATAATCCAGAAATAAAGACTGGTTTATCTGGGAATTTTCAAATAAATTGGATAAGATTGTGACTCAATTAATATAAAAGTAGACCTGTAAGGGCTTCCCAAAGTTGATTTTAGTTTGGCCTGGTAAATAACCAGTCTTTCAAAACTCTCTGGTGGCTAAAGGTAGTGGCAAAGTATTTTGGTCATGCATGTCAAGCATATAGGTCAGAAGTAAGCAGATTTCTTCCTGGTTCTTCATCCTTTCTTGTGTGTTTTATTCACAACTTTTCATTACTTGAGATGACTATGGTTTTGTACAGCTTTGAATGGTACTCTACACATGGCTGCACACTTTTGAGCCACTACTAAGTGAAATTCAGCACATTGTAAGTTGTTCGGCTTGGAGAACAGGAGAGTTAGCTAGTGGGGGGAATCAGGTGTCCCTGCTGACATGCTCTCCGTTCACAAGACGCTTGAACCCTGCTGTCCTGAGCACATGAGGACTCATGTAATCAGGAAAAGATTTCTTGTTCTCATTCCCAGAATCTTTTCAGCAAACATCAGGACTGAAATCCCCCTCTCCAGGCTCCTCCCAGAGCTGTGCGCCACAACTCCTGCAGACTGCCTACTTCTCCTTCAGGTCTGCTTCTGAGCTCTCTCTGCTTTTGCGTCTGCTCTCTCTTTTCCACATACAACCCTGCCCAAAACAAACTCACCAAGGCTCCCCACCCAGATCTTTTAAATTCCTAGGCAACCTTGCATTTGCCTTTGTTTTGGGCAGAAACGTGTGCTGAACTGTCTTTTACAACTCAGAAGAGAAGGGCGGTGGTTAAGCCTACCATTTTCAACAAGGCTTAACCCAGCCTGTAACAAAACCCTCAGTAAGGATGTAACCACTTCACAACTGTGTATGTGTGTGTGTGTGTGGTATGTGGAAAGGAATTTGCAGAAGAAATGGCCATCCTTCCCCAAATTTCCAGCTGGACAGGAGCCACAATCAGGATGAGGACAGTTTAGTTCATTTGACAGTTGCACACAGGAAAGATGCATAGTTCTTAGCAGTTTATTTCTGTTGGGACTAGAGGTACTGGTGCCCTTATGGTTTCTACTTCAGACATCAATGCACTCTCCAGCTTTTCTGTTCCGAGCTGACTCAATCTGAGCACCAGTGTGGAAGCCAAGGATGCCACACTAGATGTGAAGTTTGTGTACTCAGCGATGCAGGTCTTCAGGGCTGGAACCGGCCTCCACCTGACCAGCTTGGAAGGTGTGGAAGAGCCTTTCCTGGTCTGCACTTGTCTGAGTTCACAAGCCAATCTGTATTGGCAAGCCTTTGCCTTCCTGAGACCATGAGATTTGGCATCGTTGGATTATCTATGGAGGTCTCTCTGCTGATGCTTTGCTGTAAAAAACTCATTTATACTCTGCTCATAGATGCATAAAATATTGCTTATTGAACTTGTGTGTGTCATGTATGTCAATACCCAATAATGCTAATGTTGATCTTAATAAGACAGTGTTTTGTAACCTGGGTAGGCTTGTGCATGATGTGTTCAGTGGTGGCAGAAGGAGTTCTCCAAAGCAATGTAGTCAGTTGTTAGCAGCAGACAAGTTGTGTGAAGGAAGGGAGTAGTTAGGAGGCGCTCCGTAAACTGGCATTTTCTTACAGAGTTTAAGTTAATCTGGGTTATCACACGTAGGCAACCCTAATCCCTTTTAAATGAAGGTTCTGTTTATAGAATATCAAGATCAGGATTATAAATCCCGGAACAAATCACCAGGTATAATTAAAAGGAATAATGCCTGTTATATTTTCCAGTCATTCTCAGTACTTTAAACTTGGTCTCTGTACTCCTTGGACTTCTCACAGGTAAGCAGAGATAGTATCTCTGTGATCTAATAGTAACCCCTTTACTATAGTTCCTTTGTTTTTACCACTAGCTTGAAATACATACCAGTGTTACACATTGTATATGGCATAACAAACTAGTTAATTCTTTCAGTTTTGCATTGCTATGTTCAACAGTGCTTCAGAAGTATTTCCAAAGAAATTTCCAACCTTATTTACCTTTTGTATATAAACTCACTTTGCCTTTTTCATACTGTTTTTTGTGGTCATTTTCTAGCAGTCATCTTCAGTTCTCCAATGAGAAATTCACAGGAATAGAGAGGTTTCTTGACATGTCACAGAATATTAAAAAAAAAAAAATCTATTTAACCTTTATCACATAACTTTGCAACAAAAAATCTGATTCTGAGAGATAATGTACTTCCATCAAGGAAAGACAACTAAACAAAATGAAGTGCCACATGAACTAATCTTCCTATTGAAGAGGTAGCACTCCATTTTAAATTGAATACTTGTTAATGACTCCTTATAAGTAACTTTAAAAATAACTAAATTAACTTTAAAAAGAAAATGTTTACTGACAAGAAAAACAGAAAAAGGTGTTATGTTTTAGCCGTGTTAACTAGAATATATGTATTCTATCAGTACAGCCAATTACAGTAGTCAGTACAGTCAGTGGTAGTTAACTAGAAGATATTTGGTATAGTTAAAACAGTGGCTTGTAACACAACATACATAAAGCACAGTAAATAGTAAGATTAGTACAGAAGCATCCAATTACAGAAGTTTATCAATTGCAGTAAAGCTGCATATAACTTTGCTTTGAGAAACACACCAGGCTGGAAAAAGGATAATTATACTTTGCAGGTAGAGAGCAATTTCCTGACAAGAATCCAATTTATATTAAAAAATTGGGCTACATTTTTTTGTTTTGATTTTCCACTGAGGGTGTAGGGAAAAAAGAATACAGACTTGTTTTTTTCCTCATTATTTGGTGGTCCTTCCTTGAAACTTTCCAAACCAAAGCCATTTCTCACATCTGGTTGGAACACAGATCTTTAAGACATTCAAGTAATTCAAATCAGATGTAAAAATCTAAGCTACACTATATGAAATTCAAGAACGATATAGTTCTTACAGGGTTAGACAAGTCTGCAGTATGGCACCTCTTTTAATCAATAACAGTCTCAGTTTCAGTTTATCTGTAAATATAATACTATAATTAAAAATGATCTACTGCATTAATTATTTCAATACCCAGTGTAGCAAATTACAGATTAGTGACACTTTACATCTAAAATATTATTAGCAATTTCTTATCACTTTTCACGGCAATATGGTCTGTATCAGCTTATAGTTCCAATGAAAAATATTGAAGATCACTAATATCAATAAGCACTTCCTTATCTCAGCCATTTGTAACTGCTTGTATTGACTTTCATTACATTCGGGAAGTTCTGCTTATACCCAAATGGTAGTCATTAATTGCCACTAACTAAGGCACAACTATACATAATTTAAATTGTTTCCAATAAATGTTCAATTAATGTCTGTTATCTGCATTTAATTTCCATTGATTCCAGAAAGCTACTGTTGAGCTTAATTGCCACCATAATGAAAACAGTTTACCGTAAGTGTCATTGGGTCTCCAGTAATACCACTGGACAGCTCAAGGGACAGATTTCTCTCTTACTGTCAAGCAATAGGGAGCAGGGCTACACAGAGATCGCAGTGCAAATCAATGGCTAAAAACCCAAACAGCTGCAGCTGAAGTTGACCAAAGAACAGTATTTACCTCAGCAACAAATGCATGCTTTTCTAGGATACCATTCCAGATGGCCAGAAAATATTCTAGAGGCTTTCTTAGGCTTAGTATGTGAAAATAAAAGGGAATTACAACAGACTTTTGAAAGAAACATAGCATTCTGGCTTGAAGTGTGTTCCACTTGGGTTAAAATATTATATCTGACAAAGAGTTCTAGACCAACAGAAAAATCAGTGCAACTTGTTTAATCCTTCCCCCCCTCCCCCTCCCCATTTTATTACAATTTTATCCATGCAAATACTTTGGCTGGCTAAGGACTGTAAACAAAACAAAACAAAACCCTTATTTGTAGGACTGTTTCAAATATTTTTGGGTAATATATAGGTTCATAGCAACACCTTCAAGTAACTCATTGAGATTGGATCATTTTAACATATTGTTGGGTATTTTACATAAAAATCAGTTACATTTAGACTCTCAGAAACTGCCAATTCATGAGAAAAAAAGCAATGGCTTAAGAGTGATGATCTTGTCTAATGTTCCTTTAGAAGAGAAAAACAAAAGAATCAACTTGCTGAAAATCAAATGTTACTACATTTTCAGAATGACATTTTCGATTTAGCATTGCAAATATTTTTTTTCTTATTTTCTGTACTATTTCAAATTGAGATCTAAATGAAATATTTAGCTTTTATTCAAACAAATCACTTGATTGACCAACAATATTTTATTCATAATCATGCTTTGTAATCGCTTTCTGGATTCTTTTATTGCTTTATTAGGACTGGAAGTAAAACTCACCCCTAAGACATTCCCTGAGATGAAAAATCTGTCTCTCAATGAGCTTCAGTTAATTAGAATATTTTTTTCATTATCTTCACTTTCTGAATATGTTCAAAGTCTTATCCAAAGTAGAGTTTATTAAAATAGACCAGTCTTAAATGACTAAAAGCAGAGCTTTACTGTCAAGAAATTTGTCTCAGAAGGGAAGGATTGCTGCCTTCTAGCTGTGAATACTGTTAAGGTCTGTCCTGCCAGTCAAAATGGACCTCCTGTACAAAAGTTGCCACACATGCCACATTTTAGTATGGTCAAATCTCTTGTCTGCTATGAAATGACAGTACAGTATGTGTTTCCCTATGTTTTTATTACAGCTTACTGTTCTTTAACAGTTCTGCATTTCCTTAGAAAATATAGCACACATAAGCTGGAGAGGCACAAATTACCATTAGATCTAGGACTAGATCTAGGATCCCAAAATTTGAAGACAATCCTGGTAGCTATTTATAGTGAACTGTTATTCTATTGTAGTGAATGTTCATCACTTATCATCAATTTCTCAGCACAGGAAAATGTGTGACTATCTCCACTGTCCCATTTCTGCCTTCTTGTATCTATGCTGCTCACCACAGAAACAGGGATCCTGTTGTAGACTTGACTAGTGTCCTGTAGACCTGAAATCTGTAGTGTCAGGACATTCTTGAGAGAGAGTGAAATCCAGAGAGAAAACCCAGATTTTCTGGCTTGCAACAGTTGTAACATGGCTAAAACACAATCAGGATATGCTCCCCCACATAGCAGGCACCACAGGGCACCCGGTCCATCCAGTCCCTGCAACACCATGGACCTCCTAATTCCACAAGTTCACCTCAGGCAAGAGCATGAGCTGCCACGGCATTAGGTACAGGGTGGTGCTTGGGGGTGAGGGAAATTCCAAAACAAATTCCTGCCCATCTTTCCAGTTTATGAGAGGGAGTTCTTGGGGTGGAGTAAATTAAACAAAGGAAATAGCATTAACAAATCAGTGCAATTTTTCTGTATATCCCTTTTTCTGGTGCAAGAAAAGGTGACCTCTTTTGGATCTTCCTGTGAAGTTTGGAGCATAAAAGGAAGGACAGGTTTTAAAGACTGAAAATTCTGTTGTGTAAAATACCTTAACACCAGTATTTTGTGGGGGGGAAAAAAAAAAAAAGTAAACTCAAACAGTTGTATTACCAAATGGCTAAAACCAAAGCTTCAGGGCCTCAACACATTTTACCCTGAAACTACATGGCAACTGGAAGAGCTTGCAGTAGGCAGACAATTGCCACATCTCTACTATTACACTACAAAGAGAGAAAAGTGGAGAGAAGTCCACTTTTTTTCCTAGAGAAAGGTCACAATATCTCAGTTATTGGCTTCCATGTTGCCTCTTCACATCACAGAAAAGCTACACTGCCTTGTTTCCACTGATTAGTTCCTCATCCCACTAGGGAAAAAAAAAAAAGGCAAAGAGGAGTGAAGAAAGGACAAGCAAAGGGCTGAACAAACCAATGAACAAATTAACTCATTTGTTTTGTGGGTGAAAACACAGTCTAAGAAGCAATACTCCATCTGCACCCCACAGGAAGTTCAGCTCTGCTGTGGCTTAGAGCACATCACTGCAGCCAGGTCAAGAGGTGACAAAGTCTTCGGCAATAGTTAAAAACTTTGCATCTGAAACAAAAGTGACACCTCTAAGAACCAAACCCAAATGTTGAGGGTAATGGGCTACAGGTTAAGAGACAGAGCATCCAGGAATTGCTGAGCCTCTCAGGCAGCCCTGAAATGCAAACCTGCATAACGAGGAGCTTATGCACATCCTGTAGAGGACTGATACTGTAAAGAGCTGATGCAAAGAACTGAACAAAGGAAACCATTTTGCAATGCACAAAAAAAGGAGGAATTTTATTGGTCTTAGAGAACTTTTGAAACCTTATCTATTAACTATTTACACAGACATCAGTGGTGACAGATATTATCTGCGATTCCTTTTGATTCCTTCCCTTTCATGCCAACATTACCTCTGCCAGCTCAGGTCTAAGCCTCTCCAGCTAGCCCACTGTCAGCAAGACTTTTGTGAAACACTCTTCAACAATATTGTGTAGAAGACAGAAGCTGTGTGATTTCTGGTACATCGAAGTTTACATCTCTCAAATGTCCCAAGTATTCATGAGCGCATTTGTGACAGCTAACAGTCTTCTAAAGGCCTCCATCCATAGAGAAGATGTTAACTAGTTCACCTTAGGATCTCTCAGAAAGAAAGGAAGAGTCATTACATAGCAGTGGCATTTATCTCAAGTACTGATTGAAAACGAACCATCAGTATTTCATGCAGATCCTGAGTAATAATCAAAAAAAAAAAAAAAAGATAAAGCAAGTAAACCTTAATTTATTTTATTTCTAGTTCTTCTAAGATCTTCCTATTGCCTCCTATTGCCTATTGCCTCTGGTTTTCTTGTTTGTTTGTTTGTTTGTTTTTGTGGGTCAGAGGTAGGCTCAACCCACAGCCATGTTTTAGTCCAAGCTCCTCAGTGGAAACCTCTCTTCGTAGTATCAAATACTAACCAGTTTCTCTTCTATGAGTAAGATTTAGAGATTCACATTTCCTTCATATTCAACAAAAATGAGAATTTCATTCTTTTTTTCCCCCAAGAGTACAGGTGAGGATCTCCTCATCCACAGTTAGTAAGCATGCAGAAGAAACTATTACAAACAAGCAGAACAAAATGTGTGCAAAATATAACAGATCTTAAAGGAAAGTTGTCTTGATGCCACAGTTGACATGAGCTCCAGTTGGTGAAACTCGTCCTGTGCTCTGACATTACATGAAAGCACTTGTCTTAAGATCCACTTCCTTGAGCAAATTACCAAAGTTAAACTGAATGCTGTTGAGTATGCCACTTTCCAACTGTAGTAGCAACAGAGAACTGTTGCTGTCAAGAGCCAGAATTGTATTCGCATACGTATATTTTTTGCCTAATTAAAACAAAAGCAAAGTTTTGGAAGTAGGTCATATAAGGAAAGAAGTGGTAGTCTCCAAACTCAGCTGCAGAGAAGTTTTTCCTTCCTCAGAATAATGCTGCAAATAGCTTCGTATAGACACCCACCATGAGAGCAAATAGCTGTTCCTGCCTCCAAGTTGAAAAGAGGCAGCATAACATGCATAGCATCTCCTACTAGTGCTTGCATGTCTTGAGCCCAATTTCCCAAATAATTTAAATTGAAATCACAGGCTGTAACCAATGTTTTGTCACACTGCACCAGATAAGGACATAATTGTTTTTCTCTTCCCATGCAAGAGTTTCCCTGTTCATTTGGATATTCAGATTGCCACCATAAAAATAATTTTGCTCTTCAGCCTCCTGAGGTTTAAAACCTCAACAGTTTGACCTTCATTGATAAAATCTCCCGATTTTCCAGGCTCTGCAGCCTGGAAGCAAAAAAATGAGGATTAGTTAAGGACTGTGGCCAGCTCGTGAACATTTGATAGCTCCTCCAATGCCACAGCTCATGCTGTTTTCCTTTCACACAGATTACCTTGGAAGCCCTGCCCGATGGGGCAGGTGCTCACAGGAGATAAGCAGCAGTATGAAAAGTTTGGGAATTAATCCCATTGTGCAATAAACTTGACATCTAATCTACTACTTAGATTTGTAACACACCCAGTAGAGTTTAACTAATTTACCATTGCACTGTTAAACAGCCTTTGTGGTCCATGTACCCTTCCCAACACTTTTCAGCAGTATTGTAGAAAGACCCATTTTACTGTAAGTAAAGGTGCTCCACATGCATTCTCCTACATGTTTTTCAGTTTTTCGTGTGCAGACTTTCATTCAATTCTGGACAACAAACTCAGATGACAGTGGCATGGAGATCCCTTTTCCAGCTGGATTCCTCTGGCAAAGGCTCTCCTGGTGGGCAGCTTTTGTGGGGATTTGGTCATGGACTTGGTTTCTAGCCACATAGCTTTATCAGGCCTCAGGTGCTTTTGAGCATGTGCAGGACTTTAAAACTTGTATACTTTAAATCTGGAAAAAAAGATCATACGATCCTTAAGTACATTTGGGGCTAGGCATCAGTTGAGCAAGGGGTTTCAGGGCTTAATTTCAGGTTAAAGGCATAGTACTTGAATTTAACTTCTGTACCAATTTAGATTCCTAAATATTTTCTAACCTAGTCACTAACCCTTAGTCACTAAGGCATCTGAATGAGTGGCAGAGATTAAAATAACCACCTTTGATAATTCCCTTAAATTCCTAAATTAAAAGCACTCCTAAGAGATATATAAATGGTTTGCCTGTTTCACACAGACCAGAAAATCAGGACCAAAGTCCAAGAAAAAATGACATATCAAAACATCAGCTGAAACAGAAGGTTCCAGCTGTTTCAAATGCCACTAAACCACAATGATTATTGCTAACATAAATAAAGCAAAATCTTAATTCAACGTTATCAAGGAGTAACTAACCATATTTCTCTGTTCTTCTGGTAGTTTTATGAGAGAGCTCATTTTCATAAGGAAAGAGAAGGATGGCATATAAGCTGCCACTTTCTCTTGTAGTATATAAAACCACAAACACCTACAAATGCACCTAACAAATAACTGAACTTATTCAGTAGAAAAAAAAGCTGTCAAACCAAAGTCTAAATTATGTCCTTGATAACTGGCTTGGATTTTGTTGTTGTTGTTGTTATTGTTTTTTGATTAGACGATGTCACTTCCTTGTGACCACCACAAATGATAACAGTTGCAAGACCTTTATGGCTGCTAAACCAAAAGAACGGTTGGAATTTTTTGAAAATCTTTACAGCTTCAATAGTCACTTCAGACTGACATTTTGTACATTAAAAGCTATCTTTAAAAAACTAAATAGGTGATACAGCATTCCAGAATCTGGCAAGACAGAAAAAAAAAAAAAATCAAACCCTGGAAATGCCAACCCATTGCACTTTTGCTACACTTTATGATTGTGGTGAATGGTTTGGGTCAGTTCATTTGCAGTCTCCTGGCTCCCTTCATTCCAGTAAGAAAAATGCCAATAACATTTCTAAAATAAATCCAGCATCTTGTCCCTTCTATTTAGGGTAGCTCTTCCTCTGCCCTACCACATCTCCAAGTGCAATGACAGTTCTCTTGTACCATCTCTGTAAACTTCCCTTCACTGTTTGCAAAAGTGCCTTTTTTTCCATTGCTGGCATCAAGAGAATTTTCAAGATGTGTTCCATGAGTAATTTTTTTGCTACCCAAGTTAAACTGATCACACAAAGTTCCCCTTTCTTTTTTCCTCATTGCCCCACTATTCTGCTACTCTCCAAAACATTCTCTGAGAACTCTAATTCTAGCTCCTTACAATACAAGGGAGAGGAACGCTGAAGTTTGACACTGATTTAAATGTTACTATAACTCCTTGGTGTTCCAAAAAGACTCCTTACTAATGACTAAAGGAAAATATTTTTAAGGACACCAGAGAATGCCTGCAGCAAGTCATGACACAGGGAAACCTGAGCTATCTGGAAGTGAGTCCTTTCTCACTGGAGCAATGGAGACACA
Source organism: Anser brachyrhynchus (assembly GCF_964034855.1). Classification (NCBI taxonomy): domain Eukaryota; kingdom Metazoa; phylum Chordata; class Aves; order Anseriformes; family Anatidae; genus Anser; species Anser brachyrhynchus. The sequence goes on along the minus strand of NC_137699.1, from coordinate 18,497,255 downwards.
ACAGCAGGACTGTTCGGGTCCAGGAGTGTGCTGCCTGGATAAAGATGATCTTCTGGGATCCAGTGTCTTATCTCTTCATGGCAGTTAATGAATAGTATTTTGGATAACAGTAATTTTCACAAGGACTTGTGCTTCTACATCTTAAGAGATTGTTTTTAATCTCTTGCCTCTAGATATGTATTCTGGCATTTCTCTGTGATGTTTGTGTTGCTCCAGTAGCTACGAAGTCCTTGGCACTGGAGTAGACATAAGATAACAGGGTGCAAAGGTTTGAAAACCAAAGATGATTTTTTTGCTGGACCTGACAAGGGATTTAGGATTACATGTTTCTACCTGAGAAGTGAAGATGACAGAGCACTGGCACAGGTGAAGTTGTAGAGTCTCCATTCTTGGAGATATTCACAAGCCATCTGGACATATCCTGGGCAATGTGCTCTGGTTGACCTTGCTCGAAAAGGTGGATTGGACAAGATGACTTCCAGAGGTCTCTTTCAACCTCAACCATTCCGTGATTCTGTGAGAAATACGAAACCTGTACTATTTGTTTAAAAAAAAAAAATAGATTCATGGGATTGGATAAGGCATATCTACTCGGTTCTCTGGAATGGAAGGACACACCACTGATGGTTCCAGATTTACAAATCAAGTTCCTACCTGCTCAGGTAGTGGTAGAAGAGGTACTCAATGACCAGAGTAATGAACACGACTGGAGCGAATGGAAGTTGAGTAAAAAGAAGAAAAGAGGTTTCAGTAGCTCCATCACCACTTGTTCAGTATAAAATTACTGCTTTGGACTCCTGTGCTGATGCATCTTTCCACTAATATGAGCTGTCTGGTAGATGCACTGTGTTCAGATGTTCAGTCCTTTCGCATAAAGGGCCAGGTGAACAGCTGGAACACACAATCTCTATTTCACCTTTGTAAAATACAGTCTCTTGACATCATTTAATTAGTGTATTTCACTCTTTTCCTATTGCAAACAGCCCACGTGTTTATGTTCAAATGACAAGAAGATAATAGAGAAAAATGTCTCCTATAATTGTTCTGCAAACTATATTGTTCTTTAATATGAACACAACAATAAAATTGTGTTCATAAACTTACTGTTACCAATATAAATAATTACAAAACCATAAAAAAATATAAACGCATGCAGTAACCAGAAGTATAAACCCACCACTACTAAATAGCACTTCATAACTGTGGCTCTGAATTATTACTCCTTCACCAACACAGCCACAGTATCCGACTTCATAAAATCCTCCTCTCTACAAATTAAATGAATTGGATAATTAAAAAAGCCTATGTTTAGTCCACAAAGTGAAACCACCATCACTATAGCATGAAAATGAACCCACATTTTTAAAAAACAGTAACATATAATTCCCTGGCATGCATGATCCATACCTACTTGTTCTCTATCCATCTGAAGCTGTGGGCAGCTGCTTTGCTCTTCATGATAGCCTCAGATGTGCTGCCAACAACTTCAGGTCTAGATTAGAAAATCTTAGGGCTGGGACTTTGGCTTCCTACCTATCTGCAAGACACTTCATTGCAAACAGTAATTAGAGAAATACAGACTAAGAGTAGAAGGCTTGGTATAAAAGGCATGGCACAGGCCATGCATGCATGCAGGTCTTGCACGAGGACCTGTCTGGCCGGGCTGGTAACAGAGTGAGGCTAGGATGGCAGCAGCTGTTCACAGCCGTTCTTTTACCACAGCATCTCCTGCCACCACGGGGAGAGGAGTGGGCCGCGGTGGAGCCGCAGCTGTGCCTGTCCCTGCAGGTCTGGCAGAGGCGGAGATAACCAAAATTGCAGGCCTGATCCCACAGAGGTCACACATACCCTACACCCCACTCTGCTAGCCTAGAGAAAGGAGGCAAAGAGCAGGAATGCAATTAAAACACAAGGTGTGTGATTCATACAGGGGGTTATGTGTGAGTGTTCATATGCCTGTGAGGTTTAAGCAGAGCTGCCACATCCCCATGGGCAGGCACAGCCTGTGCGTGCACACGAAATACTCTCTGGTAGAAAGCAAGGGAGAGAAAGGAGAGAGAGGACATCCCTTTCCCCTTCCACCCTTCCATCACCTTGCTGCTGCCAGCCTCCCTTCTCGTCTGCCCGGCGCAGGGCAGATGTTACGGTGAGGCCATGCCCTGCCAGCCAGCGCTGCCTGCCTGGGGATTGCCTCGGGGCTCCCTCTGCTCCCAGCAGCACAGTCGCTCCCACCGCTGTAGCTGAAGACAGATCTTTGCCTCTGTGTTTTCCTACCTTGTGCCAAGAGATACCTACTATAACACCTAAAATATGTTGGCTGTACTGTGCTGCCTGATTACCTTCACATCACATTAGCCCTATAAATAGGGGAAAAATACACCTAGATAGATGATGTAAGAGAATTCCACATGTATGTTTTATTCCGAACAGCATCTCCAGAACAGTTGCTGACACTTTGCCAGTTGCATTTGACTTGTAATGTTTCAGCATTTGCCAGCAGGATTTTTTGCACTGTATGCAGATAGCCGGGTGTTATCCCTCCACCCACATGCCTGAGTCCAGTAACAGTCCTGCTCCTGGCAAAATTCAATCTTCTCTCGTCTCTCAACCCATGCTCATCTTTGTATTATTTTTTAATTAATCTACGGTTAACTGAAGCTCCCTTCATAAGTCAATGATTTCCTTTCAATTCTTGTTAAAGATTTTTCATTTTCATAAACTTGCAGCATGTTGCTCAGGATCCACTAACAGCACACTTTTCCCTCATTATCAAATCATCGAGAAATGGACTCAATGAAGCAAGAAGAACAGAAACACGGCAGTGACAACCTCCAGGCCATTCTATCTGCTCCAGACAATCATCTGTCAGACACACTGCAAATGAAAACATCATCTTTTACCACCTTGAAAGCCACAAGGATAGATGCAATCTTGGTGTAAAGTGTCATAGCTCCAATCTGGGACACAAGCAAGATGTCCTGATTTACCCCAGCTATATATTTGATGGTTCCTATTCTCTAGGTAAGGAAACAGCTGTTGGTAAAACTGCCGCTCAAACAGGAATTGTAGGATTTTTCTGTGACTGAAAGTATTTCTAAACAGAAGTTTTCCATCTTTTTTTTTTTTTTTCCTTTTGGCAAGCAGTAATACTGAAGTCAGTTCTTCAGGGGAAGCTGGCATTGAGGATGCCTGTTTGTGCTTCTGTGTGCCACAGTGCTCAGCATGTCTTAGCACTGTTACTTAGTAAAGCTCTGATCACACTGTCGTTCAGTTTACAAGTCTTTGGCAAACTGAAAACAGTCTTAAAAATCCCTAGATTTTCTGATCATGTTTGCTTTAAAAAGAGATGAATAGATTACACAAAACAGAGTGATGAGCATGCCTACTTACTCTCGTAGGTGGCATGAGAGGAAAATCACTATTTAGTCAATGAAAGAAGATTCAGGACATAATAGATTTTAAGCTAGTTTGTCAGAGTGGCCATGTATACAGCAAGATCTGTGAGCTGCACACTCTAGTACTAGGTCCAATTAAATATAGTATCCTTTATGGCTTAAACCCATGCTCATTATGCACATGTATTACATTAAACCTTTTCTTTCCCCTTTTCTCCAGTTACCCTTCTGTGCATTTTGGTCTAAATTTTCAGAAAATTGCATGCACAGTTCCTACAATTATGCATGTAATCAATTAACTATTTATGTATACAACTACTGTGACCAGGTATGCAAATCGCCAGGTGGCTTTTGCCATTTTTCAATAATTTAGACCTTTGTCATTTATTCATCCACTTTTGTTTGAAACAGTAAGTTCATGGAAATTTAGCTCATTTGAAACATATGCGTAGATCCATATGAACTGCCCAAAAGCATCACAAAGAGAAAGGATAACCTTGTTGTTAAGGCAGGAGAGCGCGAAATCTGGTTTCCATTCCGAGTTCTGCCACACATTTCCTGTGTAACCTTGGGCAAGTCATGAACTGTAACCTATCTAAGTGTGGCTGACCTACATGTAAAGCAGACAGAGCAATCCTTACTTCACAGGGTTATTGAGATGTTTCATTTGTTAATGCATATGAAAAACATTGAAACAAGTAAGTGGAAGGTGCTACAGAAGTATAAACTATCATTAAGGATATTAAATATGTGACAGTAACAAACATGAGATGTGATCCGGACTCAATCGTAAAACAGTGAGTAAAGGGGCAAACGTGGCCATTGAGAACGGAGAAAAGAAAATGGCAAATAAATTCAAGTTAGAACATGAATGAGAACCAAACAGTAATGGTGAGCATGAGCAGGCATGTGAGTAATTAACCTTTATACTGCAATTTTTACTGTCCTATTTGGTCTTGCCCTTTTACAAAAGGCTGCAGTGTCCAAAGACATTTGAGAAGCACTGAGCTAGTTAATTCGGCACTGACCACCTCACGGTCTGTTTGATCAGCATGAATTGTTCTTCATTAATCAGGATAATTCTGACAGTGATATTCATGCCATGTATTGGCCAAAAGCTGGTGGAGAGCATTGTGGTGTTAAACTGACTAGCATAGCCGTGTTCAGTTATAGGAAAATACGCCCTCTTTGTTTCCTTATTCACCAGAACAACTATAAAGTCAATTCTGTTGCTGTGGTTCCTTTCTTATTTTTAGATAAAATGCAGTTAGATTTGCACATCACTTCACTAAATGCTTGGGGTATGGCCTTGTGGGAGCCATATAAATCATGACATTCCGTGAAAATACATCTCCTTTTAAAAATTACCTCATTTTGTAGCTGACCTATATATGGCACTCACACTCACATTAGGAGTCTAGAGTAGACTGATTGCAGTATCTGGCCCAAATTTATGACCTAATACAGCAAAATGCTCTGTATCCCTCAGATCCAACTGGGATAAAAAGTTACATGTTGGGCCCCATGTAGCCAGTTTCCATTTTGATTAACAAAACCTCTCCTAGGGAGAAATGAAACAAAGCTTTTGACAAAATATTGAAGATTGTATCACTTTACCTTGGTAAAACACTTTGATGAGTCTTCGTTTCATGGTGATACTGTTTGAGAGGATTTGAAAACCTGAGTTAAAACCAAACATGGAATGAATGAAGAAAATTCTAGTACTTTAGGGTTTTCTGAGCTTCAGGCAAATGTTTTAAAGTACGCCTTGATTTGTACCTCTAAAGGTGATAGTCATCCTGTGAGTCTGTACGTTCAAGCTGCAACTGGGAAAGCAAGCCAAGCCCACTGACAGTATGCTTCAATTTGCTATAGAGGGCTTCGCACTTCCAACATAGGGCTTTTAGGTGTCCACAAACTGACAAAGTTTGAGAAGCACTGCTCTATAGAAAGTGCACAGAGGTTCTGGAAAGTATGCTATCTGTGAAACTTAGCTGAGGAGCTCATCAGCAAGAGCTGACTACTAGCAGTGTTACGCTCTGCTTGCCCACTACTGTCCTTGCTTTCCAACAGTTTGCTTTCTGCCCAAAAGAATTTCATGAATGACCTGAGAGGACCCAGCTAACCTAGACAAGCTTTCATATGAACTCTTCTCCATGTTTAGCATAGTTGTTTCTCTTAGTTCATTATTGAGGCATCTCAAACCACAGCACCTCTCCTATATATCCAGGCTGGGCACTGGTGACCGTAGGGAAACCACTGCGCCAGGCTGTGATTTTCCTGGTGTGCTCCTAGGGCTGTGGGAAGGGGGCAGCGAAGCCTCCCCCTTCATCGTGGCCACCTCCAGTGCTGCTGTGCTCCTTTGCATCAGCAGAAAAGCCACCCCAATTCCCATTAACAGTATGCAAGAGATTGGTGTGATGGGCTGCTGTGACCTTCTGCAGTGCGTCAGCCCTCTGCATTCCCTGGAATTCATCCCTACCTGAATTGGACCATATCTTTTGGAAAAAGATATAATCTTGATTTAAAATTTTCCAATGAGGGAAAATAGACTATAAACTTTGGGAGATTGTTTCAATGGCTAATTAAACTCAATTAAAAAATCTATGAAGATCACAAGGGAGCTTCACAGGGGTCCTTAACGGCTACAGAGAAAGAGCCCAGATTTACTGTTTTTGTATGTTAATTGCACCTGTGTTAAGTGGGATTTTTTTTATCACTGATTGCAATACAAAAGCACACTGACGATAGGTATTTGGCCAGCAGATTAATTAAATGAGTTAATATTCCTTTCCAGGTGAAGCATTTATTAAATCTATTAGATTTCACCTGAAAAAATGAGATATTAGGGGTGTACAGTGGGAGCAGTTTCACCACACTTTAGCTGGTCTTCATAATATCTGAGCTAGTCAATGGAAAAAAACAGGCACTTCTACAGCGTGATTCATTTGATCTGAGGCATACACCTACCTTACATTTAGACAGATGTATTTGTAGTATGTATGGCACTTAAGGAAATGTGAGCTCCGGCCCTAGTTCTGAGCAGCCAGGAAAAGGCCAGATGACACAGTTCTACCTGATGGAAAACGATCTGTGAACAGCAGGGTGGAGGGAGGGGGTCTTCATCTCAGATCCACAGTGTCACCCCTGCCATTGCTGGCCCCTGGAGTGCTGCGGAGAAATGCCCTAGAGCTGTCTCACTGCTTGTAAGTGCTGATTCCAGAAAGGATGTCAGCTATTACTTACTATTGGCACTGAGGTCCCAGCATCCATAATTCCATCACTTTAGGGATTTTACTCAGGACCAGCTGTAGTCTAGTCCCATTGACTACACGTAAATTTTGTAGTCCTGGAGTTGGAAAGGATCTTATGATTTAGATGAACCCCAAAGGAGTCAAATGTATGTGCTCTGTGATGTGAGCCAAAGGGAAGGGGAGCAAGGGGAGCAAGGGGAACAACAGGGAGATTCACTTCAGAAGCATACTCCAGGGCTGTACAGCAGTGTTACTGTAGGGACAACCCAAATGTTTTTCCTTCGTGACAAAAAACTGTGGATCTGTGCTCAGCACCTGGGGATAGACCTCTATTAGTAGTCATTATCTTCTCCATCCTAACCCATAGTCTGAGACACTCAGTTATATATTCCCAGAGCCAAATCAAGTAGTCTGCTCCTTTTTCTATCTTGGGATGTGTGATTGCTGACTTCTGTTAACTACAGCTAGTGTGTTCAGAACCACAATGCTCACCAGCTTTGGACAAACGTGCCTAGGGGGCAGGCGTTTGCCTGCGTTTCAAACTATGCTTTAGCTACTGCATTTTGAGCAAACCTTTAATTATCTGTGTTTCTTTCTAACCTGAATCCCTGATTAAGTTTACAGATCAGATTGGCTCGGTCAAAAACAGATGTCCAGAAAATGTACGCACTGTAATCCTTTCTCTTTCTTCATACAAATTCTCTGCTTCGGCACTGCAGAAATACCTAATTCCCTCTCTGCTTGGGCTTTTGTAAACCTACAGGCTTTAAAAGCATTTGTCACTTTACAGTTTGATCTTGAGTAGAATTTCTTCCATCACTAGGGGAGATGACTGGGAATAAAGATCCTTAAACTGCAAGTTCCTTAGAGAAAAGCTCCATCTTCCATTCTTCCATACGTGTTGTGCTCATCTACAGGTTCTATAGAGTTAATTATAATAAAACAGAGTTACAAAGGTGGAAACTTAAGAGGTCAGATGAGAAACACAGCTTTCGTCAATGTCTGGGGTCATCACTGGAATGCAAGGAGATCATTTCATTTGTAGGAGACTCAGTAATTGTAGGAGGAATATCATCTACCCCCCTTCTCTACCCTCTGAAGAAATTATCTAATAGTTTCCAATCAAGATGGCTTTTAAGAGGATTTGGTTTTGATTGAGTCATCATCTCAGAATACGGAAAAATATTTTACTCTTAAATTGTAATTTTCATTAGTCATCTAATGCCAACTGAAATTCACACTGTTTCTCAACCAACATATGCTTCTCATATTTTCTCTCCCTTTGATATACGTCTAATCGAATAAATAGGCGAAAATAATAATTTGCTGTACTTTTAACACAAGATCCAAAAAGTTCCCTAAGAGAAGCTGGATTTAATTTCCAGACAGGGAAGCTGAGGCAGAGGGAGCTCTAGGGCTTTGCTTGGGATCACACAGGAGGCCAGCAATTGACCCAGAAATAAAATCCGAGTGTGCTGGTTAATGTCTTCATGCAGTCCCCTAACCAATACTACCATCCCAATCCCTTCTCTCTACAGCTATATCTGATTTCTACGTGTTGGGGAAGTGTAATTTTGGTGCAAGGTTGCAAAGCAAAGCAAGTCATCTTACCTGAACCTATTGAATTTTAGAACTCTGCATTATTTCGCTGTTAAGTACGTGGTATGTTTATTCCACTTGTCAGTTCCTGCCACGGAAACAGTACTCTGATGAATCTCAGTGCCTGTGATGTCAGCTGTCAAAAGACCAGGCCGTTGAAAAGATGAAGAATGTGGCTTAACATGGCAAAAACGCTCACCTATTTGTGTGACAAACCCACCCGAGGGAGATTGTCTTCTCTCGTCTTCTGAGGAGGCTTTTAAAGAGTCGGCAGTGGAGCAGCAGGTATTTGTTAACATCTCTAAAGAGCAGCTCGTTGATGCACAGATGCAAAGGTAGCATTCAGAGCACTTGTCTGACCCAAGCAAGAAAGGGCTGTTCCATTTAACGAGGCCAAGGCCCAGCTACAAAGAAGTGATAATGGAGATGCCATTGACGACAGGGATACTTGCAGAAGCCAGAGAGATTCCTCCTTTTGTCTCCAGACTGGTCACAAGGACCAGAATTCATTCACACATAGAAACAATTGCCTAGTGCCTGAAGGAAATGCAGAGAGTTGAGTCCCAGGTAGCATGAACTAAGGATCTTTTTGTTCATGCAGCAGAAAAATATGCCCGTTGCAAGTCCACATACATAGCTGTTTGTTTTGTTCTGGATTTGTTTGTTTGTTTGTGTAAATAGAATTAGGCAAATACTTTCTCTACTTCCTCCCACAAAAATGCCTTGGGATCTTTCTGCAGATCCCAGACATCAAGTTGTTGCCTTTTTCATTCAGTCTAAAAGACATCTATATTTTTCTCCTCCCCATTTAGATAATCTTTATTTTTCATTCATCTCAGGTCTAGCTGCGTCACTTTGACCTCTCTGTGAGGCCTGGGTAAATCCTGAAGATGCTGGGCCACAATTCTTAAGAAGGAAACTTCAAGTTCTTTCCGCTTCACTTCCCCTTCACATGTCTGAGGCAGTTAACGTTGCTGCCCCATAGTCTGCGTGGCAGGAGCTGTGTGCTAGCTGTGGCACCTATTGTCTGCATTTTTCCTCTCGTTAGTCTCCTTGACCTTTCATTGTCTTACTCCTGCAGTGTCAGGTCAGACTTAGTGTAGGTCTCCCTTCACTAAGGACCCCTTTCCTTTCGTGGATCACTAAGCAGGACAATTGCTCTATCCATCTTTTCAGGGCCTATTGTCGAGCCCCCCCTGAGCTGAGAAAGGTTTGATTCACTGGGAAACCATTTTGGTCAAAGGGAAGCCTGACTATGTGTCCTTTTAGGAACTCTGTCTTAATCACTGACTTTTTTATCTGGGATATGAAGAGGATTCAGGAGATCAAAAGGTTTGGGAGTACATGGGTTTGACCACATTTTTCCTGGAAAGAATGGGAAACCTCCACTGAAAAATGAGCTCCGTTACAATGGGCAAACAAGAAGGAAAGCCACATAGTGTTCCCAGAGCATTCTGAATCATCAGACCTTCAATAGCTTCCATAGAGAAGGGAAAAAGTAAACAGAAAATGTAAATGGAATGTAATAATTAATGGACCTGAAGAAACAGACTCATTTGATTTGCGCATAATTGGCACCTTTTAAAAAAAGATAAGTCAAAAGAAATTGACAGAGCAGATGGAGAAGACTGACGACTGAAGTTCAGTTTGGCTGAGCATGCAATGGACATGTATGTGGTTACTCAGAATTAGTAGCTTGCATCACCTTGACGAGTGATTATACATTCAATGGCCTCATGTTCTTCCAGGAGCAGGAAAAGTTATGGAGATCTTACTGGAGCACCACAATGGATCTGTGCTGGGTTTGAAGGTCCTGATTTTGTCACCAGGTATACATGTTCAGCCACATACATGCTAACGCTTTGAAAATTTCTTCCTGCGTGGAAACCCTGACCATTATTTGCAATTATTGGGCCTAATAGAATACAATCATGAAATTTCACTTCATTCTATTTCCAAGGAAGTTAACCAGCAGCAACCACTCCCATTCAGGCAATTTATTGAAGTATGGGTGTAGGTGCCTCTTTAGGTATACAAAATAAAAGTGTTTGGTTCAGGGACTAAACAAAAACCAGGAAGAATGCAAACACTCTTTCCTGCAACCTAGCTAAAATCCTTTTACCTACTGCTATGCCAAAATGCTTTTTAAAATGAATGTTGCACCCTTCCTTCAACTAGCCTTTGCCTCTGCACAGGGACAGCTCAGGCCTTTTCAGAAGGCAAAGCTGAATATTGCTGTGTAAGGTTAAAGAAAGGAAGAGGATGGGTGTTGGGGTGGGAGGCAAGCAAAGGGAGGAACTTGGACAGAAAGTTTTGGAGAGCAAGACTTGTGTTCCTGTTATCAATAAAATGGCCAAAAAAAAAGAGAAAGAAAAAAAAAAAAAGAAAAAAAAAAAAAGAAAGCAGAAGCCAGTGCCTCAACTTTTCCCTTTGACCTAAGCAGAGTCAAGAGGGAGCCAGGTTACTTTGCCTTTCTCCAGCCATCTACTTTACCTGGGTATTATCTGTACTTCTCCTTACTTTTTAATTCTTTTTAACATGTACAGTTAAGGATTCTGCTTTGGAAAGCACTCCGATTTTGGCAAGCTTGTGTTTAACAGATCTTTTCCTGAGTCAAATTCAAAAGTCACCTGCACATAGTGAGTGTCTGTGAACTGGCTTTTGGATGAGGATCCATAGCTGGCTTCAAACAAGGTCAAATTTTCAGATTAAACCTTTGTTCTCCAACAAGAAAGGGGGGAAATAAGCCTCAAAGAAAAAACAAACAAACAAAAAACTAGAAAACTCAGATTAAAAGAAAAAAATCTTTCCAGCTATGAAGTGTAGAAAGTGATAGTATCAACATCTCTGAAAAGTTTCAGGTAGAGATGAGTGTAGAATTGAATGAGATGAGAACCTGTAATGAAATTTCTGAACCTGACATTTCTTGGTTAGAAATTAGACATAATCCTTTTGATATTTACATTAAGTATGACTAAGAGAATTCTTTTTCTTGTTTGTTTACTGGCATACATTGTCACTGAAGGTCCAGAAATACCTACAATCATGTCCGTGCCACCTTAATTTGCCCCTGCCATTTGACTTCCCAGTGTCAACTGATCACAATGTCAGCAGTGCCACTTTCTGTCAACACTGTCAGGTAGAGGTGTCCAGGATATTAAATATGCTTGCATTTGTATACAAGAGGAAGGGAAAAAGTGATCCAAGCATTTCCTGGACTGTTGAAACACCTGAACTGTGCTTCAGTGGAATTGCAGCTGACTTGTTGACAAAGTTCTGCACCAGAAGAGTCTTTAGTCCTGATCCTTAATGACACTAAGTATCTGTTTTCTATTAACAAGTGCCAATCGTATGAGGGAAAAAAAGGTGATCAGAGAACGAAAGCATGAGTGTAATTGCAGAGCTGGTGCAATCAGCAGAGCTGCAGTTTCAGAGTTCCCAAAGGCAGAGAGCGAGTACCCTGGGATAGATTTCAGTTATGTCAGGGAAGTGCAATCTCATGCAGTTAGGCTCTTTTAGAAAACTGTTGAGTTTTGTGTACACTTCAAGCTTGATAAAGAGGTTTTGCTGAATGTCTAAGGATCTAACCATCATAGATTTGGAGTATGCAGAAAAGCCACCAACTTTCATCTGGTATTCTACTATAGAAATTAATTTCTCTCTACACATTTTTGATGGTTATATGACAGGAATCTGATCCACAGCCTGTAACTGTGGTGTGTCTCACATGGTTAAAAAAGTTAGGTCAAAAAACATCCTAGAGGAAATATCTTTAAAGAGAGAGAGACAGGAATGGTTTTCCTTGAATCTGGTGACTAACGTTAAGGCTATTGATAGAGGTTTCCTTCTGTACCCACATAGGAGGTTTGCCACCCATGCTAATGTTACTCCTTTAACTTACCCATCAGCACAGCATTGTCCTAATTTGTCCACTTTGGGCAAAACCAACTAGATTATTTCAATCCAAGTCTGCATTACATGGCAGCCTCCAGGGAAATTATGTCTACCTCTTCAAAAGGTCACATGTCATGTTTCCTGCATTTTTTGAGAGATCCCATATTGCTTACTATTCTTTGAGTCTTAGAGCATAGCTTGAGTGGGCTGTCACACTTGTTACCTGTGAAAGCAGCACATTGTCCCTACATATCCGCTAAACTCAGTGTTTCTTGATGAGCTGGCTTTGGTAAAATTCAATTGGTTATGGACCTCAGGAGAAATTAATTACCCTGATTGAGAATTAGATCAAGAATTTAATTTAGCACACATAAGTTTCATGTGATTTGGAAATTCCCATACTGACTTCTCTGTCAGTAGATTGGTGGGGGCAGAACCTCCAACAAACTAATGGTAAAAGGAGGAAGGTCACCTCCTCCCTTAGCACATCTGGATCAGAAAGAGAATGATTTACTATCCCCACCCCAAACTCCCATTGAAATGAACAATCCCATTCCTCACAAAGGACTAGTGGCTCTGCTGCATATTTAACTGGAATGGTAATATGGTCAGTTGCATAGCTGAAGATCTAAGAGCTATAATATGATTGAGCTAATTGCTTCCAGAGGGCAAGAAAGAGAAAAAATGTTGTAAAAAGGTATGTAATATTTGAAAATAATGTTTTCCTTCAACTAATACTGCTTTTAGAGCTTTTAATGCCAGATGGAACACAAATTGTTAACTAGCCTTTCTTGTAAGCATCCACGTTTTCTTTTATTAAATCTAAATCTCCATGCATTAGTTCATGCTAATAGCTTCTACAGTAAAATGCAGTACGTACAGGTGGGCAAAATGACTGTGCGTTCTGAGTAATTAGTTACAGTTTGTTACTAGCTGTTGGTGATGTACTTGACTTTGTAATTTTCTAATACTGAGACACTGAGTAATTACAAATCTGTATTAACACTTCTTTTGTAACAGCTTGATCAGTAGTTGGTTAAAGGAAAGATTCCCATTAACTTTAGTGGTCTATGAATCAAGCTCTTGATATATATAGAAGTCCCCTGAAAACAAAGTTTTATTTTTTAATGTATTGTCTCATGTGTTGAATAGCGTGGCTTACTGCCCAGTGTTATGGCAGTTCACAATGACTATTCTTCCCACCCATTCTCCTTCTCCTCCTTCCATTAATCAGTGATGGGTTGAATTCAGATGTTTTGGAAGTTCAGTCTGGTTTTGATGTGATGGTACATAAAAATATCTACAAAGTAGTTATTAGGGTACTTGGTGTGGCTGCATTTGTCCTGGGGAAACCTCCCCCTCCTCTCTGAGAGCAGCAGCACATTTTGTGGGAAGGCTGGCAGCTCTACAAGGTCCTCTTTGAGGCGGGCTCCACTCCCTCTGCCCCAGTGGTATATCCATCATTTTTGGTTTTCCTTTCCAAAATGCTTTTCACAAAAGTCACTTCCTTCTTTCACATTACTCCATGCTTTGTGAATTCAGAATGGAACATGCTGTGAGCCAGATCCATATCTGGTGCAAATCAGCATCATCCTGCTGCTCTCAGTGGAGCTACAAAATTTGGTGTCCATGGACTCTCTAAGCAGACACACTCCACCAAAACTGTTTAAGTGGGTTCGTGTGTTTTGGGACAAGATATTAGCAGGAACAGCAAATGGAAAATACCACCTAAACAATAAGGTGTTTAACTTCACTAACCTCTTGGTTCTGCCCAACAAGATAATTTTTGGATGAATTTTAGCTCTTAGAGTCCTCATATTGTCTATTTCTAGGTGCTAGAAATTGGTATGGAGCAAAAAAGGGCTAGACTGCTAACTCCATGTGAGAGAGCTCAATGAGTATCATCATAAAATAAGTCTGTATAAATGTATCCCTGGCACTCTCATTTCTTTATATAACTGACCACCCTAAGCACCTTTTTCAGAAGCTGCTCAAAGTTTATTCAAGGATGCATTTGGTTAGATTTAAAGTATTTCTCACTTGTTGGCCAAAACTGACATACAGGATTTCAGTGTGCTGCTTTTAACGTGGTGACACTGCCTTTAATTTAGCATAAGTGATTATATATGTTTGACTGTCAAATCACTGTATGTAGTTTTTGTGGTTGGGGGCTTGTTTTATCAAAGAATTCTGCTGAACCTCTTCCAAACCAGAACTCTCATGTGTATAATTATATTGTATTTTCATTATATAAACTTTATTTTTAAGACTGAAAACATATTAAATGATTATGGGAATGTGCATTCTATACAACACCACCACGTACTTGTGGGAAGAGAAGTTTATAACATAAACCAAATGTTGTCATTAATATACAGGTACAATATGTGTCTGTGTGACCCATAAAACTCTAACAATGGAATAGAGGGATCTCACAATACTTGCAATTGCACTTCAGAATGAAATAAAATCATAGTAACCTTTATTTTGCGGTGAATAGCAGCATGGTGATATTCAGTGGAAGTAGATGTCAAATATTCACAGCCTGCAATTGAACAGTACTTATGTAGACAAGTTAGGTGCTTCCAAAACACCTTTCAAAGTGGTACTTCAGCAAACGTTTATTACTTCTTTAATATGTCTGATAGGTGCAAGTGCAGTGCTGTTAGAGATCCGTTTTATCCTGGGACAACTATTTTTGTGTTTTGCCCTAAAACTTTTCACTGTGATTCTATCCTTAGTTTACTCTCATTGTCTTCTGTCACAATCTAATGAGGACCTAATTCCAGTTCAAATAGGTGCCACAGAGACCAACATTTTAAGGGATCTGCAAAAGCGTATCGGTTAAGGCAGGATCCAAAATTATATCCAATAGCAAGGTCTGGGCAGGAGACATAACTGTGTAAATTCTGAGTAAGTTGTCATCACTGTCATGTATGCAGTACGTGCTCATTCACAGATTTGTTATTATTATTATTATCCTCTTAACAAGGCTGTTGAGCATTTTCCCTGTGTTAAAAAACGGAGAACTGAAGCATCATGTAGAGTAAGGAGCTTATCAAGAATATGCTCATATACATATACACATAATTCAGCACTTGAATTCAGTTCTCCTTTTGCACCATTACTCCATTGCCCTAAATAATAAGATGTTCTTTATTTCTAATGTCTTTGGTAGCTGCACAGGGAGTAGTCCAGGTAGTTTATTTTCCTCTGCCTCAGTAACTTTTATTTTATCAACAGTGATTCTTTAAAAAACAACCCTTAAAGGAAATAAAGGCTCTACAGGGTACTTTGTGAAAGCAAACCACTACATATATATATATATCTTTTTCATATATACAGAGAGATGCACGCATTCAACACACAGCAAACTAGAGAACACATCCATCATCAGACCAATCTGTGAGTCATCTCAGATAAATGCTAACTCTTTCAAGGCAATCCTATACAATAGATCAATAAACAATGTCTTCAGTTTGTGGCTGGGAATTTAGACCCAGTCATTTACAAGCTAAAAAATAGGTCAAGGAATAGTGGTGATAACTTGCCTTATCATCAGGCAGTGTGTGCGTGTGACCATTGTCATCTGTAAACTCCTGACAAGCACGCTCACGAGGACGCCGATTCCTCTGTCAGGGCAACAGCACAGAAGTCACTGATGTTACAGTGCTGCAAACCTGAGTGGAAGATCGGGGCCAGGCTCTAAAAAAGCTCTTGAAAATATGCATAATTGATACATTAAGATACAACAAACTTTTACAAAGAAAACAAATGCAGAAAAATACCTGAGCCAAATGAACACAGGGCTTCTAAATCACCAGAGAAATCATCTGAAGGCTGTTTTACAGGCTCGATGTAGCAAATTCCTGCCGTGCATTCCCAAAGTCCCCAGCCTGAGTCACTCTGAGCTCGATTGCTCTCCAGCAGAGAGAGCTTGGAAGCTGATGAATCACTGTTGAGCAGTATGTATGTTTTTATAATCTTCACTTTAAGGAATGCCCATTCAACATCTAAGCTAATGACCATCGGATAAGGGTGCAGATGGAATGCGGTTTCCACATTAGGAAACACACTGTGATGAATCTGTTCTTTAAGTGTGTTTATGTTTGAGGGACTTTGCATGCAGGCTATCTCCTCAATGGCATGTTAAACTCTGCTCTCCAAAGAGAAAAGTGCAAGAGATGAGGTAGAGGGGGGAGGAGAAGAATCCAAAAGGATGGAAAAGCTGCAAAATGCGTTTCTTTAAAAGCACTGAAGTTGAATCTGCAAGGTTTGAAGTGCCTTTCTCATTCAAAGGAAGAATAACAAACTCTGATAATTCACCACAAACAATTACATGTTGAGGGGTCTGAATCTGCAAAACTAGACACCATTTTCCAGTATCTGCACAATGAATGCTATTTGCCAGTACATCATGCGTTCGAACACTGGAATCTTTCAAAAAGCTTGCAGATAATTTTTGCAGATTTTCAAAGCTCTATTAATTTTACACCATCTCCTTCCTTCTTTCCATATCTCCACGTGCTCGCTGCATTAGCACAAACATTCTGCAGACCGACTACTGCAGTTTCTTATGGTTTCTAAAGCATGGAGACACTTGAGCTAGAAACTTAACTAATTTGAAGACAACACAGAATTATCCTCGGCTTTTCTCCCAGGCTCATGTGAACAAATTCCCCACTCCCAAAATAACTTGCAAGCTACCTTTCCCCCTCCTCGCACTTAAGTATTCCTCTGCACTTCCTGATTTTGGCAGGGATATTTCAGAAATAGCTATTACAATGATGTTTCCACTCCGAAAGAGGAAACACTGGGTGGGAGGAGTTATGAACGGAACAGAGGAAGCAAAGCTGTTTTCATGCCATCTCAGGCTGAACTTTTACAGCAAATAGGTGGAAATGCATCTGGGTGTTGAGCTACCACAGCCCCGTCCTCGCCCAGCACAAGGCCAAATGCGAACCCGCACAAACCGAGGTGCGCGTGGCTCCTTGCATCACTCAGCACAGCTGACGCTGACAGGCAGCTCTGGACTGCTGAACAAAGTGAATGAAGCAAGGTCAGGAGGGAGCAGCAGCAGGCTTCCCTCCCTCCACCACGCACTGCTACATGAAAGGTGCTGCCGGGACGGCTCGCTAGTGCGGCTTTGTGTGCAGCAGTCATGCTGCAGAAGCTGCTCTGTCACATGTTTGTCAGCCATCCAAGATTTTAATTCTGAACTTTTCCATGAAACCAATAGCTACATTTTCTGGCTCTGGCCCGCTCTAGTGCTTGGCCAGGGCTATGGGAATGAAATGTCAAAGCAGCCTGTCTATGAATTGAGATTGCTTTCATGCGTCTCCACCTGCTGGCTGGCATTTCACTAATTGCAATAGCCTCTAGAGATGACAGTGTACTTTTTGAAGTAAAGAGCTTACGTGGAAAATGTAACTCGGTTTTACAAGAAGATGAGCAAATAAGCATGATAGGAGAGATTATTTACTAACTTGATAAAGAGCAATGTTCTGCATCACCGGTAAAAGGTAGAAGGCCACTGAGATTTTCAAGTCATGCCTTTGAACTTCTGAAGCCTCAGCTGAGAAGATAAGCACTAAGTGAGATTTTTGGAAGGAATTCATGAAGTGTGGAAACATTAGCATATTATTTCACGACCAAAACCAGATGCTAAGGATGCTAACGTGCTCTCATTGACACAGCGAAAGAGGGAAATTATTCGTTAATATCTGGAAGCATAAGCGTTCTGGGGCCCACAGCCTTGTTTCTGTGTGGTTAGGAAAGCAGTTACTTAGCAAATGCAGGCAGGCAGCTGTTTCAAATGGCAAGGAATAGAAATGATTAATGACTTCTGTGCTTTAAAGAAATGAACCCACAGGATTTCTTTCTTCTACTGTGCTGTCCCACTTGGCCATTTCTGTCATATGCCCTGGGACTTTTTTTGGAAGTTTTCAATGGTCTGTCTTGAACTACTCTTTAGAAACTTACTGGACCAGATCTGGAGCCAGACAGATGCCAGCTGTGGATCTGATCCATTTGCACATACATTCACAGGCTCAGAGCACAGATTACCAACACTTGATATTCCATGAACTTTGTACTGCATCAGCAATAGTATATCTTGTTCTCAGATACTGCAGTGATGGGCAATATTAAATCCTATTTAGAGTAGAATCAGCGTTACCATTTTCCTTTTTTAGCTGTGTTTTGTTCAGGATATATTATACAATGTAGAAGTCAAGGGGCATTCTCAGGAAACAAACCCATACAGGGAATGAACCCTTCCTCCGTTAGCAATCCATTCTGATTATTGATATTTTACCATCTTCTGTACTTCTAGCAACGGCTTCTTTTATCCTGGCGAAACTGCTGACTCTGTCATCTGTTTCTTGCCTGTGCTTTCATTTAGCTTCTTAGGTCTTCTATGCATACTGTCAGAAGGTGGAAGGTGGAAAAGGTTAAAAAGAGGATGAGGAAGAGAAAGAGGAATATAAGGAAAAGAAAAAGGAAGGCTATACAAAACACAGATATTTTCATTGAATTGTTCACAGCAAATTGTTCATTCAATTTTATTAAGGAAGTATTTAGTGAGGAGAGTCAAATTCTCCTCTGTCTTGACTTTATGGAGTTATTTTGAATTTACTTGTGTACTAATGAGTACGTGATTTGATCCACTGAAAGTTCTTTTCCCATATTTTGATGGTATGTTCAGGACTGCCAAAGCATGAAATATGAATGTTTGCTGTTCCAAAGTATTCCCCCATTTCAGAAGTGCTGTTCCATATTACTAAGCATTGGGAACAGGATATTAACTACAGAAGGTGGTGAAGGTGCCCATTGCATATCTGTATAATTAAGCCCCGTTAAGCACATTTATTACATACCTAGACAAGCAACTTTCTTGGCAGTTCAGCATATCCAATTATTGTTAGCGCTAGATATCTGACTAAATTAGCTAGCGATGTGAACTCAAAACCATCAAGTAATTTAGAAGGTGTATGAGTTTAATACATCCTGAATGCATCTAATACCTTGGCTAAACACAGGCATTGAGCTAGAAAGAGTTCTCATAGATTACTTTAAGACACAGCAGGGCTGGAAGATGATATTTCCTTGTCTGCAAGTATATCGCTCTCAAGTCATCGTTTCAACACAGGAAGTTATCTGCTACCTGGGGCAACAATGTGCACTCGGACACAATCAGCCTGCTGTCTGATGATATTTAAGAATTAGCCACATAAGGATTTCTTACAAAGTTGTCAAAAAGGCTCAACTGATTATTTTAACTAAGCCTATTTAAAATACCTTAATAAACCGATGTAAAATAAAAGTAACTTTTGCACATTTGCACTGCATGCTTCATTTACATCAGTTATTTCCTTTGTTCTAGGAATAAAGACCAGCTCAGATGAATAATGTTTCTTTTTCTGTATCTCTCTGGAGATCTCTGTCAGGTAGGCAGGTGAATTAGCATTGATGCCATTCAAAGTTCACAACGTAAGGATGAGCTTTATACATGTTGGTGCAGAAAATCACCATGGAGGTATAAATTCAGATCCGTGTTCGGTCCACTTTACTGAAAGCAGAAGCTGGTCCAATAGCATGAATCGTCTTTCAGAGGCTATTTTTGAAACTGATATCACTCGGGCAGGAAGTATGAATGTATGTATGTGTGTGTGCATTTCTGTGCTGCTGAACACCACATGAGGGCCGGATCTATTTTCTTAAGTCAATTCTTACTCCTGGTTTTCTAATTGCAAAACACTTCCTAAAAACCTCTGCCTAGTAAACCTACAGGGTACAGCAACAAGTAGAGGTTTTACTTCTACCTGGACCATCTAGTTGATGTGCATATGGATGATTTTCTTCCTCTCTTGTTTTCTGACCCTTTTTATCTTTCAGACCAATGCATCACTTAAGTATTTAGCATCTGCTCTTATTTGACACTGTCTCAGTTAACACAGCATTTTACAGTCGTATTATAAATTCTTTAAAAATAGTCCCCAGTGAAAGATCCCTTTGTACTATAGCAGAGTATTTCTGCGTGAAAAAGAGAATAAAACAATGCTGTGAATTTTGTATGGCTTTCCAAGGTGTATCAATGCTGAGCAGAATGTGAGGCAGGTGAAGAGTCCTTTGCATCATTTGCAAATACTCCAGTTGGTGTTCTCAGGCCTGGCAATTGCACTCCAAGTGAAGAAATACTGATTACGAACCTTTCGCTATGAGTACTCTGATTAGTGTTTCTGTTTTGGCAAGAAAACTGTTGCCTGCAAATCCCTTGCCAGTCTCTGAGTATAACAAATTATTACTAGGGAAAATAAAAGTCAGTGGGAAATTGATTGTCTGAGAGGCAATTCAGAAGTGTCTGGTGAGCTGTGCATTACCCTGATTGAGGCTATGTCTTATTGTATGAAAGACTGGAAATTAAGCGCAAAAATAGGCATGATGTTATAATCTGGGTAGGAAAAAAAAGTGTAAAGTTGTCTGACAGTTAGTGCATTGCTGGTGATACTAACATGAAAGATGCCTGACAAGACAGGCAGCTGTGTGCATCTCCACAAAACGACTGGAAAGCCAATATAGGCGGGTGGCTTTGAGGCGACTTCTTACAGAGAAACCCCACCTGAGGCTAAAGTGGTCCCTGTCTCATGTGGGCGACCAGGGAGCAGAAGGAAGCAACCCCCCATTCACGTATTAGAGACACCTCAGTTCTGGCTCAGACCCTTATCCCTCTTTCTATTCTGCAAGCTGAGGCTTGCAAGCAGCTGGGGAGAAGCATGCTGTAGTCTAACAGCACAAATACTGAAGTAACTTACTTCCCCGGCTGGAACAAGGAGGAACCGTGGAAGGAATTGCAGCTCTCTGAGTCACACTTCCTCCTTGGAGTTTCTTTTGGAGTAGTGCAACTTTGCACCATGCCTGAGGCTGACACTGGAGCTACGCTTGTCCATCCTGTTACCCGCAAAGTGACAGGGAGAGAGAATGAGAGGAAGGAGAAAGACAGTGAGGCAGCAGATTATCATACCCTCAGATCTCCCGATTGCAGCTCTAAATATAGCCAAACAAGTAAAAGTCTGTTTTTGGAAGCGGTACAACTATTTGGCTCCCAACCCTTCAAACAACATACATGCAAAAAGCAGCCAGTCCTCTCCCGACCGAGATGCTGGATGGGGAACCATGCTAAGCACATTCTGATCTCCAGCCAGAAAGCGAAAAATTCCCAACCACCACACCTACCCAGGGTGTGACCAGAGACTATCAACTAGTTTATATTTGCACTTTGATACACGGCGCAGGCTTAACATCATATGGTGTATCCTTGGAAAAAATAGCAACAAGTTTCAACACAGAAATTCTGTTAGATTGGGAGGCCAGAATAAATAAGAGCCAACGAGTTGTAGAATGACTCGAGGTAGAGTAAAAGATCTCATCTTAAAAATAACACGACGGCAAAACGCTGCAGATGAAACACATAATGAAAAAACATTCCAAAGTTCTCATTTGAGAAAAGATTACAAATAAAATAGGCTTGGGCATGCCAAGCGTAAAATCTTTGATATGGAAATGCAGTAATGGTTAAACGAAATGGGCTGAAAATCTATTTATCAACAGTCTGTAATGCCTCGTTGGATCGTCCCATGAGAAAAGCAAATAAGGAGTAGTAGGAGAACATACAGACACTGTTAAAAAGTTTACATACCTCCTGCCTTCATACCTGGAGATACAGTCCTTCGCCTTAACTGGAGATATCTAGAAGGTTAAAGGCCGGTATGAGAACATGCCTCGAATTATTCAGGGAGCAGATGCTGAGACCCAGCTCTCCAGGAGGGCCCAAGCACGCTCAGCCTGAGGTGTTTGGAAGGGCCTGCCCTCTGGAGAGCAACAAGGAGTGTGCTGGCGCCAGGCCGCCGGGTGGCACGCGGGGTGACACCCCCGCGCAGGGGACACCCCCAGGCAGGGGCACCACGGCTCCCTTCTGAAGGCCTCAGCCCGGGCCACCAGTGCTCACGGAGGCTGTCACGAAGGTGACACCGCGCCGCTGGCTGAGGGCGGCATCGGGCCCGCTGGGTTGCCTCCGATTCATTTCTCCCTCTGTTCGTTGCCCTCTGTTACGTTATTGCCAATGGGCATGTTAGTCATTATTGCACCCCATATGTGAATCACAAACGCGAGTGCCATGGAAATTAAACTCCTTGACCTGCTCACAGTTTTCTCTTTGATGTCGGTCTGAATAGGCATTTTTGACTGGAACATAGCTTTAATTTTGGGAGCTGGCAAGACGACCGCAACCTTTTCTGCAAGGAAGTTCTCCGAAGAGGTCTTTGTTGTTCTTCCCGAATTACTTTCCTGCAGACGGAGCGTCGGCACGCAGCACCACAGAGGGCCCAGCTCAGGCTCTCACGTGCGCAGGTGCAGGAAACAAAAAGCATTGCTGCACTCCTGTCCGTACCCCAGACACGCAGCGCTAAATACATTGGAGCACGCTGTAAAACTCCCATTAATCTGACATGCAGCCGAAAGTGGAAAATGATTTCCATTCCCCCTTCAAGCCCTCCTCTGCTGGGCTGGGACAGTGGCCGGGGGCTGACCATGTCCTCTCGGGGGCCACCTGCATCCGGAGGCATTGTGGACGCAGGTGGCCAACAGGGCCCCAGAATCTCAAGAGGAGGATGCATGGGGAAAGGCTGTAGCATTGGGGGCCAGCAGCCGTGCCCCAGGGGGAGCAACAAAATAGTAACCCCCGGCCCCAAGCCACATACAGGAGCTGGTTGCTGGAGAGGTGTCCAAGGAAGCCCCTGCAAGGCGGTGTGGGGCAAAACATCACGGCTACCAGTCGGGGGGTGCTGCTCTCTCAGAGGCTAGGAAGGTAGTTTGCAAGGCATCCCACCAGGCCAATATTAAATTCCCATCTGAAATCATATGATTTTTTGCTGAAGCACTCTAGAGACGTCTGTTTTGAAATCTACAGTTTCCCACCTCACTGTTGCTGACCTGTTTAAAATAATAAAAACAGAAAGCTTTCCAAGATGGATGACACTGAGGCCAGGGATCAAAACCTCACTTGTGTTTCTAAAGGCTCTTTCCATGCTTGGAAACCTGGTTCTTGCATTCATCAAAGGACTGAGGACTTTTTTTTTCGTACTGTCAGCCAGGAGACTTCAAAAAGGAAGATGCCCAGGCCACCTATGCTGCTAGTCTTTCTTTTTTTTCTTTTTTTTTTTTCCTTTAAAATGTGGTTCTGAAAGCTGCAGGGCTTCAGGTAAACAAATACTCCAGAACTACAAAATAAGCATGTATTCAAATTATACACCCATGCTGTTCTAAGCAATATTTTGTTTCAGACGTGGTTATCTGGGAAATATCATTGTTTTATACACTGTTCTGCAATTTGTCCACTCAATCTTTCATAGAATGCTCAGCCTGGCAAAGAGGAAGAAAAACAATTTTACGGCCACAAAGATGGCACAGAGGTTGACTTGTCACCACTCCAGGTGGCCTCAAGTACCCACAGAAAGTCATGTTTTATACCTAAACTGCTGGAAAAAGAAATTTTCATTACAGAAGCATTGCACTAACTCCACCATTAAGATTTGAAGAACAGACTACTTATTTGAAGCCAAATTTTCAAACCTTCTCAAATCCACAAGCATAGTTGATTGACTACAGAGTGAATCTGTCAAAGTCTGGAAGAAAAATCTGGGGTTGTTTTGTAAAGATGTAGGAACAGTACTTTTGAAACTTCGTGATTTTCAGCTTTCTTATGAGATTTGCTTTCTTCAGAGATGGGGAAAAGAAACTTTGAGGCACTAGTTACCTTACTGCACTGCTTCTCTGGAGATATAGGATGAAATTCCAGGTGACCATAAAGCCAGCAGCATTTTATCATTGATTTTGAAAGTACTATGGTTGGCAGAACATGGAGAGTGAAAGGTCAAAGCAAGTGCCCTGGCTTTAAATCTGCAGCGCTGGAAGATGTCACTGCAGGAGGTCTCTAAAAACAGAGTCGAGTCACCACACACTGGCCAAGCTGTATTTCTGTGCAAGCCTTTTTTTAGCAGACAGAAGGAGTCAGCAAGCAACACCATATCTGCTTTGATGATTTTATATTTGATATGTGCAAGAACCTAATGTGGTAGAAACTAATCAGGAAAGGCTTATCAGGTGACAAAGGTAGCTTAGTTTTTGCAGACAAAGTATTGGCTAGAAAAGTAAGTTTTTGATGCTTATTTCCAAGAGATGAGGCTATAAAGGTCAGTTGCTTTGACCTAAAAGAATGGGCTATCTCTGGATGTACAAGACACATTTGCTCCTCTTGCCATTATATTTTAAGAGTTTTCTTGATGTAGCTGATTTCCGTAAGTATACAAAGGAGGCAAAATGTGTCTCTAGATTTGAGGAAGGACGTATATGAACTCAGACAATTGTAAGTAGCCAACAAAAACTGGATGCTCATGGGTTTGTGTGCTTGAGGTCTTGAATTTTTGCTAGTGAAGCATCGTTCATCATTACAGAATAGCTGTGAGTTTCACACGGGTGAGATAGATGGGACACAGGCCCAACAACAGCCAGGAGAAATCAAAAGCTCTAGCTATGACATGCTGTGCTGCATTCGAAAAAGAATGAATGCAATGTAGAGAAACAAGAGTCCAGAGCTGGCCCGTGCATGAGAAGTCTTCTGGTAAAAACAGCATTTGTGCTAGGGAAAGGGCAGACAGTCTGGTTAGGTGGATATTGATGTTCTCTATTTGCTCCTGAGTCCTACCAAATAATTCTTATACAGTGTTGGGCAAGATCATGAAATTTTTCTGGGTCTGTTTCTATGACACAGGGATAACAAAGAATGATTTCTGTCTCCTGTCCTTTGTTTCTTTTCTCTATGTGAACAGCAAGCTGTGCAAGACCAGGCTGTACCTTCACTGGATGTATGTACAGTGCCTAGTGTGGCTGGCTCTCAGTCTCAGTGTGGCCTCTAGGCACAAGGTATTACAAAAATAATTAACTGGGAATGTGTATTTATTTAGTTAATTGTAATAACTTCAGTCAGGATATTGTACCTAATTTTAGCTTAGTGTAAGTCAGTTCATGTTCATTGATTGGTCTGCTCTTTCCCAGCGTGTTGCTTGTGACAATATTGGTTCACAAGCAGGATGTCGACACGCACATGCTGTTTTCTATTGTTTTTCCTTTTCTTTCTATTTTTTTCCCCTGTGAAATGAGCAGGTGAGGATTCCTTACTGCCTGAAAGCTAACTGACTTAGAGCATATTTTAATTATACCTGATGCCTCTCAACCTGTGAGGATGTAGAAGGACATAGTACAACTAAACCACTTCATGAAGAACACCTTAATTACCGAGATGTATGCAGAGTGCACCTCAGTTATCAGTTCTATGACCTACGGGTGTATTTTCTCTTTAGTTCAGAACGATCAGCAAAACGTTTAATTGCTAGTTACTGTTATATGTTAGCACAGTTTTCCAGAAAGCTGTCTGCTATGCTGGAAGATTACAGAAGCTCATCTTTGAGGGTACCATATTGCAATGTTTAACTGAAGATTAATCACGTGGTTCACAGTAGCATCTCAATTTGGTGTAGCATCAAAGTTACTTTTTCTTTTTCAAAAGGAATTCAATGAATTCTCCTCTCCAACAGTGTTCAGCAACCTAAACATTACATAGAGACATCAGAAGTCTTTAATGCAGGTTTTCAGAGTAAATGAAACCTTTTTTCAGTGTGGTTGCCTTTGTAATAACAGTCTTCTTATTTGTTGGATACTTATGTAACATAAGATGAAAAGACGTTTTATAGCCTTCTGGCAAGAGGACTTAAAATTAACAGCATACCTGTGGCTGCCCTAAGCCAGGGAGGGAGTCATTTTCAGGCCATGGGAAAACTGCAGTTTTGCATCCTTCGCTTCTTCTGACCTACTGGTATTCAGTATTTCCATAGGCTTGTTTTTCACGAAGGCATCATCATGCACACAAAGAAAGACCAAGTAATTGATTCTGATGAAAGAACGGAGGCTGAGGTGGTGCATGATAACTGCCACCCATTAACATCCCCCCAAAGAATGCACTGAAAACTTATTCTCTCATTTTGCTGCCTGATTCCCTCTGGCAGCCAAGCCAAGGAGACGCAGCACCCACCTCCAGGCAGGAATCCCCGCCTGAGGTGGCTCCATGGGCCACATCCTGCCGGCAGTCCTCAGTCAGGCAGCCTCCCGCTGGACCGAAGGGTGTTTTGCAAATCAATGGCCCTCCTCGCTGCCTCCCTGCTATGTGCAAAAAGGAAAACCACAAAAAGATAGCAATCTGGGGTTTGATCTCACCCATACGGGCTGGTGGTGCCACCCCACCGACTTTGGCTGAGCTACCCTGCCAGTCAGATGGTTTTCACAGGCTTTGGGCTGGGCCTGCAAACAGATGTAAACTTGATCAGCATCAAGCCCAATCCCATTCATGCCCATTCTTGTTGCGAATATTTGTCTTCCTTTGCACGTTTTCACCTGGAACCTGACTGACCTCCGTGCAAACTTTTATTACTTAAAGTTAACGTGACAGCTGCTTTCACAAAGATAGTTATTCTCCACCAAAAGCGCAGAACGCCACTAATCCCCAAATGAAGCTGGCCCAGCATTTAAGCATACAGGCTTTGGCTGTGCCCTACGGCTTCTGTGCCCGTGCAGCAGCCCACTGGGGTCTGCCAGGCCATTGCTCTTCTTGCCCTCGTCTGCGGAGGAGAGGGACGTGATGGCCAGCAGCTTACATGGGAGACATGTCGGGCCCTCAGCCGCAGTTCTGCCTGGAAAAACACCTCTGCCCTCCCCAGAGCCCCGTGCAATCTGCAATGGCCCCAGGTGGCGGAGCCCCCAGCTTGATGGCTCAAGGAAGTATGCAGCTAATTGGTATATTGCATCTGCTGGGGATCAGAGGAGTAATGCCAGCACTCCCACATTAGGCTTGCTAATGCTCCTTTGCTTCTTCAGCCTTCAGACTGTTTGAACTTTTTCTCTCAGCAGTAACAATTACCCAAAACTCTAGAGATGGTGGCGATATTAGATCTGAAAATGACTCATTATTGAACTAGCCCTGTCAAGCAAGATAAATACAATTTGGTTGTTAGCTAATCTATTTTCGTTTGTGTTCTCAGTTCATCCAGGACAATGATCACATTGCAGTCTAGCATTAAGTATATTCTGCTACAATGTCCTTTGCTTTGTAAAGCGAACGTTTACGAATACAATAGCTGTATTTGTCTGTCAATATTACATCACTGCTGACGTACCGCATATCAGGTCTCTGTGGCATAATTTGTAGGATAATATTTTGGGTTTGGGGGAGTTAAATTATGGAAAGGCAACATTTAATCTAACAGCATTTAAGTAACTAGAAATCTCACCTCAGATACACTTCTGATATCTGTCATTTTCATCTGCCAGCTCTTCCTTCCTCGTCTCTACGACTGAAGTTTTGTGGCTTGGTGCTGCGTCGAATCAGCTTTGGACTTTGTCACAATTTGGCCCGAGAAGGAAAGCTGACAGAGGCTGTTTTCAGGGTGCTTGTAAGATGCTTTTGCACCTTCATGCTGAGCTTTATCAGTGCTGGCAGATCTCAGAGGTGCTCAGTGCCTCCTAAATTCTCCTCCTGAAACACAATCCAGGCCTTGGTATTACTTTGCATTTGAGTTGTTCATTCTCTATGTGTTTCCTCTCGCTTTGTTTTTATTTGTGTTAAGCACTTACTTAGCCTTTGGGAAGGCTATTTATGGAAATTAAAAATTTTCATGATAAAGAAGGTGTTTTGCAATTACGAGAGGAAGCCATTGATCTTGATAACAGCGAGAGAAACTTTCTAACTTGCATGGTTGGCAAATCCATTACCAGCTGCAGAACTCTGCAAAGCATTAAAAGGCAAAGGTGCATGGTGAAAAGGAGGTGAAAGGCATAATAAAACAGGCTATCTTTCTCTGTTTGAATGTAATGCCAAGTTGGCATACCAGATAAGACATTTGTCAACTGTCATATTTTATGAAAGACTCAAGTAAAAGATCTTGCTAGATCAGTTCATGATCAAGTCTTAATTTTTTTTTTCTGAGAATCAGACAGAGATAACTGATTATTTTGTGCATGCTGAGAAAAAAAAATGTGGCTTTGCAGAGTTTCATCAGACATACAACAGGACTGCAATAATCAAGACTTCTGCTGCTTCTCTGCTTCTAAAACTGATTACAATACTCTGCTGAAAAGACTCAGACAAAAATATTAGCAATGAATTTGCAATACTTCGGAATCCAGGCAGTTGTGGACATTTTTCAGGAGAGGCAATGAATACACGCTTACTGTCTGTTCATCATTATGTTTGTCTTCTACTGTGGTGCTTTAGGTTGCTTGTTTTATTTCCACTGATTGTAAGAAATTCTTGCAGACCCTACGGGTTAATCATGGTATGTTAAACAAGCTGCTAAGTGATGTGGGAAACCATTGCAAAGATACTTAGCTGAGCCTGATGTACTACACTATATAACCTCCTACCATCTGATAGTGCTATTGTTTTGTATGGGCTGTATGGGAGGGGGCCTGTAGCTCCTATCAGCCTGTGCTGACGGCCCGTGCCGCATTTCTCATGCAGATGGTTCTCTGTCTCCTTGATTTAACCTGTAGCCTAGACAAGGCTCACCAAGGAAAATGACTGAAGTAATTTCCATCCTCCCTCTTCTAAGAATGTAACATTGTGTTGTAATACTTGTCAGGTATGTTTTAAGACAATAGTTTTATTTTTTCTCATCTACAGCATCAGATATTATTATCACTATCATTACTGTTATTATATGATATTATTTAAACTAGTCTGAAGTTGCATACCTGCATGCAATACCATCTCTCTCCGAAACACCCAGCTGAGCCAGGTGGATGAGACAACCACCATGAGGCCAGCACCCTGAGCTGGGTGGGCTCAGCCTGCCTGAAGTGAGGGGCAGAGAGGGTTTCCAAAGAAGAGGCAAGTTGGTTATTAAGAGCTTATTAACTGTGCCAGCTTCCCTCGTCAGAAGAGCAGGAAAGAAAATCCAGTCTGAGTTCAGGATCTGGCTTTCTTGGCAAGATACACGGGAGCACCAGCACCCCATCTGAGCAGTGTTTCCAGCCAGCACCCCTGGGCTGGGCAAATGAAGTCTGGGGGCAGCTGCTGCCAGAGACCAGGCACTGAACTCCGTCCCAAAGCGGTGCGACAGACCTGCAGCCTCCTCCTTACCCGCCTCCAACACCCCCCTGCACTATAGCTAAAATCTTTACAAAGTGACTTTTCCTGAGGGTGTTGAGAGATGCCTTTTGGGCTGGCTACCAGGCATGCAATGAAAGCCAACAGCTGGTTTGGAAGCTTCCTCCTTATCTCCAGACTGATAGCATCAAAGGCCTCAGTCTGTTCTGTTTTGGGCTGGTTCTTTCCAGGCTGCGAATGACTTGCGAAAGTGGCTAAGAGTCAGATTTTAGCTGTGTTTAGGCACTGATGCACACTCACTGCTGTAGCATCCGAATTACAAAGGACTGGATCCAATGTAGGACTCAGGTACGTGAAGAACAGGTGCCTCAACATCTAGTCCTACA
Source organism: Anser brachyrhynchus (assembly GCF_964034855.1). Taxonomy (NCBI): domain Eukaryota; kingdom Metazoa; phylum Chordata; class Aves; order Anseriformes; family Anatidae; genus Anser; species Anser brachyrhynchus. The sequence goes on along the minus strand of NC_137699.1, from coordinate 18,467,515 downwards.
GTGCATGGTCCCTGGAGGGGGATGACGATCTGGAGCAAACTGGCTAAACCACATGGTTGAGAGAAGGGCACTGGTGATGGCACCAACCAGTGTAACACGACTGGGACCGCTGGAGAGAGGTCGGCTTTAAGTCTGGCACCTGGCAGTACCTCACCTACAGCCAGAGGATGCTTCTGGCCGCTGGGCCGAGGACTGCTGAGCTCCCTCCTGACGGCAGGTGCCCACCCTTTGCCTTTAAAACCCTGACTCAGCAAATTGTGCTCTGCTGCTCTGACATTGCTGCTGCAAGGATAAAAACCGTCAGCCAAAAATATTGCCTAGCACAGAAGTCGGGCTAGCAAGCAGGGAGGCTGCACTTGCAAATTCCAGGCATTGCATTGAATGTTCACTTCTCGGTGCAGGAACTGCGTGCACGGGGCAGCGGGGCTTTTGGTCAGGACTGTTTCCCTTCATGCTGACTGCACCGTGGGAATCGGAGAGATCTTTGGGAGCTCTCCCACAGCCATCAAAAGGGCTGCTTAGAACTGAAGCCACAGGTGTGATCCAGTGAAAAGCATCAGAAATGCTAGGAAAAAAAAGTGTTTTAAAATGCTTTACGTGGTTAAAATAGTTAAACATCAGAGCAGATCCAAGGCCTGTGGGGGCCCATCAGTGAAAGCCCTTCAGCCTGCCAGGCATCGTCAGCACCCTCTGTTTCTCCAGGAAGCCATGCTGAGACGTGTGATGTTTTCTTCTCTCAGATGCTATGTTCAGAAATAAAATTCTCCTTTTTCCTTCTGGCCTTTGGCCAACCCAGGCTGCTTCCCACCAGAGATGGAACTGGCTCCTGTGGCTTGGGATGAAACCACAGGTGGCAGCTGTCTGTGCTGTAGGTCAGTGGTTAGCATCAGCAGTTTTCTGTGGAAGAAGATCCCATGGATGTCTGTCTGGGTCCCTGAGAGCTCCAGGGAAAGCTGAGGAATGAATCCAAGGTAAAGGAGGGTAACTTTGTGATACAAATGAAACTGACACATTTTCACCCACATTTTTGCTTTTCATTAAAATGATTCCAACTGTGGAGGCACCAGCTGAGAAGAATATGACCTTAGGTCCCCATTGGAAGCAATTGTAGTAAGGGGAGATCAATGCAAGACTTTTTACATTCAATACAGGGTACACGTTATGGACCTAAGCAGATAAAGTATCTATAAACATCACACCAGCAGAGGCATGGTCAGGAGATAACAAAGGAAAACCACACCAAAGTCCCCATTCTTTGGCACTTACATGCTTAATTGAAGGGTAATATAATCAAACTGGTAATTAATCATAAACTTTTAATCGATGGAGAGTGGTAGACATTCCCACCGAAGACTCCAAGGCCCATTTTGCTATCAATCTAACTTCACTGAGTACACGCACTGAATATTTCCCTGCTCTGAAGTAGCTTTATGGGCATCTGCAGAATCACACTCAGATAAGATCATCCTGAGGAGATAATTGCAAGATAATAGGATCCTTCCTTAAACCTAGATTCCTACATAGACTCAAATAAATGGTTTTGAATCCATATTTCTACTGGCTGATAGGAAATTTTACTGGTACAGGTAGAGCACAGCTTTGGATGGATAAACTACAGGTTCCTTAAGCACATTAAGCTTGCAGTTGTTGAGGGGAGGGATGAGTTATCCCCATTCCCAGCAGTACACAGAGTGGCACGAAGGACACCAACGAGGGAAAGCCGTAATTCATCTTGCTGTGCAGCGCTGCTACCGTAAGACAGGGAAACAAAGGGGCAATTAAAGATGGGGCTGATCATTTGCCACAGCCAGCGAGGATGAAGTGGCCAAGCATTTGCATGTTCAGATTCCTGTGGAAAGATAGGAACAGCCTGGTCAATCCCCTCCTACAGGACCCTGGCTTTACTGCAACAACCCTGACGCAAAGCTAAGCCAGTCTGCATATGAATGTAAACAAAGTCAGAGCAAGAACTTACATCATACTTTGGAGCAAATAATGCCTGGGGGTAAAATACCTCTACCTTAAAGTATATGCTGATGTAAGAGCATGCAGCATTTCAGGGTCCTTTTGTAATAAACTCCCACGCCGTAGCCTTAAACCTTAATGGTCTGTGAAAGTTATTATTCCATGTTTTTAGCATTAAATTTCATTCTGACAGGACTTTATGATGTATATTACAGAAGAATACTGTTAACCTAATCATATTAATACCAAATCTTTGTAATATAATAGCTTCAAACATCTTGAGCAAGGCACAACTTGACTTTTCATAAATACAGAAAGACAAAACTTCTAATGATGTTATTTTCCTACTGCTTCCCCAAGTCCATCTGTTAGAATCGCTAAAGATCAAGGGCCATCATTTCTTTTTTTTTTTTTTTTACAGACTGAATGGTGGAAAACATGCTTGGCTTCCCAGGGCCTAACCCTGCACTTTTTTATTCCCAGGGACAGTTTCTTCAGGCATTATCAATTTGTCTTTGTCTTTTTCTTTTTAAGACATGCCTGATATAAGTTATGTCTGAAATATAATTCCTGATTTCAGCTGCTGCTGACAGCTTAAATTATTAAGAGGAATTTTCAAGTTCTTTTTAGGTTTCTCACTTTTACAATGCATTTTTCCTTTCTGCATTTCATTTGGTTTTGGTAGCCTTATTGGAGTTGCTTTCTCCTTCTGCTTATTAGAACTATCTCTACCCTGCCTGCCTTTGATGAGCTGCTAAAGCCAAAGAAAAGCAAAACAAAAAAGCAACCAACCAACCAACCAACCAACCAAAAACCATACAGTCATACAGTTGGTAATGCTCTGATACATTCACCTACGCAGAACTGCCTATGCTTAAGACAAAGTGAATTTGCACCCTCGCATTGCCAAGAAGGGCCCTTTAAGCTTGAAACAGGAGCAGATTCTTTTAAACTTCCCCAGAGAATAGCAGTGACCTTGCATATCGGATAACCCACGGTCTACAAGAGTTCAAATATGTCATCAGGACTTTATTTTACTGCTTGATGTTCCTTGGCCTAGTTGTTCAAATCAGTCTAACTCGAACGCTCCACCCCCCCACCAAAACCCCTACGGGCTGCACAACCGGAACCAACGCCAGCAAAACAGAGCTGGGTGCATGGCAGGAACAAGGATACATGAGGCTGTGTGTTGAAGGCTGGATTGTCACTGAGCATCTGTAATCTGATGGGTACAATATATTAAAGCCAATGGAAACATTTGATTAGAAGTATGATGGAGTTTTGTACAGAGCCCTATCACAAAGCCAGCACCGTCAGGCAGCCGAGTGCTTGCTTGTAGCACAAACGACAGAAATCCGCAGGGCCCAGTCTTCCTACTTCTACGAAAGTTTGCCAGAAGGATGTTCTCCACTGCCTTTAAGTGTTTGTACTGAGACACCCAGATCTGACCACCCTAAAAAATGCAGAGAACTCTGCAAGCACCATCTCACCCAGCCCACGACTTCCAGAGAACTGGTCCAGGAAGCCCTAACCTTCCCAGGGGCCCACCTGCCTTTGTCTCAGGTCCTCTGAAGAGACGTGAGTCTCATTTATTCCAGAAAAATTTCTATTGATTTGCCAGGAGATAATGTGGTCTTCCTGCTCGCAGCAAAACCTTCATGGAGGGCCAAAGAGAAGTGGCAAAGTCCTAATCTCTCTGTGCTTGTTTCAGTGAGGCCAAGAGCCCACCAGTGATGCTGCTGGGCCTACAATGCCCTCTGCCTTGAAGGAGAAGCACCTCAAAACACGCTGTCTCTTCTTGTTGGCGTTGCAGCCATCTGGATTCTGGTGACATACTTGGTTTTCTGTTTCCTCACCCCTTGCTATTGACAGGAGGATGTGGGAGCCCATAAGTAAAAGAAAGAAATACATCTTAGCCAGCCTAGGAATGGTTCTCCTTAGCTCTTTCTCTAGCAGGCTGCGGCTTGTGAAATCAAATATGGATTACATGTTAGTACAGATGTTGACTCCAGCACATCTCCACTGATTTTTAGTATTAACTAAGACTTGTATTTTTATGAGAAGAGGAATACTTTTCAAAGTCACTAAGGAAGCAACCAGTGCTGTGAGATACCAACACCGTTTGACTCCAGCATGAGCCGCTTCAGAGAAGAAGAAAACTAGAAGACTAATCAATTCTGGCAACAGATAACATCTAGACTAGTTTAACTTTAACTTCAAACTGTACTCTAAGACTCCAGTTTAGCAATGCATTTAAATATGTATTTAATTTTTAAGCATATGAGTAGTTCTGGTGTACTTACATATTTTGACTTAAGCATGTGTTTAAATCTTTTACTGAATGAGCTTCTAAATCATTTGCAATCCAGCCTCATTTCCACCACTGAAAATCATAGTATTACATCACTGGATTGATCCACAAGTAGGAAAAAGTATTCTCAGTATTTCTTGAGACAGTTTTCCTGATGTTATCCTACCATTTCACTAGGATTCAGCTTCTGTAACCAATTCCAGCCCCAGCCTGAATTCAAAGCTGGGATTTGATGAAATGCCTTGGTTGTGGACAAAATATGCTCAAACTCTATACACATTTTAAAGAGAAGATAAGGTTGGGGCTTTATTGCGCATTTCAAGAAAAAATGTAGCCATTCCCCTTTTCCAGATCCTTCCCTTCTCACCATAATATTCTGGGAAATTGCCTGCCTGTTTCAAGACACCACTATTAGTGCTTGTGCCATGGTACACATGCACAGAACACAACTTGTGCCTAACAGAGATTCTGGGTGTATTTTGGGTTGGAAATAAATAGTAAGGTTTACCTCCCCGCCCCTCCCCTCCCTTCAGGTGTTTGCAGTCTTGCTTTTGCCTGCTGTATCATTTTCCAGTGGAGAATCAGACGATCTCAACCTCACTGCGTCCATCCATACGTCCTCTTAGCCCAATGCAAGTGTAACTAGGGGATCCCATGAGAGCCCCACCCCGAAGGTTTCAGCATCATGACAGACTTCCCTGCCATCATCAAGTGCGTGGAGGTGTTACACGTGCTGACTGAGCCTTACTATTTGCTGAGTGACCCGTGGCCCTACCAACAGAGAGCTGCAGAGTTAGCACTTAGATAAAACCTCTTGGCTCTCCGACCAGGAATCAAGAAAATGTAAAGGACAGAGGCAATTTAGAGTGGAGTGCCATCACATTGTAATTTTGATTGTTCTTTACCTTGAAAGTGAGTAGTGATGCTGCTACATTTGTACAAACGCTAGGCCAAGATAACGTTAACACCACAGAAAATGTTATACTTGGGAAACAAAACATCTCTGATGTAGCTGCTAGTCATTCATGTTTTATTTTGACTTTTCACTTGAATCCCTCTGAAATGTAATACATGGTCAGAATGACAATTCCACCCCCCCCCCCCCCAAGAAGAAGCATCCACAGTTTAAGGTTGTAAATCTGAGCAATTTACTAAATGATGTAAACACAAATGAAAATTAGCCAACAAAAGAAATTCAATTGAGTTAAATAGGAGGCTATTATCATACCTTACATTCTCTACTGTCCTAGTGAGACAGGTAAGAACTAACCACAGGGGACAAACAGCTATCCATTCATGTAGCACGCTATTCCAAACAAGAGATGGTAAATATAAAATAAATAGTACACAAAGATGTAACTATAGGATTGTGTGTTTCGCAGAGTATTCCATACTCTTTTTTAATCACATTGAGCCGCACCGCAAGCATGTAAAAAATACCAGCTACCACAAGTAGATCAAATTAGGCATAAATACTTCTTAAATCTTCGCTAGGATTATAATCTCATCTGTCAGGGTTTTCAGTTCTTCACTTCCTTTACTGATTTATGGAAACAAACAGATGAGATTCCCTACAGCTTGTCACCCCGTGTCATTATTTGTATTTTTCACCAGTTTGGTGTAACAGCCACAGATTCAAAATGGTAGCACCCTAGATCCACTCTGCACTCATTTGGCACGCACATAAAAGTGTGCGCACGCACACACACCAGGCAAAAGGTAGCAGAAAACCCAGGCAATGTAAGTTTATTTGATTGTAGTCATTAGTGCTATACATTACAGGTTCAATCCTGCTCCCTTTGATGTTGATGGTAATACTCCCATTGAATCCATGTGCTCTGAAAGAAACGCCTGAGTTTTGCAAATTTATCATTTTGTCATCTATGCTTCGGGTCGGAATTATAACCCAGTGTTTTCGCCTTGGTTCTGAGCCAAATGATCCCTACAGGTTCAAAGAGCGCACGCTTGCCCCTCAGAGAAGCGCCGATCCACCCTCCGCCGGGGAGCCCAGCGGAGGAGGCCGCGCTGCCGGGAGGGCGCCGAGGGACAGCGGCAGGGCGCGGGTGCCGCAGCAGTGCCGGCCGCCGGGTGTCCCCGAGCAGGCAGCGCGGCGCTCCTCGCGCTGGGACCGCCATGGTGCCGGCTGCTCAAACAGCAGGAGCTGCTCGTGGACCTCCAGGTGCTAAAGAGGATCTCCTGTCACTGCTGCCCTAACCGCAGCTCTGTCGGCGGGATATCCCAAATCCTGTCCTTAGTCACTTATAGCGCCCGGCGCACCGCTTCCTGGCGAAGCAGGCGTCCTTCGCTCCTCAGCCTCGCTTCTCAGCCTCTGACAGAGGACGCGGAGCGGTAAGAGGCGTCGTGCGGTAAGAGGCACGCTCTGCGGGTCCCCGCGGCCACCCCACCTACATCCAACAGCCTGCTCCAAGGCACTCCCACACAGGCAGACGGGCTCCCCAGCGATGGGACCGCTCCTGCAGTCAACACAAAGCCGAGAGCATCCAGCCCGCGTTCGCCGGGCACCAGGTGCTGACAGAGGCCCCTCTCCCCGTGCCCAAGCCGGGTGAGCGAGAACCCGCACCTCGCCGCGGGGCCGGTGCGCTGCCGGGGCGGGGGCGGCGGGGCGGGGCGGGGCAGGGCGGGGGGCTGCGGGGCCGAGCGCCCGGCCCCCACGGCCAGCGGCCCGTGGCACCCCGCCGGCAGGTGCGCGGGCAGGGAGGCGCGCTCCCGAGAGCCCGGGGGAGAGGGGCGGGAGGCGCGTGCCCGCGGCCCGGCGGCACGCCAGGAATGCGCGCGCCCGCGGCTTCCCTTTGTCAGAGGCGGCGGCGGCGCGCGGGGCGGGGTGACGTCATGAGAAAGTGCCGGAGAGGGGCGGGGCGGGGCTGGGGAGGAGCGGGGCGGGGCGGCGGCACCGGCACCGGGAGCGGCACCGGCACCGGCACCGGGGCGGGAGGGAAGGGAGCGAGCGCCGCCGGCAGCCCCAGCGCGCTACCAGCGGGGCAGGGCGCTGACTGACAGACCGACCGGCTGACTGACTGACAGCCCCGGGCTCGGTCCGACGGACCGGCCCCTGGCCGTGGGCGGCCGTTAAGGGCCGTTAGGAGGCCGTTAAGAGGCCGTTAGGGCGCCGCCCCCCCCGCCCGGCGGGCAGGTAGCGGCGGGGCGGGACCCGGCCGGGCAGGTGCGGGGCGGCCCCGGGCGGGGAAGGGCCCGGGGGCCGCGGAGCCCCGCGGGGAGCCCAGCGGCGGCGCGTGCGGCGCTCGCCCCCCGGGCCGGTCCCCTTTGTGTCGGCGGGACCGGGCGGCGAGATCTGCCCGGCCCGCCCGGTAACAGCCCGGCGCCGCCATTGGCCCGTGCTAATGGGCGCTTCCTGCGGCCGCGCCGCCCCGCGCCGCGCCGGGGGCTCCCCCGGGCCCCGCGCCAACGCCGCTCCCGCCGGCCCCGGCCCCGGCCCCGCGTGTGAGCGGAGCGCCGGCTCCTGAGGGGTGGCGGGGGGGGCTCGGCACCCACCCGCAGCGGGGCCGGGGCTGCGGGCACCTCCGGGCTGCTGCGGGGGGCAGGCAGCGGGAGCGCTCCCCGGAGGCGGCTCCTGCCGGCGCCCCCAGCCAGCCGCTCGCTCCGGAGGCGTTGGGAGCTTAAATGGGCTCCCTGAGTTGACTAAACGGGATCCCCGAGTTGTGCGTCGTGGGCAGGCTGAGTTCAGGCCTGCGACCGCAGGGTCACCACGTGCTGCTTTATTAAAAATCGAAACCTCCCCGGCCTCCGTACGCTGCGAGAGCAGAGCTGCGTGTCCCGCGTACGCAGCCAACAGCCAGGCGCGGGGGCAGGCATGGGGAGCGGCCGAGAAACCCCCCGGGTCGGCCCCACAGGCTGCCGAGCGCGAGGGGAAGTGAGCTCCGTGGGCCTCGCGCGCTCCGCGCGGGCGAAGACAAAATGGAGACGAGCGGTCACGCACAGCACTGAGCTAGGACGGCGGGCAGATACTCCGTGCAGAGAGGTTACGTAAGCACGCAGCCGTGCACCAACATGCCCTGTGAGCCTTGGCACCGCTTCCCCCGAGGTCACGCACTGGAGATGCTGCGCGGCCCCGCAGCGTGCGTGCTGCAGCCGTGAGACCCCCGGCGCCGCCGCAAAGCCCGCCGGCAACGCTTCGGCGAGCGCCGTGCCGCGGGTGGGTGCCCCCAAGGTGGGATCAGCCCGGAGCTGATGTCTGTGCTCAGGGTGGGCCCACGCAAGGCAGCGTGAGCCCCCGTTGTTCACGGCCTTCCTGCTCTGCTTTGGGCCCAGCCGTTTCTCCCGCGGAGCAGCCGGGTTGGCTTCGCCTCTGGTATTTTCCAGTGGGCCCCGAGCTCCCCTATCAGCCCGTGGAAAAGCGAGGAGTAGTTTAAAGGAGGCTTTTTACCAGAAACAAAGCAAAGTGAGGCGTTCTCAGGTACAGGCAGCCCGGCGGGGCTGGGGGCCGGGAGTTATTTACAGCGGGGCCGTGCGGCCGCACGTCACGCGTGGACGGGCTGTCCTCGCCGCATGGCACGGCGCAGCACGGCACGGCGGCCCTGGTGGGCACGGGTGGCTGCTGGCACCCCCCCCCCCGGCTCATCTCCCCGTAGGTGCCGGGGGAAGCCCTGGCCACCATTTTGCTGCTCTGCTGGGATATTTTCTTCTGGGTGGCTGTGTGCGGTGGGGGTGGGGTGCTGAGCGCGGCCTGCCCGGCGTGCGCTGCCACTCGCCGCGGCTGAGTCGGCTATCACCGTGTCCCCTGCCACCCCCGTGCCCCTTCGGGAGGGTAAAACCTTGAAAGTGAAAGGGGAGGCGTGAAGGAAGGAAGGAAGGGCGAAGCACCGTCTTTGCAGGAGGGGGGGAGACCCCAACTCCTTTACATTTCTGACCCGCAGCAAAATCATCGAGGGGCTGGGGAGGAGGAGAAAAAAAAAAAAAAAAAAAGGAAGAATGAGGAAACAGGAGAAAGCTGTTCCCTTGGGATCGACTACAAAGGCTGCACGTCCAGGTCGGGAGCGCGTGTGTTTAAAGGACAGATATTCCAGGTACGCATCGGTGAGGGCAGGCACGATAATTGATAAGGGAGAGCGAGGCGCTGGTGCTGCCCGGCTCCCCCTCCTTGGCGCCCCCCGTAAAATAATACCAACCACGTCTCCCTGTATTTATATCCATGTGTGCCTGTGTGTGGCCTAGCCCCATTCATCATTTGGCTCCCACTGCAGAACTCTCTCCATTTTTAAAATTATGCATGATACACTGAAGAGACAATTTGGGTTTCCCCCACCTCTCCCTTGCCCTTGAAGAAAGCAAGCCCTTGTCTCATTTGCATTTGCATTAAAACCCTGCTCTCTATAAGCTAAGCAAAGGGGAAGGACTTGAAGCCTATGGGATGGCTTTAGGGCTCTGCCCCTTGCTTTTGGCTCTCTCTCTCTCTCTTTCTCATTCTCTCTCGTGCTTTGATCTCTGCTTAACAACAGTAACGTCACAGGGACTATACACGAGTTTTGTTGGAAGTTAGAAAGTTTTGCAGCCTCCAGAGGGCTGTAGCGGCAGTAGCAGAAGCAGCATCCAAGGGACTCCTGGAAGGGGAAGAGAGAGAGCGAGCGAGAGACTGACTCAGTCCTTGAGAAAACTGACTCGAGACGAAGGAGGCAGACATGGAACATCAGCTGCTGTGCTGCGAGGTGGAGACCATCCGACGAGCCTACCTGGATGCCAACCTCCTCAACGACAGGGTGCTGCAGACAATGCTCAAGGCGGAGGAGACCTGCTCGCCCTCGGTGTCCTACTTCAAGTGCGTGCAGAAGGAAATCTTGCCATATATGAGGAAAATAGTTGCCACTTGGATGCTGGAGGTCTGTATGCTCCGGGGGGTTCTGCGCCGCTCCCCGCCGCCCTCGCCCCCCGCGCTCAGCCCCGGCGCTGCCCGCCTCGCTCCGGCTGCGGCTGCGGCTGCGGGGCCGGGGCTGCTCGCAGCGGCCCCGGGGCCTCCCCCGGCGGGGCGGCCGCGCACCCCCTGCCCGCGGGGGCCCCGCTCCGCCGGCGGCCGTGCGAGGGGAGCCGGGGCTGAGCGCGGCCGGAGGCGGCCCCCGCCCGCCTCCGCTCCCGGCCCGACGGGCAGCCCCGGGCCGGCCCCGCCGCGCAGCCCCCGGGCGGCGGGACGCGCCGCCGGCTGATCGCTGCCGGGGGGTTTCTTTAAAATTAATATCCCTGTACACGTATGCAAGCGCTGCCCGTGCCAGTATTACGCGCCATCTTTGTTCTTTTATTGCAAAGCAAAAAGTGTTTATTAATCGGCAGAAAATTAGAAAGTCCCGGGGAGCGCGCCAAGGGCGGCCGGGCGGGCGGGGGGAGCGGGGCCGGGGCCGGGGGAGCGGGGCCGGGGGCCGGGGGGACCCCGCCGGGGCTGCGGGCAGGGGCACGGCCGGAGGGGCTGCGGCGGCCCCCGGGGAGCGGCGGGGTGAAAGTTTCTTTGTTCGGCGCCCAGGGCGGCCGGAGCCGCGGTGCCCCCTCCGCGGCGCGCCTGTGCCGCGGCAGCGAGCCCGGCTGCGAGGTCGGCCGGGCAAAGCGGGGGGGAAAGGCCCTCGGGCCGGGGCGCGACGGGGCCGGGGGGGCTCCCGGCGGGAGCCCCAGAAGCCGGGCTACATTTTCGTGCCTTTTCGGCGGCCCTGGGCGCCCGCGATCTATTTTTAATTAATTTTTGAAAGCGCAGCGCCCTGCCTCGCTCTGCGAAGCGTCGCGCCCGGCCGCGCCGCGGGGCGGGAGAGGGAGGCGGCGGATTTCACTTCGGGGAGCCCCCCCGGAGACCCCCCGGCGGGCCCCCGGCACCGGGCTCGGTAAAGGACCCCCGCCGCTTCGTTTCGGCTTTTTTTCGGAGCCCGGGGGATTTTTTAAATATTTTTAAATATTTTTTGAAAAGATGACGTCTGGGGAAATGAGGCTGGACGCCACCTTTGTGTCTCGACCGGAGAGGGGGAATCGGCGGCACAAGGGCGAAGGGGATGGCGAACCCCACGCCAAATAAACGAGTCCGGGGGCGAGCCCGGCCCCGCAGCCCGCTCCCAGCCGGGGGGGCTCCCCTCGCCCTGCCCGAGCCCGTTTCTCCCCTTTTTCGTTGTTCCTTCCAGGGGCCGCCGAGACGGGGCCAAACCTCCCCGGCGCTTCCCCCCCTTTTCACCACGCATCGCCCGCGGGTTTCTAACGCCGCGTTTCCCCCGACTTTGTCCCCGGTGACTTTCTCTTTCATTTTCTTCGATGCCCCCCCCGCGCCCCCCTCTCCTCCTCCAGCCTTGCCCTGCGGAGCCCGGGCCGGGGCAGGGAGGCAGAGGGCGCCTGGCTTTCGCCCCCGTTGCATTCAGCACTCAACGACCTCTCTCCCTCTTGCAGGTTTGCGAGGAGCAGAAGTGCGAAGAGGAAGTTTTCCCCTTGGCGATGAATTACTTGGACAGATTTTTGTCGTTCGAACCCCTCAAGAAAAGCCGCTTGCAATTGCTCGGAGCTACCTGCATGTTTGTGGCTTCAAAAATGAAGGAAACTATTCCTCTGACCGCAGAAAAACTGTGCATTTACACAGATAACTCCATCAGACCCGACGAATTACTGGTAATTGCACGCTCAGGCACCTCAGGCGCAAACGAAGCCCCCCCCCCCCGGGACGCCGGCCGGGACCCCCCAGCAGCGGGGCGGGCGGGAGGGGGCTGCCGGACCCCAACGCCCCGGGGGGCCCGAGCGGCCGCCGCCCGCCCCGGGGAGCCGCAGCTGGGGGATGCCGAGGCCCCGGCGGCCGAGCGGGGCCGGGCCGGGCCGAGCCCCCCCCCCCGCTCCCCAGGCCGCGGCCCGCGGGGCTGCCCCCGCCGGGGCCGGGGCCGGGCTGGGCGCGGCGCGGGCGCCCCCTGGTGGCCCCGCGGGGCTCGGCGCTGCCCGGGGAGCTGCGGGGGGCGGCCGGGCCCCCCCTGGCCGCCCGCTCCGAGGGGGGCTCGGCCCCGGCCGGGCCGCGGCGTGGCGGGGGGCGGCCCCGGTGCGGTGCTGAGCGGAGCTAACCACGCTTTCCCCCTCTTCTCCTTCCTCCTCTTCTTCCCCCTCTCCTCCCTTTTGTTTTCGCAGCAAATGGAGCTGCTGCTGGTGAATAAGCTGAAATGGAATCTGGCTGCAATGACCCCCCACGATTTCATTGAACATTTCCTTACTAAAATGCCTCTGGCAGAGGACACCAAGCAGATCATCCGTAAACATGCTCAGACTTTTGTGGCTCTGTGCGCTACAGGTATGAGCCCTGCACGTTAAGCAAAGCGTGTCGCTCCCCTACACGTGCCCAGCCCCCGGCTCGTAACGCCTCCCGTAGCTATGGCCTACCATGAGCCCCCAGGGCTGCGGGGAGGTAGTTTAAGCCCCGATTATTGCCCTTGTTATTTGCAGAAGGTGGATTACTTCGCAGAGGTAAGTTTTTCAGGAGATACTTTTCTTCTGAGCTGAATGCATTTGGCTGGCTGGGGTGAGAAGCACCCCTGCTCCGTGCCCCAAGCCACCGAGTGCGGCCTCACGCGCCAGGATTTGTGCAGGGGCTGCAAAAGGCTTGCTGGCTGTACGGGGAATCCCTCCATGCGCATCCGTTCTCGAGACAGCCTTTAAAGGAGGAGGGAGACTGTGCTTGTGAATAGCTCTGCGTGGGGGTTTTAAAACTTCCCTCTCCGAGTTGCCTCTTCCCCCTGCTCCGTGGCGGCGGGTTGGAGGAGGGCCACGCGGCGCGGAGGCTTTCCTGGCACCGGACCCAGCCCCTGCCATCTGCACCCCTCTGACCACGTGCTGAGCTGGAGCCATGTGCAGGGGCGGCCTCCAGAGGAGCCAAAGACTCCGACCGCTCGCTAGGCCAGGTTTGCAGAGGCCTGATCTTTGGTTTCAAGGGCACCGTGCCTGCGCGCGCTGTTCCTTTGAAGTTCCGTGTTTGCATGCGGAGTGTGTGTGTGTGTTTGTACGTGTACCGGCTTTACCCGCTGAACCCTAGCAAAGTGGGAAGGAAAAGCGTTTTGGGAGAGCCTTTCTGATCGCCAGATCTCACGCGTCCCACAGGCTGGAGCGGAGGAGCAGGGACAAAAGAAGTCCTAGAGGGAAGATACTCTGTTTAAACAAAACGTGTTGGGTGCATTTGCTTTTTGTGTGACAAGACAAATCCAGGAATGGCAAAGAAATAAGGAAGAAGAAGCAGCCAAAGCAAATGTTCTTTTGCAGTAGCACGTAAAGAGGAATGCCAGACACTCTGTTAACACTGATAAAAACGTAGTGTAAAGGAGATACAGCGCTGTATTAAATGTTAATGCTCAGTAGCAGCTGTACTAAAAAAGAGATCGAGCCTGCATTCGGACATGCGGTGTCCGCACTTGAAAACCTTGTTGGGATGTGTGCGGTCAGTGAACCCAATTAACGCTGCGTAGTTTATTTTCCAGAGATGGATTTGGTAAAAAAAAAAAAAAAAAAAAAAAAGATTGAAGAAAGATTGCAGGCACTCGGAAGAAGAAGTCAATTTCACAGAATCAGCCCTCCTGCAAAGCCTAAAGATAGAACAACCAAACCCTAACGGAGACATCTGTAAACACTGGCATTGCTCTCCATCTTGGGGCTAACATCCGAGCAGCGGGCAGCTCCCAAGTTAGATTGCCTGCAGTAATGCTCCGTGTTCGGAGCACTGCAACCTTCAAACAGCCTTCAAACTACCTGCAGCAACATTTTGGGAAAATCGGACCTACTCTCCATGACAGATTCTACCAGATAAGGCCGCTGGGACTCTGAAGGTGCAATTTGCTAAGTTTGACACCACCTCAGCCGTTTGCTAAAAAGAACAGCTACCTGGCCTCCCCTTTGGATATGGGCATGTTTAACCTAGGTTGTTGTGTTGGCAATGACAGGGATGAAAACAAGAGTAGTTCAAAGGTTGGAGACTTGCTAAGAGTCCAGTACTTTGATCTACTGTCGGTGTTGTTATGTTTCTTTTAGGAAGCACATCCAGAGCCTTTATTTAACACTGCTACACACCGCAGCTGGAGAATGGATCAGTAAATGAGAACCATGTTCTGGGAGTTTTACTGAGCTTTTAAAAAAACAGCGCTGAGCTCACCAGAATTGGGGCCCTCTTCGGCTCCCTACTGAAGTTGGGAATACTGCCTGGGGAAAGAGCGCTCAGGAAGGCTGCCACTAGGCTCTGTGTTTTTATTGTTATTTTTGGATGTCAGGATTCTCTCTACCTCTTGCTTTCCTCATGACTTCTTTGTTGGCTAGTGAAGATAACATGTGGCTTAAGTAGCATCTGGACTTTGCTTTGCTGTTGCTGGGTTGTGTTGTATTTCCCTTTGCCAAAATGAACCTAGATGGACTGCAAATGCGTTGTGCTGCCTGGATGCTGCGGGGCCCAATCCAAAGTCCACTGAAAACACTGTGAAACTCGCTGAAGTGGCCTCGGGGGCAAGCGCAGTATATCCTCAGCTTGAAGTGTACAGCCTGCGTCCTCCACCAAAGGAGGGGCTCATAAGAAGAGGCGGCGAAATAATGCTTGCTTAGAAAATAAAACCTCGGCCAGTTGGCTTAGCAAGGCGAAGGCTGTGGAAGTGTTCGTGGATGGGTGTGCATGCGTGTTTGCTCCAGAAAGAGAAGGTTACATTGCAAGGTGAAGTTGAGGGGAATTCCTTCTAAGCTCCCTCTTCAGTTGTCTGGCTAGTAGAAGTGGATTTGTTTGATTTGGTTTAGTTTTGAGAAATCCATTTTCACCAAAGGATGTCTTTGTGCTGTGGTAGGTTTGGGAGAAAAAAGAGAAAAAAAAATTACCAGGGGTTGTTTGAAGTTAACACATAATTGAGCTTAATGAATGGGGCTTTGGCATGGCCGAGCAAGGCAGGGAGAGCTCAAAAGGAAGCAGGCCTCTTTTGGCCCAAGTTAAGACCAGTGTTGAGGGAGAACTGCAGCTCTATACAAGCATAACAATGAATAGCAACAAATATTGGAGCTTCAGCATTTCATTATGTTCCTCTGGTTATCAAAACATACCGGGCTCCTTTTATATTATTATTATTGCTATTATTATTGTTGTTGCTTTCCTCCTTTCGGATGGAGAAAGAGAGATCTCCCTTTGAAACAACTGTGTTACAATTCTCCTATTCTCTGGCCTTTATAAAATTGGGAGTCTCAAGGTATGTGACCAGTTGGAACCTGTTGCATCTTGCAGCAAGTGATTTATGTTCGCAGTTTTGATTTGCCTCAATGAAAAGATTTTCATTCATAGCCCCCAGCTCTCCAGACGGATGGAATTGCTGCTCCATTTAAAAAGGAAAAGGGGTGACTCGCCTTGTTAGGAATTTTTTTTAAAGCGCTGCAGCGCCTATATGCCTGCTTTGTCCTCCCTTCAGGGTGGCTGGCATTCTTCTCTCTCCTCCCCCTCCCCTCTCTCTCTCTCTCTCTTTTTAACAACGCTGAAGTTGTTTATTCTTTTTGGATGAAGTCTCAGATAGGCTACTGGGGATGTGTGCTTCAATTGATGGGGCCCCCTACCCCATTGTGGCTGTGTCAGGTCTAATTCATCTCACCGAAGCCCCCTTGTTCCTGGGCGCTCAATAGCGCAAGATGAGGCGATGGAGGCTGACAATGATGCCACACTCTTCACTTGGGGGCATCCAATTACAGGCGAGAGGGGCCCCCTGATTAATATGCTGAAATTAGTGGCCTCTGCCACAAATAATTCCTTGTTGAGTTGCAACAAAAAGGCAGTCCATGCTGCTTGTCTGGAGTGGTTATAGGGACAGACACAAACTGGTCATTTAAACTTCATTATCACTTTTCCACCTTGGAAAGAATGAGGGTGTGACTATGAATTCATGTTCTTGTTTACTGCTCCATTTAAAAGAAGAACGCAAATATTAATGCCAGGCGTGATCCTGCCAGGACAGACCCCTTAAACTGACACATCTTGGTCACCTTCTGTTTGTGGAAATCAGTAAACACCGGCGTGAAGTCGCTGCCGCTGCATCCCCTGGAACCTGAATCTTGGTGGCATTCACGTTTGCCCACTGAAACCCCTTAATGCTGAAGTCTACCTGCCACTGTGTGTCAGTACGTCAGCCGGGGGACCATCTCTGGAATGCATGTGTTGTCAGTAACTGACCTGAGCTATTTCGTTTTGGGAAACGATAGAAGCTTGCCAGAAGGTGTGTGTATTTGTCTGTCCGGAAATAGGTGGATTAGGAAAAAGGGGTAAACTATGTGTGTTTTAAACACGGTAGCGTACATGAGATGGCTTTAGATCAAGCTTGCCTTGTAGCTTGCAGTGCATCACAAGAGTTTGGCCACCATTAATTGTATTGGTTTTAATTTTGAAGGTTCATAGAACGTGGGGCGAAATGCCCTTTTGAAGGTGGGTATCAGTCTGGGCTTCAATGGAGCATCAGAGATATCTGAATAGATTCAGAGAGAGGACTTTCAGAGTCCCAAAGTCTTTAGTTTCACTGGTAAAACATTTACACAAAAGTTATTTTATCATAATAAAGGAGATGCATGATTTAATACTTAAACTGTTCCACTGAGCCCCCTAAGCTGTCCATGCCTTTGATTTCATTCAAGGGTCTGACAGATGGTTTATATTTTTTCGACCCAGAGGAAGTTGTATTCTGATAAAAGCTGAAGGAATGTATCTCAGGTTCTTGTGTATAATGTGGCATTTCCCTTTCTTCCTCACAAAATTAGATGTTTACTCGTGCCACTTATTTCCTTTTGTTTCCGATTCTCCTCCAAGGTGTACACTGCCACGGATCAAACGCATTCCTGTTCTGCAGAAAGAGTCTTAGCATTAAAATGTGGATTATTCTTATTAAAAACACACACACACACACACACCAAAAACATGCTAAATGGCAGAGATAGCCCCTTAAGGAATCATGGGAGTGGCTTTGTGGAGAGACCTACAGCAATGCCGTCTGGAAGGGGGCCCAGCCTCTTGTCAGCATGGTGTCACATCAGAATGTAACTGATTGTCCGCCAATTCTTGGGACCCCCGTCACTTAGTTATGCCACATTTACATTAAATCCCTGTTGCCAGGATGGATGGCAGCCACTGACAAGAGACTAGGTTGAGACAATGCATTTTTAAGATGAAACCTTAATTTAAATATGGATTATCTGCCTCCTGACAGGGTTAAGCAGTCTTTCTCTTTCTTTCTTTTTGTCGATGTTGCTGTTCATTAAAGCTATATTCCTTTCAATGTCAGTGCAAAGGTTTCCGCTTTGAAGGGCCCGAGGACTCCTGATTAGAGCGTACCTAGGGTCTGACCACGCGAGCACAGGTTCTCTCCGATGTATAGCGCTGGTGACCCCGGTGACATTATCTGTATGAGTAAAGTATTTTAATATTTGAAGAATGGGGGCCCTGCTTATGATAAAAATCCCTGGAGGCGATGGATGGCCTCCCAGGCTTCGTGCTAAGCAGGGCTACTCACTCCAGCACAGTTGCTCACATGGCTGAGTGTCTGCAGGTTGGGGCCTGTAACGGTGCGTAGCAGGAGGCAGCTTCTGCTCACCATTTCCCTTCCTTTGGATGCAACAGTTGGCAGCTGAAGCCACGCTGGTAGAGGGGAGCGTATGTGTATGGGCAGGCTTCTCTTAAAGCAATCATTTCAGTTTTTTTTTTTTTTTCCCTCTTCTTTCTTCATACAGATGTTAAATTTATTTCAAACCCACCTTCCATGATCGCAGCTGGCAGCGTGGTAGCAGCTGTACAAGGCCTGCATCTGGGGAACACTAACACTTTCCTCTCCTATCAATGCCTCACACATTTCCTATCACAAGTTATCAAATGTGATCCGGTAAGTGACTCTTCTCAGTTGATCTCTTGCCTTAGAGTTTAAGAATGAATGTCTGCTTGCTGCGTAGTAGCTAATCGGGCAGTAAATCTTGATAAAGGTCAAACCTCAGAGCGGGTTTTTTTGAAGGTGTTCGCTTTTGTTCGTCCTAGTTACTTAGCCGTTGTTACAGCCATTAATAATCAGTGATTACACTGTTGCAGTTCACTGATAGGAGTGCCACATCCAGCTCTGATGTTCGTGAGAGGTGTATCTGACAATGCAAAGGAAACCCTGAACTGATTCTGAACAATTGCAGAAGCTGTATTTGCTTGTAGGTAATGAAACCAGCAGTCTGTGTAAAACAAAACTTTTAAAATAAGGCGAGGAAATAGTTACTAAGATTGCAATAAATGGACCTCGTATCTCTGACCTTATCTTTGACCATTCTTGAGGCCTTTTATTGTGCCAAGTGGTGTGAAAAAGCCCTTCTTAAAAGAGTTCTAATGATCTAATTTGGTTTATTACGTGCTAGACCTGCACAGTAGCTGGTATTGAATTCCTTTTTGGAACAAATGTTTGTCCCACGACTTTCTGACAAGGTAGATGGTCCTCACAGGACTCTCATTTTGCCCTGCGGCTTCCAGGAGATGCACATCAGTAACTAGTGAGCAATAAACCTTTCATGAGTGAATGGGCCAGGAAGGGAGCCTACAAGGAAGACCTAAAGTCAATGATCCATGTCATAATGGTGTGTGAAGTTGGGGCAGAGTTGAGCTTTGTTTTGTAACAATGTGGAAGACCAATAAATAGATGCTTTAAAAAGGTTCTTGTGAGGTCTCCAAGCGCTGGACAATGAGTCAAATAAAGACAACTCTGTGGTTAGCGGCAGAACCTTTGAGATGCTGTTAAATTATTTTACACGTTAATAATTTAAATACATAGAGAGCTGTATTAGTCCAGACCCTTCAAAACTAGTTTTGTGTAATTGGACTTTGTTGACAGGATTGAGTGATTTGTGGAACGACAAATGCATCATAATGAATTACTCACAAAAGAGTATTTTACGTTAGACTATGTGAAACAACTGCTGACAAATACCGTGTCACAGACTATTATTTTGATCACCTTTACCATGCTTCAGAATTTGGCATGTTATTTTTTGCTATTTAGATTACTGCAGCTAAAGCAGTATGGATCCAGTGCTGGTATGTTAAATACTATAGGAACTTCAAATGCTGAAATCAAATGCTGTAAATATCCTGCTGCTCAGTTTGGTAGGCACACGTAATACTTTTAGTGAGTTTGTGAACAGAGTAGATACGTGAGTGTATGGTTGGCCTCTATCCAGTGCTAGATATTTGAAGCAGGTACTGGGGAAAAATACTAGGCTTGCTATCAGTACTGATAGTACCTGATTCAAACAAAAGTATTACTTAACCATTCCTGATAGAGAGCACTGAAATAAATTAATTCTCTCACATCTTGGAGAACAAGAGCATGTCCTTATATGACTTGACTTAGTTGATGACAGAGCTCTTTTAAAAGAAAAAGAAGTTTTAGCAAGAAGAGAATCAATGCTTATTTCTTTTTATTGTCCAGTGTCATTGTAAGGTCACAATCTGTATGACCTGAACTTAAAACTAAGAGCTTTGAAAGGAAGTAACTCCCTTCCAGCTTTTATTGCTAAATATATTTATGTGTTAGAGCAGCTAGAGTTAGAAGTGTAAGGGTTTCTGTGTATGTTACTACAGAAAATAAGCAGCGTAAAACTTTACCTTATGTACATGTATGCTGTCGTGTTTGTAACATAGTAAGGGTAGATCATCTTTCTCTACTGTTTATTGAAACAGAGAAAATTGCTCGGTTTCATACGTAGTGCGATTCCGCTGCATACAAAATTCCCTGCGGGACCAGCCCATGTAATTCTGCTATTGGTAGTACCTATTTCGCTAGCATCTATATGAAGTTTGTTACTCCACGGTGATGGTTCCACTTGTCAGACTGCACGATTGAATACGCTTTCTATTGGATTGTCTTGAAATATTAGGAGCATGCATTTATTAACAACATGGCTAACATTCTCCCAGATTATCTATTAGCTAGAGCAGCTGGTCTGTTGGATTTCAGGTTACATAATTACGCTTTTTTACCTTTAGTCTCAAAGGAAGCTGAATCTAAAGTAAAATGAATATCACCTGATTGGAATTCCTTTATGGTTCATGTTTACATTGGTAGGAGTCCAATTTCCCATTTTGCCTTTGATCAGGGGTAATTAGAAGTCAGATAATCACAATTAGAAGTCTTGGGCTGTCTTCCATCATTCTATTCTTGACCCCATCATCCAAACAGATTGAATTTTACCTGACATTCATTTCCAGGCCAGAAATTTGCTAAACTAGATTAGATTGGGTTTCCATGCTGTCTGTTAGTACATTGGAATTCGTCTCCTGCCTGCCCCTACTCAGAGGCACCTTCAGACATGTGCTTGTTATCCAGAACGGGTCAGGCAGTAACAAAGGATTTCCAAGCAGCTTCTTTGTTGTTGTTGTTTGTTTCCTTTAGTGTATCTGACCCTGGAGTCTGATCATGTCTTGTGTGTTAAAGGTATTTGACCACATCAGTTAAGCTAGCAAGTCTAGTCTTTTTTTTTTTTTCTTTTCTTCTTTTTTTTTTCCACTGAGGAGCTTAATTAATCCAGGAAGGGTTTATGACCTTGAACAAACTATGGGCATTGAAAATTTGGGTAGTGAAGCAGAAAAGTTGTTGGGAGAAGTTATCAGAATAATGCACAAGTTTAGTATTTGCTTTTCTGTGTTAAGAAGTATTCTTGCTAAGAATGAAAAAGCTTTCATTAAATTGTTCACAGTGAATTTTATATTTTGCAGTTATTTTTGCTAGTTCTAAGATTCTTGTAGACAAACTACTCATCTAATAGTTAGTTATCTGAATAAAAAATGATTTGAACCAAAATGCCTAAAACACTAAAAAAAAAAAAAGTTCAGTCATCTGTAACATAAGACTACAGTTCATAATAAATTGTAAGGATTTTGTTTTACAAAAATACAGTTATAACAGGCTGTACTCTGAGAATCTCACAGGAAAAAAAAAAGCTGTGGTCAAAAATTACCTTTAAATTATGTAGTCCTATGTAATTATTCATGATTGGAGTCCAGAGGGAGAAGAAGAATAGGTAATTTAAAGAAATCCTTTTGAATGGTTTGAGTTTTCAGAGCTCAAACATGCTATATGCAAATAGCATTAAAAACCAAACCAAACCAAAAACGGGATTTGCTTTGGTCTGAAAATAAATTGGCTTTCAATTTGGAACCCTGGCACACTACCTCGTTATAACAGAATTATCTGCAGAAGTGCCTGGATTTGTAAAACTGAAAATCTCCCCAAACCTCTATTCACGTACTGTGTGATACACCCAAGTGCGACTGAGGTACATGCTGCAGGATGCACGAGTAGGAGCCTTGCAGTCACGACTGGTCTGTCATATCTTGCGACAGGGTGAAGGGACTTCATAGAGATCTTACTGTGGAGGCCAGAGGAATGTAGGAGCCAAAGGCATCATGACTCTAGGATATGAGGCGTTTCTTTTTGTCATTTAAAACGCTGTGTGTCTCTGTCAAGAGGAAATATTACACTAGGGTTTAAACCAGAAAAGGTCATAGGTTATGTGTTTTCAGTGAGCTGTAACTGATGGTCTGATCTGCTTAGAGGTAGGATTAACCTCCCTCTCTCTCAGAAAGGACTTGCGGAGAATTGTTTGCTTGGGTTTCTAATCTTATTTTACCCCAAATGCCATGTGCCCTTATTGGTGGCAGAGGAGATTCTTGTGGTAGTGGAATCAGTGAAAAGCTGGTAGATCACACAAGAAGCCTCTGAATGAAGGCAGAATTGAAACTGGGAAATAAAGAAAACAGCAGGCAGGTCACCCTCTCAGGAAAACAACATTCATTCTCAGTCATGCACATCCTAACACTTTTGACGGCAATTTATCATGGAAGACTGGGTTCACCGCAAGGGCTAACACATGTCATAGGTTAAATCAGAAAAGGCAATACTTAAAGGAAACTTCAAAGTCCTTAGTACACAGAGTTAAATATGTTGGGAAAAAGCATATGATGTTTGTTGTAAAGATAGGAGTAAACAGCACGCTGGAGGAATTTTGGCAAAATGTAGTGTGATTGATTTGCCTGTTTGAGGCACCAGTTGTGTGTCCTTGCAATGGATGTATGTGGCGCTGAGGAACACAGCCGTAATGTGCAGAAAGTTGGACAGGTTGAGCTAGCAGGCTTTCTCCAGGTTTCATTGCTGTGGACCAGTGGGTAGAATTGGCTGTACCTACTCTGGGTATGCTCTAATGGCTGGGGAAGTTTTCCCTTTTCCCACAGGAGACTTGATCGTGCCGGGCACTTGGTGCTTTTAATTCAGGCTGAAGTGGGTGCAACAGCGAGGTCCTTGCACCCTCCCGGGCACTTGGCAGGGTTGTGTGGACACTGAGGGCTGAGAAACCGGTTGTGAAATGAGTGGAAAAAAGTTCTCACCCAAACTGAGCTGTCAAGGTGAATGCAGAAGCAAACTGAAAGCTTGGCAGCACTTTATAATGCACGGTTATGAAGACGGTCAGTGGTGCTTCTAGATCTCTCCAGTTTGGGGTTGTACGGTCGGTTATGTTCTGCTCAGATGCCTTCTGAGTTAGAAATCAGCTAACCTGAGCTGCCTACTGCTGTAGATAGTAGTGGTTGGCTGGCAACTTTGGGCGCGTAGATCTAAATACAAATATATATATATGGCACTTCTATCTAAGAACTTTATATCATCAGACCTCAGCCTGGAGAAACCACCGTTTATGACCATCACTTCTAATAGAGTGCCCTACTGAAGTGGTTTTTTTGCAGTAAAAGTAGAAATCATGACGGAATCAGCAATACTTGGACCAGCCCTGACTCCAGCCCAGTTTATGTCTTTTCCGTTCATTTAATTACGATTCGATTCACAGTGCTGTCCAGTCAGAGAGCTTATATTTTTGAAAGGTCTAAAAGACTGAGGTAAAAGATGGTATGACTGGACTTGCATGTAACTGCGCAAGTTAACAGCCCAGGCAAGAAGCACTGCAGTAAAGCTCCAACAAGCGAGCTACATCTTGCTGTGCCAAGGTCCTGCCAGGGAAGCTAGTGCCTGTGTGATGGCAGCGGAGTGCTCATCGTGTTCCTGTAGCCTTACGTGCTGAGACTAAGAGCAAACTGACAGCTGTCCTTTGTCCAGAGGGCCATGTATGGAGAACACTTGCACTGACCATGAAATAGATGGCAGGAGTTAGCTGCTGAGGGCAGGATCCAGGCTAGCACCCTGCAGAAATTTGGGTAGCTCATCCAGTGCTCTCACTAGTTCAGTGTTTCTCTTGCTCTTCCCGCACTCCTTTGAGTGTGCTGCCCTCCCAGATAACGTCATTGTATTTCTCTTGGCTTTTCAAGAAATGGTACGTGGTCTGTGATCTTAGTATTTTTCTAAAGGACCCTGGGTCTTTTTTCTCCTTCCGTTTACTCTTCTCTAGGATTGTTTACGAGCCTGCCAAGAACAGATTGAATCCCTCCTTGAATCCAGTCTACGCCAGGCACAGCAGCACAACGTATCTTCAGAAACAAAGACTGTAGAGGATGAAGCAGACCTTTCCTGCACACCTACTGATGTGCGAGATGTGAACATTTAAGAGGACTTCTTCTAATGGGTTTGCTTGGCAAGAGAAGCAGACAAAGAAAGGGCATCTGAGAAGGAATCAGCATCAGGATCTCCCCCCCAGAAACCCTTTTCTCCAGGACATTTTTATACCAGAAGGGAAAACCCGTCTTGTTATATTTTTTCTTGCTCTGTCTCCCTTCCATCTGTGACTTCAAACAAACAAATAAACAAAAAATACCCCAAAAACTGTCTTAAAAAAAGAAAAAAATAGTATTTGCATTACCCCCAGGGGTTTGTGCTACAAAAATAGAGGATTTTATACAATAATAATCAACTAGTTTTTATATTAAAGTGTTCTTGTCTGTATGTTGTAAAAATAGGCATTAACACACAAAATGTCTCCAGGGGAGGTATTAGATTTGATTTCTTACATATAAAACCAACCAACCAACCATTTTTAAAGTAGAAGAGGGTTTTTTTAGATAGTAAATGAAATATTCTTTTTTTTTTCTTTAAAAAGCATAGCTTTAACGCAGTTCTAGGCTTTTCTGTATCTTGCTTGCTTATGCATTTAGTCACTTTATAATTCATCTGTAAATGTTTATTTTATTTCCTTAGTTTTTTTTTTATCCTCTTCACCTTATAAATGGTTAACGTAACCCATAAGTTAGTGTATGTTAGTATACAGCATTATTATATGTTAATCTTTTTTTTTTTTTGTGTGTGTGTGTGTGTGTATGTGTGCCTGTGGATTGCCTGTGCATTTGTAGGGTTCCAGCTTAGCATTGTTGGGAAAGGCCAATGTACTACTCATACGATACTCTATTATAAAGAGAAACCGAAATAGTGACATAATATATTATATTTTTGTAATCTTCATATTTTTGTAGTTACCTGTGTAAAAATGCTGGTCTGACCCTGCAGATATTCAGCCTAATTATGGTCAGGTTCAATCCACAGTTTAGTCTTTTTTGTTTTTGTTTGTAATATTCTAAAACCATTCCATTCAAAGCACTTTCAGTCCATTAGATATAGGAAATACATTCTTTTATTGTGTGGGAATTTTTTTTTAATGGAATGGTTTGGAAATATATTAAGTGCTTGTTCGCAAACTTGGAATTGCAAGGCAAGTGCATTTAACTATGGTGTTAGAGGAAAGGTGAATTTTTTTTTCCGAAGGTTGCGTTCCAGTGAGAGAAATTGCATTCACGAATTGCCAGGATATCTTCCTATCCTTTTCTATAGAAAAGTTGAAGTTTAGAAATCCTTTGGTGCCAACACATTTTTATAAATTAGGGGCCTTAAAGGTTCACATATAGGACACATAGTTTAAGGATTGTCTCTAGATGTTTTACAACTGAAGGTTTTTAAACACTAAAATATATAATTTATAGTTAAGGCTAAAAAGAATATTTATTGCAGAGGATGTTCGTAAGGCCAGTATGATTTGTAAAATAATGCAATCGCCCCTTTTTTAAAAAAAAATCTTTCTACCCTTGATGTTGCAGTTTTAACACAGCTTATTAAAGAAAAAAGGACACGCTTCAGAGAACAAATCCAAAACAAAGCAGTCTATTTGGCCCCTTATACATTTTCAGTAGCAGTCTAACCATGAAAAAAACGCCATAGTTAATAGATACGAAAATTGGAGTACTTGAAAGAAGTTCTTATTCCAGTATATGCCCCCCCCCCCCTTTTTTTTATTTAGCTACAAATAGAAAATTTGCACATCTTGGCTATGTATCTTTTTATTATTATTTTAGGAAGTAGCTGAAGGGACGTGGACATAGCTGTTGAAGTTGATGCTCGAGGAGAATGTGATGGTGAAATGTATGTGAGAAAACTGCCGCTAAGGTGTTGATTGTAAAAAAAAAAAAAAAAAAAAAAAAAAAAGAAAAGGAAAAAAAGAAAAAAAGAAAGAAAGAAAAAGAGAAAAGAATAGGAGCGGATGCTCCATTTTTATTGAGCTGCTATGGATAAATTCCCAGCATGGTTTGAAAAAAAAAAAATTAACATTGCTTTTCTGTATCTTTGTCATTGTGTTTTGCTGCTATTTTGTGGATCAGTTTTTTTTTTGTTATACAATGTCATATACTGCCATGTTATAGGTTTTAATTTTCTCATAGAAAATTATATTATTGACATCATTTTTTTTGTAGATTTTTTATGTGATCAATTTTTACTTAATGTGATTACTGCTCTATTCCAAAAAGGTTCCTGTTTCACAATACCTCATACTTCAGTTAACCGTGTCTAGACCAGGTTTTAATGTTCGTACACAGTGCCTCATAGTTCTACTGCAAATGGAAATGCATCGAACGTTATTCTGAATGGGTCTCGCGATTTGCAACTAGGTTGCATTAATTTAAAAACGGCAGACATTTCAGAAGATCAAGTAATGTCAGTTTTTTTGTTGTTGCGCATTTTATAAAGCTGGATTCTTTGTCTGATCTGGGGTTTATTATCATAGTAGTTTTAAGCTGTGTTATTAGCCACAATTGATATATGAAAGGTGCATTATAATATAACTCTTGTATGCCACCTGATGTGTTTTCCCATCAATTGGGACACATCATTTGGTATGATAGGTTATCTTCTGGAACTCTAAGTATTTTGTGTGTTTAATCTGTTATGATATACTAGGGTTTTTTTTGTTTGTTTTTTTTTTTTTTTTAATTATAGCATAATGCTAATTTAAAAAGCCTGTAAATCTCATAAATAAGCCAGCTAACAGAGTTGTATGCTGAAGAATAATCTAGCTGTTGCCTGTATGCTGCTAAACCAAAACAGAATTAGAACTCTTTGAGGCAAATGCAGTTAAGATCCTACATAGTGCATAAACAAAGCATTGCAATGCTACTAGCAGTCGCAGGACCCAGGAGGACTGGATACATTCTGTCCAAATTTCAGGAACATTTACTGCTTACCTCATAAAACACTTCTGTTTGTGGCATCTCTGTGTCTCTGAACCAAACGTGATTACTGAGTTAGTGGTTGTCAGTTATATTATGTGTTACACTGAGTGGCAGTGTGTACTGCAAAATTCTTTAAATATTGTATGTACTAAAAGGCCAAATCCAGATAAGTGGGTTCATGTGCCAACAGAGATGCTTTATTTGTCACATTATTATAACAATCTGTAGTAAGCAAGCAATTCAGATTTGTACATTTTTATATTGTACTTATTGGCATCACTGGTCTGAAATGCACATTTTCACCAACAGACCTGTAACAGACAAGTTTCCAGCAAAAAAAAAAAAATCTTAAAAAAACCAACAACCTAAAGTCTAGAAATAAAATTGGTAAAACCCAGTGTCTGCTTGTTGTGTCTTTTTATTACTTTCATGAATGCTGAATGGTAGTAACTACCTAATGTAATGAGTAAGCCACATGACATTTTCTCATTTTGACTCTCCGTGCTTTAATAGTTGCAATGCTGAAAATTTTCTATCATTATTTTAGGAAAGTGTAGGCGTTTTTTAGAAATGGGTAGGTGACTGGCTGTCACGGTAATGTGTATTTTAAAAAAGCAAAACAAGTATTTGCTTAAGGTTATTTTAAACATCTAAGGTAATTACTCAGAGTAAAATACCATTTGGTGGTTCTTTTTAATAAAAGGTGAAATAAAGTAGGTGTTTGGTACAGAATGCTTGTCTGTATTTATTTATCAGTGCAAGGTTTTGTGTCCTAGAATACCTTAACAGAAAATAGTTTTAAAAGAAGTAAAGTTAAACAGCTTTATCTTCCTTCCCCTTACTTCTTACAGAGCTTACGCTTCTTACTGTTCCATCACTAAGGTAATAAAAAATTAAGAGCTACTAAACATACGTAAAGAACTGGACTTCAGAAGGACAAAAATATAACAGTAATTACATGTGATTACTTATAAAAACAAAATGAGAAAAACTTACAACCTGTGTCCCAAATGTGTAAATGGGATGCATGTTACCAATTGCAACAACTGGACACACCAGAGCATATTCTTCGTGGTGAATGGTCAAGCTTTTAACCTATGTATTGACTATTTACTCTATGAAAACGTGATGTCATTATTGGCTAAAAAAAAAAAACAACACGTAAAATATCGAGTGCTTGTCTCTCAGATCAGATACCTGTTTATCTGCCTTCTGAGTTTCCCACTGCCTGAACTTCACAGAACAACTGATTCTATGCAATAGCTACAGTAAACAAAATGAAAAATGAAAACTCATAAATTAACACGAGCATGTTGGACACAGTCTAGTGCTAAATCAGCTTGTCCTAATGCAGTTACCAAGAGACGGGAAGCCCCCTGTATCGGAAGAATTGCAGCTGAGCCTGTATTAAGCTTGTCGATTTCCCAGCCATTTCAGACAGAAACCTAAACCACGTGGCCTAGCCTAAACTCACAGATGGGCAGGTTCCTATCGGTACATAGTGGGTCCGTAATTTTGTCCATTAGACATGGGGACCTCCTCTATATGGTCAAGTTACACAGGCAGGCCACTGAAGCAGATTCATGTAGCAGTGAAAGACGATTTAAAACAAGATTTATAGTGACTTTAAATACAGATCAAGCTGAAGCTTAAATTGGACAAAAACCTCATTTTTGTCCCCACACAGATCTCGTATCAGTCTTCTGCAAAATTTCAGCATGTTTTAAGGAAAGAATAGGAAAAAGGCTTTTGTATCACTGATTACCAACCTTTCTAATTTCAAATATTTTGACTGAGGACATACATACAATATTGATTTGGGACAAAAAGCTCTTTGCTGAAAAAAAATAATTAGAAATTTCAACCCGCATTTTGTTGAACATGTTAAGTGGTTTTTGCCTTTTCTATAAGTATTTTTAATCTATTAAACTGACAGGTTATTCTGTGCCTTGAACAGGTTTAAGCCTACAGTCAGCTCTGTTACTTACATTTTCCTTCTCTTAAACACCATCTCTGAATGCAGCCTACTAAATTTGAATGTTGGGTGAACTGTGCCAATATTATTCACATTGGAAAGGACAGGACAAGAATGTAGCAAGAAAAACAATTTACTATAGGCTGTAAAAAATATGCACATTCAGCTAGGCTATGCTCTAGCTCATTTACAGGAAAAATACTGTATTAACATCAGATTGAGAAACATACGTAGAAAAACCTCCAAAAATTTCCCCAAAACATCCTCAATTCCACTGCTGAATTCAGACTGACAAAGCTTGTACCTTTACTAAACATTAAGTTCACATATTCTTTATTAAACAATAAAAAAGGTCTGTTAAATGTAAAAACTTGAAATCCACTTACAGGCAAGCGTATTTGGCATTTTAAGTGATGGAAAACTTCATAACATAGGAGAGAAAGTGAAGTTTCAAGCTACTAACCCAAAGGACCATAGAAATGACCCAGGTGTGTGGGCTAGATACTCTGATAAAGATTCCTAGCAGTGGCATTGAAAAGCTACTATGGGACAAAGGCCGTAAAGCTATATATGATGGCATTATGATGAATTCACACCAACATAATTTTATGGGAAATTCATCTTTTCAGACAAACACGGCGTTTTTATGATCCGTCAAACATACCTGCTAATGGTAGTTACAGCAGCATGACAAATATAAGATTCCCATCTGGCTTTTGACTGAGTTCCCCCACAATATTCTTATATAATAATGAGAAAGGGATTGCAAATTTTTTGACTGGATTGCACTGATAACATAAGGATTGCCAGACTTCTGACTTTGCTCTTTTGATTCAAGGAATACAAACGTGGGAGCAAGGCAGAAGTTACCCTTCTGCTTCTTTAACACAATAGACATTTAATAACAAAAACAAATAGTTTCTTGATGATCCCATTAGCATTTGCATAGCCATACTAAGAAATCACTAAGTAGCCATAATTTTCATGAGTGCTCTTACCTGAAGAGGGAACTACTGGCAGAAAGACTGGGTGCTCGCAGTGTATCAGGAATAAGGCACAGACACAGCATCTTAACTCTGCACGTGCCCTGCTGATGCAGAGGCACCACCCGCAGTGCATGGTCTGCTCCTGGGGCACAGGCTGTGCACACTTCCACTGAACTCCTGTGTTATATAAGAAAGGTTTTAATGTGGTCTTCAGAGCACCAATTCCTACACAGAACAGTCTCAATTTTTTTTGGAGCAGTCACTACCGTCCACGGATTAATACTAGCAGCTTTACCTCTCAAAAAGTTGCATCTCTAGATGCAGGAGGTTGTATTTAGTGATTGCTAGAGGTATTGCCTCTTACACAGTGTGAAAAAAAATAATTCCATTCGTGCGGATTTCATCTCTCTTCTCACTTTACTTAAGGCTTATACTACCTTCTCATTTGTAATACCCTTGAAGAAATACAACAGTTATGTTTATTTCAGGTAAATAAAACACGCATGTAGCAACCCATCTCTGAAACCGAACATCAGTCTGCACACTCGAGGACAGAAACAGATCATAGTCTCTCACATTCACAATGCACACTAAGGAACAGTCAGTCAGTACAATCTTCCCTGCTAACACGTCCATCACGTTGTGAAGCCTACCTGAAAGCCAAAGACTGCCCAGTCAAATAAGACTTTGACTACACCTGCTCAGCTCTGACTAAACTGGCATGAACTGAAAAAGAAAGAAGCAAAATATGAATTTAATCAGGCAAATGTTTCTAAATTCACACTTGGTAACACATTTGGGGTGGGAGACTGTATGGTGATGGGAACCTCTTCCCCAGCAGTAACACGCCTTCGATACAGGTAAAGCCAAACAGAGCAGCCTGGGACTGCTCGTACGGACAATCAAACACAGGAAGAAACAACTGGTTAAGAGGGTCACCCCTTGGGGCTGCAGAGGGTTCCACACGCTAACATCACCGAGAAAGCAGAACCAAAGGTGGAGCCACCCCACGTGTGGGCCAACCTGCAAGCCAGGACCTGCCATGCCGACTGCTCAGGGCAGGAGTCCTCTTCCCCTGGGCCCATGTGGTAAAGGCCAAGGGCTTGGATTTGTACGTGGGGTGCGTGCGTATCACAGAACAGAATCGCCATCTATTCACCATTCCCAACCCAAGCAACTAAATCTTGGGTTGTATGTTGCTGAGTGCTGTGGCTTTGTTATTTCTCCCATCCCACCTGACTGCCCTGTGACACTTGCCTGAATCCACCCGAAGGCTGTACACCGCTGCTCGGCCTCTATGACAGCTGCCAAGTCACCGTGGCCTGTGAGGATGTCGCTTGCAATATTAGCATCAGTCTTCAAGGAGCTGGGCTGAGATGGGCAAATCATTTAACATAGGCCACTAAGTCACCACCAGAGCATTACGACAACTCGCCTGAGCCAGCGCCACACAAGTGACCTAGTGTCATAAGTCACGGCTCTGATGGTAAACTGTCTGAAACAGACAATTGAGCATTCTGATGTTTGATTTCTCCCTTTATTAGATTTTATCACTGAAGATTGTTTGAAGACATGGTATGATTTTTGAACAGCTTTTCTGCTCCTTGAACACACGCAGGCCACAGTTCTTTACATTCGGTTGCTGGCTACGTTAACTGCTGGAGACTGGCTCTTCAGCAAATTTATGCTACTCATTATAGATATGTTCTTTCTACATGCACAAGCGTAACATCTTTAAGTTTTCCAGAAGGAATCAACAGCTTTTTACTCAAAAGTAAATATTATTTCTAATTAACCTACTACATTTACTTTATGTTTTCAACTTAATATACCTGCAGCTGTTTCAGTCATTAAGTAGGATCACTTTGTTCCTTTTAGGCAACGTATTTACCAGCCACGTATTAATTCTGGTTTCTCTTTCCATGGCAGCCCTTGGACTGTGAAGGATCAAAAAGATTCCTCCCTTACAATATCTTTCTAATATAAGTGAAACTATTCACCTGCCTTCATTCCTGCATGATAATGCTCAACAGAGTTGTAGAGTCAAACAAGTATATGCCAACTCTTGCATGCCTGTGGGAACACAAGTGTTCTCTCATCTTCAAACAGTTTTCCAAACTTCTAAATATAGTCCTCCATGTTTTTAAACCCCTCTGTAAACATGCTTCAGGTGTATTCAGGGGGCTCTTGCCACTTCTCCCATAATTCTGCCAAGGGAGCATCATTAGGCAAATCACAAGAAAAGCTTATTGAAAATATCTCTCCAGATTCTTCTCTAACGTTATTTGTTTCTCTCTCATTATTTCTCAAACTAATTGATGCTACTGGATTTTTTGCAAAGCTTGTCCTCATCTTATTGCATAAGAGAACTTACGCATGACATACAAATATAATGAGCCAGACCCTCAACATACAGTTCCAGCAGTGTACCTACAGTGAAACTGGTTTATGAATTCCCAAATTGTGCTCAAATCATTCTTCATCTTACTCAGCTGTCCTGGATATGACACAAGATGATGCTCGAAGTCCACGTGGTTTTAGGATGACAATGTGCTTGACTAACTGCACCACAACCAAGGTGTCAGGAAGAAAATACACTGCAGATACAACCTCTAGCTCTCCTATAAAAATAGTGTAGTATTATATTGATTTTTAGTTTCTAATATTCATTCATTTTCACTTGTATTTCAGAAACTAACAAGCGCTTTTTAACAGTAACTTCTCTATGTGTTTTTTTTTTTAAAGGTAAACATGGGTCTCAAAAATTCAGTGTCTGCATATACGCTACAGAAAAAAAAAAGCCAGTTTAGAGAACAATGTAGGCATGTGTTTTTAAACTACTGTTCGTGCAGTCTGGTCAGGACTGTGTGACACAGTATACAGTGTTTTGTCATCCAAGGAATGTCTTTGATCAAGAGTTTATGCAAGAAGGAAAAAAAAGCCATGAAACCCTAATCCGTTCCCACAGTCCAGTAAACGTGAGCTGGACAAACAGTGGACAATAGCAGTAAAGCTTGCTGCTGGAACAATAGCTGCAACTACAAAAATTAAAGGGTTGCTGACTCACAGTTCCTATAATCAAGAAAGATTCCATGCCTTGTTGATTATTCCACAGAATCCTGAACATGCTGAAGGTTACAAATTGTAACTACGTATTACATGAAGATAAAGCAGCAAAATATGCTGCTAAACAATCAAAAAGAAGAAAGGCAGACAAATGCTGATGTTGATTCTGCCTAGTGCAGAGCTGAGATGCAAAAACTGAATAAGCAATCTTCTTCCTGCCTAAACAGGACTTTTGCTAAAAGTAAACTC
The DNA here is from genome assembly GCF_964034855.1 of Anser brachyrhynchus. Lineage (NCBI taxonomy): Eukaryota > Metazoa > Chordata > Aves > Anseriformes > Anatidae > Anser > Anser brachyrhynchus. The sequence continues at coordinate 18,434,549 of NC_137699.1, read as the reverse complement.
CATAATTTTTTTTATAAACTAAAAGCGCTTTATTTCTTTCTGACAGCACACTACTATTCTAGATGCCATCCATACAAATTCTACACTACAATCAAACTTTCTAACGTTTCAGTACAAAAGCTATATGCTATTTCTTGTACTTATTCAGGAATCTTCTGCAGGCAATTTTGTCATGCTAAAAAACAGACACAGAATTGTGGAACTGGTTAATTACTTATGTATATGAAATACAATAAATCAATTAAAAATATAAACAAAAATAAATCAACTGACACTACGGCTTTCATATATTTCATATGAGAGTGAACGGGCACTACTTTGTATTAATGAAGATTTCCAAAGCCTTGTATGTTGGCTATGTTCAGGTGCACTGAATGACCATGTTTCCGTTTGCAGAGAGTACTACCTCATTTGGCAGAGCTATGTGTTACTCAAGAGTTGCAAAGTACAGAATCTTAGGATGAAGAATGCTGCAAGAATATAATGGTTACACTTCAGAAGTGAACACTCCTGTGATTAAGGAGGAATATCCAGTGTGAAGCCAAAGAGATACTCAAGTTAGTTCCAGATAACTAACTAAGGACAGTGAAGTGCCTCAGTACCAGATTGCTCCAGACAGCCTTTATATGTCGATCCTGGATACCAAAACTTCCAACTGGAAACCTGCCACAGAACTCCCAGATCTCCATTCTCTCTGGTGATATATACATTTCTGTGGTAAAGCGTACTGTCATAACTTTGTCCACTTAAAAACAAACAAAAAACCTCTGGCAGACTGTAAAATGAGAATCTTTGTGGTTACTTGTCAAACTATGAAAGCTGAAGTTTTAGGCTGTAATTAGACCAGAACCCATAGCCATGAGAAGTTGCAAAGGGCAGTAATCAAAAGGCACCAAAATTCATACTGGGAAGCACCAAGAATATGCAAAATTGTAACATTATAAGAAATATTAAACCTTTTATAATAAACCAAAGCGTTTCTCTTTAAGAAGGTCGTGATGAGATGTATCACACATGTCATTCTACCTGCCTGGTTCAGCTTTTTACAACCTTCTCTGGAGTGTCCTCAGAAGTAAAGATTATAATCCAGATTCACTTCAGGTAATTCTAGCATTTCAGCAGATTTCAAACTATATGCCTACGATCATTAAGAACACCAACGCTTTGTCAAAAATATTTAGTGCTTCACACTGCTATCACTGCAGAACTTGTTTAAGAAAGCCCATGGTAGGGAGGATGGAATTGGATGGTCTTTAAGGTCCCTTCCAACCCGAGCAATTCTATGATTTTGTGACTGAAAAGTTTCTAAACCAGCCTCTATTTTCTCTCCTCTAGATGTCATATATCCAGAAAGCTGGCAACGTGAGTTTGCACAGGTTCTATGCACAGACTAGAACACACTATTGCTTATATACTTCATACCTCAATAGCAATCAGATCATAACCATAACCAAACAAGATATGCCAAACTGGGAAGTCAGACTTTCCTTACAAATCCAGATGTAATTTATCGTAACCAGGAAAACGTAACAGGATCCTACAAGGCTGATTTCTAAGTGAGAAATTGCATATACAGATATATATATGTATCTATTTTTCTGATTTCACACATTTCTGTTCATTAGAGACATACCTTCAGAGCTGAAATTGATCCCATTCATATTACAGCTCATGATAAATGGAAAGAAAGCACGCCTACTTAATGAATGTTACAATAATGAATTTAACTTATAATGAATTTAATCACCATCCTATTTTTTGTTCTCCTTCTCTATATCCATTCTAAAAATCTGTCTGTAGAAATGCAGCCTCAGTAAAGAGGCCTTTACTGTACTCACGTAGTACAATGACACAGATAATGTACAAAGTCAGACTTACAGGTGCTAGTAATGGTTGATTTGGTATTACCAGCTGATGACCCCACTGCTGTGAGACAGCACTGAAATCAGCATGGAATTCCACAGGGAATTAATTCTCTGTAGTCAGAGCTTACCTTCCCACTGATGCCTCAGAGCTCACTATCTCTTGTACTCATCACGTAACATGGAAACGAAAACTGCAAGTCTTCTGGACTGAAATGACTTCAGTACATTAGCAATAGTTAGCTTTGCATCCATTTTTTAATGGAAACCTACGATCAACAGCTTGAGCTGAGAGAACATCATGAAGAAACAAAACAAGCTAGAGCACAGTCCAGACAAGTCAGAAATTGGAGAGTTAAATGTTTCAAGCATTCCTCCCTAACTATAACTACTGAGCATACCTGGAGGTGGTAAATACAGCAATATATTTTAATATATTTTAAGGACATAGTAACTTCAATAATTTTGGCAGAAATTTTCCATCTTAACTGTTTTTATCAGATCAAGTACCTCCAGAAAAAGTTAAACCTGTTTGACCATACAGCACAGAGCCACAATCTCCATGTCCTACTTTATTAATAACCAATATTATAATCTACAAGATTGCATTTTTTCCACACCTTTCCCTCCCAGAACTAAAAGCAATATGTCAGTTACACAATCAAGCATTCAGACCAGGAAATGTCTGAATGACCATGTCCCGCAGCAGTTTTATTCAGCCTCTCCATACACAGATCTTCTGATAGTTTTTAATTACAATTTAGTAGTTGCTTCCACCACAGTCCTGACAGGATGAGTAACCAGGATGTGGCATTAATGAAGCCATTTATATGTATTTTTTTAATTTGTTCCAGATTTCAGGAAGGTGTTAACAAAACAGCAAGGGCATGAAAAGACAAAACATATGCTTATGACTCACAAAACTGAATAATCCTTTGAACAGTGGTTTTGCCAAATTTTGATGGACTTTTTTCAGTAGCATTGTAATTTGGTTAAGCACACGCCTTTCTTTCACAGGTGTTTGCTAACTCTTATACTCCTCATTTTCCAGGTAACTCCCCTGAGGAACAGCCAAGAATACAAACGTGTAAATAGCCACTCAGTGTTAACTAGCAGCACATTCTGAAGTATTCAAGCACTTAGAACACAAAATTATTTGCAAGGAGTCCCACTGGTTAAGGCAAACCAATATTCCTGATGTAATCTGGGCTTTAGCTCCTTAGCTGTAAGTACGGCATAAAAAACCCTCTGTGGTTTGCTGTTACAGCTCTAAACATCACAGAAAACCCCACAAATCTGTTGCAAAAACATTTTTAAAACTTTGCACTTAAGAAAGTACATGATTACATATCCAACAGAATTTTTAACTGTGGCTCATTTAATACACACCATCATGCCCATACAAGACTTGAGACAAAAGATATTCAGAAAAATACAAATGTTTGGAATAAGAGATTGCATTAGCATGAACACACATAAGTAGCTAAAGGAAAGGCCTAGTAGGCAACCCTAAAGATGTCATATCCCAGTTTGAAATCCTTATGGTTAATCTTTATGGTTAAATATATATTTTTATGTTTACGTTACAACTTTTCAAACCAAATTAATGTTTAAATATATGAAATAGTAAACCAATAGTAGAAATTTAGCCACCAAAACAATTTTCTAAGTAAGTAATTATCTGTTTGGTCTGCAAAGATCCTTTTAATCCTTAAGCCAACAAGAATAATTTTGTATTTGATACAATCTCTAGATTGGCGTTTTGCATATGACTTACGTATCATACATTTCTAGTAATCAAATGCTTCACTAACTTTGAACTCTCACATCCCTACCCTTGTTTTTCCATAATTTGTGCAAATCATGTACAAAGATTCCAAAAAAGGCCACATTATAAAATTTGAATACTTAGACCTCCAGTGTTTACTTCTCTTTGTACACTGAGAAGAACATCAAAAGTGCCTTTTTGAGACCAAGAACCAGCTTGCGGGGGGATCTCTATTGAAATCTCTGAATTATGTTTTAAGCAAAAAACATCTTGAGTCAATCACAGATGAATACGTAGTACCACTTCATTGCCTTAAAGTAAACAGGTAAAATACTTTGATTTGCAAAAATAAATTACGTTGTGGATCCTGAGACAACTTTTTCAAATCTGATTTTCTCTTAAGTGATTATGAAGTCAAATTACATTTCCCTAGTATATGATCTTTTTGTTTTGTGTCTATTTATTTTACAGAGATTACAGGGTATGCTATTCTTTTGTGCCTCCACTTAAGTTTCAAGTACGTGCACTTTTGAGCTTGCTCTGGTTGCCCAACAGTTTTAAGTTGTGTACGAATTGAAAGTTGTACTTAAACTACCGCAAATGAAGAGACCATCAATGCTGTCATGTCACTTCCAAAGTCCCAAATGAAGAAACAGGCTACAAGTAAACCCTACCTCAATACTACTTTATTTCAAAGATATTCACCACGTCATTAAAAGAGCTGTATCATGCATGGATACTCTCTACTTGAACAACTTCATCTATATAAATATTTGTGAACTATTACAAGAAGCATTACTTACAGGCCGTTTTTATGCACTATAAAAACCTCCTCCACTAGATGGCTCTGGCACTATGTGCATCAAAGCTAAAAAAAGTACACCAGCAACTAGTTATTAAGAAAGGCATCTGATATTGGCAAAGTAATATACTCAGGAACAACAACAAGATGATTTTGAAATATAATTCATATATATATGCACCGATATTTAACAAAACATTTTTACTTTTGAGTTAAAAAAATAAAAAGCAGAACATATGGCCTTCACATCCCAGATGGAAATGCACAATAAACATTTTGAAAATTCAAATTGCTTATCTTCTTGTATAATAAAAAAAGCTATACAAGTAAAACAGACATGAGGTCTAGATGGCACCAAGTGCCATTCAAGAATATGGCAATACTAACACATTTCCTCCACCTGAGAGTGTTTGCTGTGCATATAGCTTCCAATACGCATGCTAGTCAAATTTCTCATCATGGAGCTAAACTAAGCCATGTAAACTCAGCCAGACAGGCATACATTACAGCTGATGAAAGGCCTTCTAGAATTCATTGTATGACTGTATTGCAAATGCTATGCAAAGACATCTAACAGCCCAACCTAAAACAACTTTCAGGTAAAGTATTTGACTGTATTTCAAACTAATATAGTTGAATAAATAGAGACTAAACAGCATATTTAAGAGTAGAAAATGAAATCTTTCCCTGATAAAAGGTACTAGTAAATACTGATAGCAGTATCACAACTCTTGTGGTAGTCATGTTTCTATCACTGATCAATTAAATTGCTAGGTTTTGCTTCCCCCCCCGATCAGTCTGCAGAACTAGTAGAAACTGCAAATTTCAAGTTCAGAGTTACAGCTACTTTATGAACTGGTATCTTAAAATCTTCTTCCTTTGCATTCTGACTTTACTTGTCATTCTACTCTTTACCCACAGAAGTGGTTGCTACTGCAAAGTCTGCAGGCAACTGTTTATGTTTTACTTCACCTAAAATACCTACACATTGTGTAAACGGAATGATCTACATACATAGATTTTTTTTTTTAAATAGCATACATCCTTTAAGTAAGGAAACTTCGCAAATGCATTCCTTTTCAGGAAAGGGCTAGTGATGAATTAAAGTAGACACTTTTATTTAACAGGTTTTTAGTGTTTCCATGATCCTAAGCAAAGCCTGGAGAGAATAAATGATAAAAGACATATGAGGAAGAACTATTAAAAGATCACTGTTTTTCCCTTACCACTTTAATATTTAGCAGATCTCCGCTTTGTTTAAAATGAGTCAACACTTTTCCAGTTATCTGTTCTTTTAATATTTCTTCTTTGTTCATCCATGTTTATCTTCATCTGTTACACTCAAAACGTTAGTGAAGATCTTTCAGTACTGACCCAAAAATCAGAGTGAATATTTAGCATTGAACAAACCTAAAAAAGAATACATGAAAGTGTTTCAACGTGTCTGTTTTCCAAAAGAATGCTCAATAAAACTATCAATTCCTCCATTTCTCTTCTTCTGGTCCTACTTCTAATTCGTTGTGAAATAATATTTTTCCTTTAATTTCTTTCATTTAAAAAAATAAAAATAATTGCTTTTGCTATCATTTGGGGAATTTCCAATTCTAAGTATTTTTATACTGTGACTGCTTTTTGAACAGATTTAGAGATTCCTGCAGAGATTAATCCTATTTTGTGCTAAAAATACCAACTTGATCCTACAAACCTGTTTAAATTTTCCTCTGATTTTTTCCAGATCTTCTTGAAGCTTTTCGTAAGTGGGGTCTTCATATGGGAACTTCTGAATCATTCCTATTAACGAATCCAGAGCCTTTATCTTTTTACTACAAAACAAAACACAATAATAAAAATCAGCCTGCTATGTAAGTTTTCTGTCAGTATGAAAATAATACTAATATTTTATAATTCAGAGCATAGAATCCAGTCTTCCATCCTTCTTTCAACTTCCCTCATTTAACTGTGTATCCAATACACGTTTAAGGCATAGTCAGAAATTAGGCTGTAGCACAACTGACAAATTTAATGTTTTGTTTTTAACTTACCTGCCAAAAATGAAGATATATTCAAGAAACATCGGAATTACCAATTAGATGACTGAGTGAAATAAAGAAATGCAATAAAAAAGCTCACCAGAACACATATCAAGATAGCTGAAAGCATAGTGGCAATTCTTTCAAATAAACTAATCAAAACTGGACAGAAAATAAAAGATTAGGTTCTTCCAAAAGAAAGTAATCAATACATGGAAGTATATGCACCTATGTAGCAAAACACAGAGGAAATGAAAAAAATTAGGGGGGAAGATGAGAGCAAAAAAATGTAGCAAGATCTATTTGTGCTGTGGACAGAAAATGAAATATGCTGAGACCATAACAATTGTGATGTGGAAGGCAAAGTCTGCCAGCCTTACCAAAAATGTCTGAATTATTCATGAGACACTGATGCCCTAACTGGTGTAGGGAAACAAAATCGGTAATTTCAGATGTAACTGAGAGAGAATGGCAGCTCCTTCAAAAGAGCACCTTAGCAATGTAACATGAATGTCAGTCCTGGATGACAGGATGACCGTATCTGTGAGAACAAAATACCCATTAGGGGATATAATGCTTCCACAGTGAGTATTCAACACAGGTCCTCACAAATTCTAAATACTGTTCATACATAACAGTTTATTAGGTGTCTTCCTACAATGCAGTCTTGTATTCCTATTAGAGCATTTCAGAAATAATAGCTTGTTAATAGGTCAGGAAAACACTACATCTGTCCAGTTAAATAAAATTAAAAAGAATTAGCAGAAATAAAAAAAATAGATGATAAGAATGCTGTGTTAGAATTAAACTGTATATTTAATAATAATCTGCTGAAAACTAACAGTCAAAAATGTTAAGGTTTTACTGAATTCAACCAAATGCATCTCTCACCTATTAAAGCATCCTTAGGAAACTAATCATCATTTCATCTTCAGACAATGAACTCAGAGACAAATTTTTAATTCACCTGAATATATTTAGTTTCAAAATGCCATGAAGCATATGGATACCGCACCTTACAGAAATATTAAAAAACTACTAATGCCTCCAGCTTTGTCAGCTGCTAAAAGACCTCAAATAAACCAAATAAACCTTTTTCTGTTGTTCTTGAAGAACAGTCTCTACTCTGTTCCTCTGTCTTATGAAAGCTACTGACAAAAACACAGTAAGCATGGGTGATGAGTAGAGATACACCACCATAACAAACACTACCTTTAGGTATATAAACCACACAGCAAAAGTGCAGTGCAAGATAACTTGATTCTGTACGATCTCAATACTTCCACCCCAAAGAAATACTCTAATTTTTAATCAATAATATTGTTTAGCTATTAACATGTCACCCTTTTAACAATATCATACCTTTTAAGTAATTAAAAAAGGTCTATCAGTGGTCAGTACACTTGATTCTTTGTGACGCTGAAGTGCTAAGTGTTACTAGGATTTCATAAGCTTTACTTTCCATACAGATAACAGAATGGAAGTCATAGAAAAATATAGGTTGGAGAGGAAGTTGGGAGGTCATCTAGCCTGCCTTCTGCCCAAGGCAGGACTAATTTTAAGGCCAGAGCAGGTTGCTTGGGACAAACTCCAAACATATTTTGAAAATCTACAAAGATGGAGTTTCTGTTGTCAATTTGGTCAACCTGTTCCAGTGCTTAGCTGCTCACACTGTAAAGAACCTTCCCTTTACACCCCACCAGAAATTCAATTGTTTCAGCTTGTGAAAGGTGCTTATTGTCCTTTGCACACTGCTGCAAGGAATAAGTCTCTAAGACTTCCCTTTAAGTAGTACAAATTAGCTATCTCATTTGTCTTTTCTTCTTCAGGGTGAAGAAACCAAGTTCCCTTATCCTCTTTTCAGTATCACATTGTCCAGAATATGATATAATCCTAATGAATCTCTGCTCACCCTTCCAGTTTTCAATATATATATATATTTTTTTAACTTGGGAGGAGGCAAAACTGATCAATATAATTTGAATAATCTGAAAAACTATTGAAGGAACACTTTTTTTTTTTTTTTTTTTTAACCTTACCTGTTCTTTTCATCTGTGCATTTGCAGAGCAGACACTGCCAGGTCAGTGCGAAGCCCAGGTAGCTGCCAATCTGGGAATTTATAAGAATACCATGAAAAAAATCATTAAACATATGCATACAAACCATTAAACAAATGTATACAAACAGTACTACATTATATCCCACTCTTCAGGAAACAAATCGTTGCATATACAAACACATTTCTACGTTGAAAGGCTCAGTAAATTAGGGTAAGATGAATGAGGGATATCTGTGTTACCCAGAACAACAGTCAGAACGCTTCTTGTAAGAAATCTGTTTAGCATCTGATCACAAGAATATTTAAAATGCATTATAAACAGCAATCCTGCGAAACACTATCCATACTTTACATGCTCTGAACCTCAAAATTTATGAAACTGAAGTACGGCAGCAGGGAAACAATTCAAAACCAACCTATTTAAGATGTTCTGGTAAGTATTTGTTTTTGCAGCAGTGTCAGCTTAAGCAGCTCCTGTACAGCCCCACAAAAAGCTGTACCAGCTTGGCTGAGGGAGCGGCCAAGTCAGCCAGTCAGGAAACCACATTTTTTCTGAGTTAATACGCAAAGAATTTTACTAGCCTAACTCGCGAGGGTAGCATGGAATCCGAAAGAAGCACAAGAAGCTGACTAAGCTAGCCTTGCTGCCAGAAAGCTTTTCATTACAACTGTAGACACAAAATCAAATAGGAATATAAGTTCTTCAACGCACCAGCTTGTAAGTCAGCTGGAGTCTCTTTCCAAAGTGATTTAGCATTCACAGAAAAACAACACAGACATCTAAAACATAAGTGAGCAGACTTTGAGGGAGTTAAATCCAAAATTATAGCCTAATCCCACTTCAGTCCATATGTGCGTGTGTATACACCTGCCATTTAAACATACAAAACACTGTTTAACTTGGAAGTTCCCATAACCTTCAAACCACTTCAGCGTAAAGTGGGAATGTCTGGGAATACCAGTCTTCTGGCAGTTGTGTTTGATAAGGTACACAGCTCAGTTTTTGTTACTCTATGTATTTTATTTATTTATTTTAAGGCTCAAACATGGGTTTGAGACTTAACATCTCTTTAAGTGCTTAAGCATATTTGAAGTGAGGCAATTTCATCTGCGTGCACCAAAACTGCTTGGAGACCCCAGGTAAGGGGAGACAACCCACAGACTTGGTTCCTAGCTGCACCAAGCTGCTGCGGGCAGGGGACACGGGCCCTTGGACACTTCGCAGCGGTATGCTCAGCATTATTAGCAGTGCCCTACCACAGGGGCACAATCTTCTGCTTGAGCCCAAGCGGATACTGCGTCCAAAACCACCTAAGGGATGCGATGGACGACAGACACATTTTATTTGTAACATCTTATTTTAATTCTCTATCAAGCAAGGCCCCTGTCAGATCAGTACTGTAATTCTGCTCGAGGCTGACAGTTCAAAGACTACCCAATTAATCCCTTCACTCACTTCACGTGACTATCTACAATTTTAGTGCCTTAAGGAACTTCCCAATGTAAGTAAAGTAGTGCACTTCTCCTACGTTATGGCCTATATAGGACAATTTTGTATAGAACCATCTGTATTTAGAAGCTGCTGTTCAACACTGTTTTCTTAGAACTTCAGAGCTATAGCATCACTAGGAAAATATTTCGTCGCTATACATCTCTGTATCACACCAAGTGCAAACCAAAATTTTCCAATAACCATCTCTTCAGAATTTGGGTTTACCATTTTCAGTTCATAATGGATTAACATCATTGCTGCTGTCCTTCCAGTAGCAGTATTCAAGCAACAAACCCTCCCAGTGTTAGAAATAGCAAAGAGTAAAATGCAGACAACCAGAATTGTCTTGTTGGAAAGTAATGTGGGTGAAGAACCAACATTGCACGGTTTTCCCTAATGCTGAACCACAGAGGACGGTCCAGGGGGTTCTTTTGCCACAATTCTGGGTTAAAGAGGTCAACATACACTCCACCACCAATTTGTTCTGAGCAGGTCTATTTGATTTCTCTCTTATCCTTCCTTTCAGGAAAAAAAAAAAAATCAAAATCCCACAGAACAAACAGACTCAGAAAATGCAAAAACGTCTATTTACTAGTTTAAATCAAAATAAAATTTTTGAAGTAGTTTTATGGGCCCTACTGGACACAGACATCGCAATGTAACACTGCAAGTTATTAGACCTATAAACCCGTGAGTGAAAAGTATATACGTACTGCCTTATTAAAAAAATATTCTCATTAAAAAACTGCATAATGCTGATAAAGCTTATGAGAATGTATTCAATTTCAATCTCCTGAATTCCACTGGATGCCTCCGGTGTTGTTTTCTGTATGATGTTACCAGCAGGTTCAGGACTATGCACAAAAACTGCTTTGAACAACCCTAGAATGACACCCTTGGATCTCACCATGCCCATGGGCTTCACCCTACGGTTTCCATGCTACAGCAATTTTCTCACGAAAAAAACAACCAACCCTGCGATCATAAAGCGCCTTCTCACGTACCTCGGACCCCATCTTGGCACCGTGGAGCGACCCATACCTCCTTCCCTCGGCAGCTCCAACGTGACAGCCTTCGGCGTAGCCCTCCTGATACCCCTCGCCGTGAAACCTGCACACACACAAGGATGGTTTTTGACGTTTGTTTCCACTTCATATTCTGACATTTATTCCCACTTCACAGAAGCCCACGCTGCGCACACGCAGCCCCCGCACAGAAACCCGTGCTGCGCCACCTCTGGAGCGCGATTCCCTGCGATCAGTAGGCAATCGCCGGCCAGCCCCGCGGGGGGCCCCCTACCTGTGCTCGGCCATCACGATCTCCTCGAACATGTCCGGGCCGGGGGCCGGGGGCGCGGCGGCCGCCATGACGCCGCCAGGCCCCGAGCGCGGCCCCGCCGCGCGCGGCACGCCGGGAGCGGACGGCAAGCCGCTGGGGCCGCGGGCGGGCAACGGGGCGGGGCGCTGCCGCCCCTCAGCAGCCGCGTAACGGCCGCTGCGCGTGGCCGTGAGCCCCAACGGCCCGGCGCGGCCCTGAGGGCAGCAGGGGGCGGCAGCGCGCCGCCGAGAGAGCGGGGGTGGGACGGGAAAAAGGAATGGGGAGGTGGGGTGAAGCTAGGCCCCCTTCCCGTGACGATACCGGGATCCACGGCACCGGGAAGGATCCTTATTGTCCGTTAATTATGCCATCGGCCTTAATTCTGGATGGCCCACCTTGGGTTTGTTTTCCTGTCAGCCTAGCTGGCGGTTGTCAAACACCAAGTCATGCAAAGAGCGATGAGTACAGCTAACTTCTGACAGAAGCAGTTCTGGAAACTACCACAAGCCCATTTTGTTTGCATCTGAAACACTTTTGATTTTCAAACAGTGTAATTTTTATGTATTTAGATTGCCAAACGTTAGTATGCCAGTCTATTACAACATTCACTTATTATTACAAACAAACACTGGTAAAGCAAAACATTTGTCCTTATTTATACATATATTAACTTATTTGTTCTTCAGGTATTTAGACTTGAGACATTTCATGAAATCTGTGGCTCTGGGGACACCAAACAGCGGTACAGCCGGTCCGTTAGCGAAACACAGAAAGGCAGAGGATTGAATAGACAGCTCCGACATCCTGAGACATGTCTACAGAATAAATAAAACTGCACTAGAATGAAATCAAATTCATACTAGTAAAGGTTTAGCTAACTAGATGCACCAATCACTGTTCATTAAAAATGCTCCATCACAACAGGCTATATTGATTTATAAGGAATTGACTGCAGTCGGTCAGCCAGCTCATTTTCTGCATTAATTTCATGCTTAGATGTCGATGGACATCACGTGAAATTAAATCACTGAAGGTTTGTGAGGTGTGTATCTACTGTACTGTCGCACAATCACAAACACTTATTGTTCACTAATGCTATGATGCCAGTGGAAATATAAGGTAACTCTGAAGCTAGTGACTACAATTTAAATCTTTTGAAGTTAAGGTGAAACAAGGGCTTTGATCTCGGTAGGTGGATTGATTCACTGTGTTGCAAATATAACAGTATTCTAGCAAGAAGTCTACCAAACACTACTCTCATTCTGGGGCATTCTTACATGTTCTTAGCAATGTTTTATCTCTCAGAGCTCCTGAGAAACTTTCTATATGCCTAGACTGTCACAAATTCACCCCTAATTCAGAGTCCAAATGACATCTTTTCCCCACTCCCATTCACTTCCAAGGCAAACGCATCTCTGCTTTCATCATGTCTGATGCTGCCTGAAAGGAGGGCTGGCTCCCATACATTTTGGAGGTAAGAAAGTACATTTATTTTATTATTATTAAACAAACAAGTCCTTCTTGTCATAGTTTCAGTACTTGCAGCAGAGGTAACACTGATACTGCGGTTCCTGAATAAAGGTTTTACAGCTCTTCACACTTCCCCAGAGTGGAAATGGAGATGCCCAGTATCTCCTTTTCTATGGCTTTCTCACTGCTCTTACAACTCGTATTTACACATCATAGCTTCTAATTGAGACTTCACAAGAAGACATTTGACACCTGACCTTTTAAAACCCTTTAGGGCTGTAAAACCTACTCCTGCAAAGGAAAGCATAGTCAATTGCCTTACTGTCTTTGAGAGACGATGGCCAGCCAAGGCTCACACAGCGCAGAGCGAAAACGTGCACAGTGGTGGTACTGTTTACGTTCCCACAGAACCGAAGACAATGGTGTTCGAAGGTTTTGCACACCAAGTTCCTGACCGAGTCAGGTGTCTAATGGCAGGGAAAGCATTTTCCAGTAATCGTTCCACCTCACACGGGGATCTTGTCACTTTTCATAAGCAAAGCAGCCAGGCCTGGTCAGAGCTTGGATGGGAAACCTCCAAGGAAAACTAAAGTGCTTCAGGAAGTGGTGTGGGTAATTTAGCTCCTGGCATTCTTCCCTCTGTCTGAATAAATATTGAACAAACCTCTAACCATGCTGTTACGGTAAGGAACACCGTGCTGCTGGTGGAAGATGCAGACCCAAAGGTGTCAGCAAACAGAGTCACAAGATGCTATTCACAAATGTAAGGATGCTCGACTTTGTGCTTTTGACAATATTCACAACAATGTTAAATCTACTTTAAAATCTCTCACTGGTTAATGTAAACAGTGTGCCCTCTGAATTCTGATATTTGCTGTGTTCCCCATCAAAACTGTCTTTATTTTTATTTTTTTTATTTTTTATTTTAGCAGAAAAGTGACATTTTGACCAACTTCTAAATATTCATGTTTATTTTACTTTGCTTTTTGGTTTTTGATTTTTATGAAAGGGTCTTAAAGCATACCCGATGCTCAAAGAAAATGTAGTGTCTGATCAAAAACAGAAATGAAAAACAGAAAAACAGAATGCCCCAAGCTCAAAAACCTTTGAAATAAAGCAACTTGAAAATCAGGACTGCATCTCCCAATACATGAAGAGCAGGAACCCTCTGGATGTGTGGCAGTGGCTCAGCACAAAGGAGAATGTGAAACACCATGGGAGATGTTTTGCAGCCAAGAAATCTGCAATTCCTGTGAGTCACCCTTGCAGCATTTCCAAACTGAAATGTTCAGTCCCTCTTTTCCTGCCGGAAATAAAGATCTTTTTCAGGCAACACAGCCATTTCCCCCCCCAGGTGCACTGAAAGTACGGTGCTATTCTGTAAAAGAGAGCAGCCTTCTACCCACATCATTTTTGTGTTTTGCAGGTGGATGGTTGATGTATTAATATAAAAATCCACACGTGGAGCATGTAGTGTGATTCAAGTCTCGTTGGAAATCACTACCTTCAGTTGGGCTCATGCTGACCACAGAGGAGCCCAGCCCATGGTGTGCAGATGCTGGCATACCAGCATGCAGCTTTGCCTGTGCTGGAAATTTGCTCTGGCAGCAGCCATCAGCAAATCCTCGCTGAAGAACGAGCTGTTTCCAAAACCCTTCCATAACAAAGATGGCAACATCATCAGCAACTGGCAGCAGACGGACTCGAAGTCCAGCATTGGCCCTAACTGGCTTTGGGAAACTCGCTCTGTGTTGTACCTCAGCTGCACCTCTCCACACAGGTGCTGTGGACCCAGACTCCACGGTTTGATAAAGCTCCTTGAAGTGTCTATCTCACAGTTACAAAAGAGTCAGCTACATTTCCATGTTGAAGATGATTTTTTATTGCAAATGTACACATTACACTACTGATAATGCACAGAAAAAGCTATTGTTTCCTAAACTTTAATGATTACAAAACTTCACAAAATTTGTTACAACTAAAAAACCCACCTTCAAGAGTATATAAATAGAATTTTGAGCATAAATAACAGTAACAAAATAAACAGATGTATGTATTCAATAAATTAATTATAAATATTGCATTGGCAATGAAGTGCTAGGTCAGAAAAAACACCAGTATTTCCAGTAGAGCTTTTGTACAGAAATCTCTATTTCTAGTGAACCTTTAGAAATGAGTGAAATACCTGAACAGTATTTTTTTTCCTTTGGTTTCAGTTTGTTTATTCCTTTGTCAAATTGTTATAAGGGGAGAACAGAACTGAAGACATCGGCCATATGTTTTTTAGCCACAAGGTAGCCACGATTCCTTCCTGCAAGAAGAATGGCATGGCTGTCCCAGTTCTGCAGCGTTTACATCACTATATTGTCTCTCCACTGATTTCAACTGACGCAGAATCAAGCCTGGAAGGACTTAGAAGAATTGCTGATGGTTACAGATAAAACACGAAAATCCGCTTTGCAACTGATGTGACCTACGCATCATCCATTTTCAGTCTTTTTCTCCATTTGCTCATGACATACATTTATATATACAACAGAATCTGTATTTGAACACAGATTTGAACTGCTTATTCCCTACCTGAAAACCAGAAATGCTAGTTCTGTACACACTTCAACCCCCATGCTGAATTCCCACTAATGTTAATGAGAAATCTATGCTGGATGATGCAGATCCCACAGTGAACATAAATTAGCCTATACAAGAAATCAAAGATCCAGTTTTCCGAAGTACCCCTTAGCAATAAGGGAAGGAAGAAATATTTCCCTTTCGTCCCTTCTTTCCTAAGGGAAGAAAAAGCACAATATACAGGCAGAATTGTTTTTCAGTGGTATCCTTTCAATAGAAAGTTTTCCCAGAACCTTGTCAGCAGCTTTTCAAGAGACAGCATTAACTCTAGTTCACATAACCACATTTGCTAGGTCTTCCTTAATCATGTTTTGTTCCAAATGTTTGTCTTTAGCCTCTGAAGCTACCAGATTTTGAAGCCTCTGAAGCTACCAGATTGTGAACCTTCCCATGAACAGCAAAAAAGGTTTTCTGCATTTGCTCCCATGAGCAGAAATAACAGGTGAACATATGTGGCAATGAATTTGATGTACAAAAACTGTAATTATTTTATCACCACCACATTAATGGAGGAGCTCTGATGAATGCATTAAGCTTTTCTTATTTAATCCTTCTTTCTCAAAAAAAACCCCTATGGATAGGCAATTCTTTAGAATATAGCCTCTGGGCACTCATCTCTTACCGGTACAACACATTGTACAGAAAAGGCTGGCTCCATACTGAAATATATAAAAAAAAGTTTGAAACATCACTACACGAGAAGCTAACAACCTGCAATATTCTGCAACATTTCTTTAAAACCCTGTGTGTAATCAGCATCATTTCTGAAAGCTGGGGCTCTTCACTGGAGACAGTTTGGAAGTGATCCCGAAGGGATCCATGCTGTCCGTTTCAAGAGGCGATGAGTATACCTCTGGTTCAAAAGCCTGGCTATAGTCACCGTATTCACCAAAGTCTGTTGACTCCACTGGCACCGTGTTGATCATAGGTAAGAAGTGAGATAGTGGAAGAAAATCTTTTCCTTTGAACTGTTGTCTTTGTTTGGCACTACTCAAAGACACTGATATCCCGTATTTCTTTGATTTATATACATTGTAGCCGTCTGGACGAATCTCCTCTTCAAAGGAACAATCTTCAGTGGAATACCTGAGCTGGAAAGCAAGGAGTAAAGAGGATTACAAACGTGCCCACCAGATTCACTGTACTCGCTGTACAAATTCACTGTACTCAACCACACCGTACACTGTACTCAACCACAGCCTAAACCTCTGGCACCAGTCCTCCTCCCTCCCTGCCTGCCTGCTGTAGGGACGCAGGTAGGACCTGTGGTGCTCACCATGGCTCTGATGGCTGATCTTTGAGTTATGGACCAAGGCCCACAGGATAATTCTAAAGCTCCCCACGCTGCACGTAGCATGCCTGTTAGGTGTCAAGGCCATTAGAAGACCTAATGCAGAACTCCTGAAGCTCGTGCATGTCTGTCATACCAGATACGCTTTGCACCAGGATGTGTACTTCTCTGCAGCTACCACACCGGCCCTGTCCTGAGCACAGGGAAAAAGAACCTCAGTTGGCAGTGCTTATTTAGATAAACTGTCCTTACTTGCTGACAGTACTTGTCTGAGACCTAATCCAACAGCTCTACGGTACAAAACTCTAGTGTTGTTAGAGATTCGCCTGTGTAAGGGCTTTGGAATCAGGACAGTAGAAAGGCAGTACTGTCAACGCCAGCATTTACACAAATGTGGCCAGAGATTAAAATAATACTTAAAAGGTAACTGCCTTTTTTTTATTACTCAGCATTTATTGAAATAACAGAAGACCAATTCATGCAATGTTGTTTTCTCATTGGACTTAAGTTAGAACTGTCAATTTAATAGCATTGCAAGTTAAGATCTTGTATAGGAGAATATATTTTCTTAGGTATGAATTTGTAGAAATACACTCGTGACATATTGTGCCGACATTAGGATTTAGTATCACCAGGTTAGATCCTTTCACAAGCACTGCGTTTCTTACAGCTCTGGTGTTATTTCAGGCTCAGCCACCACAGGTGACTGAACTCGCGGTCAATAAAAGACAATTGCTGACAATGGCTCAGTCTTCAGCGATAAGTGTTTGTCCACGAATGCTCTGCCTGTCTAAATATAGAACGCGTCTGATACTTCTCAGTCATTCCTCAAACATCATCAAGAATATGGAGTACAATTAAATGCTTGCATTTGGCTGTCGTTTAAAAGCCCTTTTTAAACTAATATTTTTTTTTAAAAAGGCATTTTCTCCAATATAAATTACATGGTATATGTCCTTCCACACACAATATATCTCAGAAAAGCACACAATTATGGCTGAATTGTTGCCTGTCTTTATTTCTACGAGTGGTCAGCCTCACTAACGAGGATGATGAAATAACAGAGCTTCTTGAGCAAGTGCACATAACAAACCACAACGGTTATTGATTGAGCCCCCCATGTCTCAACTGGATTGTCCCCTCTTGACTACATTGGGATCGTCTCTAGCATTATTTTTAATAAGTATCAAATGCACTTTAGGTATTTCCAGGTTATTTTTTTTTCCACAGGAGGAATTCATAATATGTTAGTATATTAAGCAGTTTAAAAGATTTCTGCTAAACTACTGAATTCCTGAGAACAGGCCCCGGCACACTGCACATTCAAAACCAACCCCAGTGACCAATTTTACATGGTGTTGGAAAGGGGCATGTTTCACGAGGGCATGCGGTCGCTGAGTTCAGTCCCCAGACACTGCATCTGCCCTTTCGTTCTTCCACTGCTGAAGACAGTGCTGATAAGGCAAAGGCTTCTCTGCAGAGCTTGTCTGCCCCGGCTGATAGCACAGAGGAGATAGCAGGTGTCGTGAACGACCTGATTTCTCACCTTCAGCCTGAACTGGGCACGGTCTCAGCAGTGTTTCTTTGGCAACCGGATGAATATAGCTGGTATATGCTAGAAGCCATCTATTTCTCCCTTCCAAATACACCCCTAGAGCAGAGTGGCTATGGGAGAGGGGGATGTGTCTCTTAAGAGAAAACTTCTATCTGTAAAATTCTATTCCTTTCACTTCTGTGAATATTGTCAGTGAAGCCAGTAAAACTATTTCCCAGAATAAGGCAATAAAATTGATCCATGACACAAAGATGTGATGGCACAGCTACATACTATGGTGTTCTCAGAAAAAAGCCAACAACCTGCAATGAATACTATATAGCAACAAACCCAGTCGAGGGATATTCATTAGCTTTCAAAATGGTATTATTGAAAGCTATTTTAAAATTCTGTGACTGCTAAAGTCCAGCCAGCAGCTCCAATGGGAGCAGGACCCAGACTCTGTTTTGCTTTCATCGATCATTTTGCTTTGGATTTACATTAAAACTTTAAGCTAATAATTGACCCACCAGATCATCTGAGCCTATACACCTTATCACTGCATCGATTGTCTGATTCTAGCCCAGAAAAGCAAGGAAATTGAGAAAGAAAGGCTAAATCCTATGTTGCATACTCAGTCCATAACTTTATCTGCCTTGCTCTCATAAAAGATACCGGAAGTTTTGACAATGGGCCAGGTCCTTGCCCTACTGAAATCAGCAGAAATTTTGCCGGAGTTATCAAAGCAGAACCGAGCTGTATCTTTACTACAGCACAGTAAAATGCCATCGCTCCGTGCAGCTCAGGTTCCTGTAGAGCAGCTACACGAAGACTGACTCTGAGCTCACATCCTAGCAGCTCATGCATGTGGTTTACCAATCCGAGTTTATACCACTGCTAATGTCCAGCAGATATGCTGGCGTACTGAGATGATGAGCACGAGCTAACAGTGTGGGATCAGTGAGTCACTAAACTCCTCAGCCTCCAAGAGTCCCGCAGGTGTGCTGTTATCCCAAGCCAGAAGTGGGACAACGGGGATTAGTCCTTCCTGCCCGAGTCCCGTTTCTGTTTGGTACTACCTAGGGGTCAGCAACCCCGTGTGGCAGCTATCTGGGTGCATCTCCCTTCCAAAGGAGGCATCTTATATATATATATATTGGAATATCTGAGCTGAACAGCGAGAAATTATTCAGATCCAATGGCCAGACTTAATCTGTTTCTGGATCAGAACTGCAGCCACCAACCGATGAGACTTTTCAAACGCCCCCAGTTCTGGTCTATACTATATTTTCTGTATACAACACATACGCTGCATTCGGAACGCTGTTCCCGTGTTGCCTCCTTCTAATAACCCCCTTCAGGCGACGAGAATCGCCCCCCGGTCCTACAGCGAAAAGGGGGCGCCTGGGGAGGGGATGGGGGGGCTGGCGAGCCCGGGGCAGAGCCGGGGCCGGGGGTCGCAGCTCACCTGCCCGTGCAGCCGCCCCGCCTCGTCCATGCAGAGGTAGCGGGAGCTCAGCACGCCCTTGATGGCCACGGTGCGCACCGCCACGGCGCGGATCTCCAGCAGACCTGCGGGGCACAGGGGAGAGAGCGGCGTGAGCCCGACCCGTCCCGTCCCGTCCCGTCCCGTCCCGCCCCGTCCCCGCAGCGCCCCGCTACTCACTGTGCGGGCTCTGGCTGCCGGCCGCGTCCACCCGGCCGTCGCCGCCGATCCTGAGGAAGCAGCTGAAGAGCCCGTGCTTGCTGGCGGTGTAGAGGTGCCGCAGCCGGATGGGCTCCCCCCAGCCGTAGTTGACGTGCGGGCCGGCGTCGGGCAGCGGCAGCGAGCGGGCGGCGGCGGCGGCGGCGGCGGCGGCGAGCCCCAGCAGCGCCAGGGCGGCGCGGCGGGCGGCGGGGCGCGGCCCCATGGCGGGCGGCACGGAGGGGCGCGGAGCGAGGGGAGGGGAGGCCGGGCGCTCGCCTCGGCTGGCGGTGCCGCGGGATGTAGCACGGGCGAAGCCGGCCCCCCGGCCTTTTATAGGCCTCCGTTATCAGCCCGATCGATTCGGCCGCATCCAGCTCCAATATAGAGCCCGTTTCATAGCGGGAATTGGCCGGGGCGGGCACTCCCCCCGAAAATATTGATCGGGTGACATCATGGCGCAGGGGACACCCTGAAGGCGCTCCCTCCCCATCCGCACCTCCGAGATTCCCCGTCGGGGCTCCGGCCGCGCCCCTCCCCGCCACCCCGGGCTGCCCCGACGGGCCGTGCCGGGCCGTGCCGTGCCGGGCCGTGCCGGGCCGTGCCGTGCCGGGCGGTACCGCACCCCTGCCCTGAACTGAGCCCCGAAGCACACGGGGCCGGGGGTGCGCGACCCGCAGGCGTGGAGGTGCCCCGGGGCACCGTCCGGAGCCGAGCCTCGGCGCTGCCGCTTGCCCGTCCCCCATTTCCCCGGTCAGAAACCGGGCGGCTGCGGCCCCGGGGATGCTTGTGCGACCTGGCTGGGAGAGGGAGCCGGGTCTCCGCCGCCGCCGCCTGGCACCGGCGGGCGCGGGCAGGGCGGGGGGCGCCGCCTCCGCGCCCCCCCGGCTGCTCCGGGCCGTATTGCCGCCCGGCCATCCCCCGCCGGGTCGCTAGATGGAGCCTGGCACCCGGCGTGCGGGCTGGCCTCGCCGTCGGGGAGCTGCTGCATGGGGGGCTCTGCAGCTCCTGTCCTTCCCCGGTCGCACCTAGAAATCGGAGGGGGAAAAAAATAAATAAATTGTGTAGTAAAACTGCATCGCCCCCGGCCAGGAGCCCGGCATAAGCATGAAGCAGATTTTGTCCCGGTCCGCATACCAGCAGCTTTTTCCAGGTGGGCTCGTTTCATGGAAAGAAGCAGACACGCACCTCTTGTTTGCTCGGTGCATTCAACATCTCAGGGGCACGCCAGAGGGATCACTGCTGACTCTTCTGTTGTCCATCCAAACTAAGCACTAAAGGAATTTTCTCAGATCCCAAGAGAGAAACTATGCACCGATGGAATTTCATAAAGAAAGACAAAACCTTTCCCCCACAGGACACATAAACTAACAGTTAAGCAAACTATAACCTTGCCCCAGCAACTTCTCTGAAGCAAGCAAACAAAACCTTCCTGTCAGCTCCCAAATACTGTTTTACTACCTGCTTACTTTCATCTTTTTGTCTGTACACTTGCATCTCTATCCTGTAAACACTCATACAAATAACTTTTCTTTATGACTAATCCTAGCTCAGTGAGGCTGTGCATATAGACAAGGCCATGCAAAATCACAGAGCTCTGCAGGACGATGGCCTGCACGTGTATACATGCTTACATGGTGCATAATCATCACGTGTACCTTACGGCACTGAAGTTACCACATTGGTTATTTAGTGTTTGAATGATCAGGGCCTTGCATCACCAGCTCCGTGGAGCAAGGGATTATATGTCACCAGCCACTTCAAAAGCAACCACTGCTTTTGACTACCTCTTTTTCCTTTTTGGTGGTCAGTTTGAGGGACCCAGAAAGAAGCCCAGCTTTCTCTGCATGGGTGATGAGTAATTGAGAAAAATCGGGATGGCCTCCCCTTCAGGTGTCTCCTGCTGCATCCTCCAAATCACAGGCTGATTTGAGAAATTATGTCCTTTCAAACATCACACAAGTTGACAATATTATGAAAACAGTAAATAATAGCAAGGTGTCTGAGACCCTATATATATATATATATATATACATTTTTTTTTCCTCTGCACAATTCTGCAACATTATTACATGGCTACTACAGAGGCAGTTCACAACCCTGGGCCCCACAGCACTTGTGCATGTAACTCATCCTGGCTGCATGTGCATTCTTCAAGGTATCGAGCACCCACCACAGACACAGAAGTTATGGTCGGAAATGAATCTGAAAGGCTTTTTGGTCCATTTTGTTGTGCATCCCAGTGAATAGAAACTATTTTATGTGTACTGACGATCTCATGTTAATAATATTCACCATCATAAATATACACTGTTTTCTTCATCAAAATGTCAAACTTCTTTCAAGCAGCAAAGAATTGATGCTTGACTTGTTTATTCATTTTAATGGTATTATTCCTTTATGAGGATCAAAAATTGAGGCGGGAAGGACAAATCACTTGCACTAAATGATACTTCAAATCAGTGAAAAAGCTGACTATAGGTGAGAATTGCTTAATGATTGAGAGCTTTTAAAAGTTATTTTCATTGTTACTATTGCTGATGTTACATGGACTGATTTTTAAAGTCTCATATCAGATCAAATGAAAATGAAGTGCTTAACTCTCTCTCTCTCTCTCTGGAATTATCTCTCAATATAGTAATGTTTCAATCTAATTCATTTGTTCAAGTTCCTCTGGAGCTAGTGACTGAGGTTAAGAGCCTCCATGTACTTATCTGGATCGGATAGTACCAATCCTATCTCAAAACAGCTTTTTAAGAAACAAGAGTTAAACAATCTCTTAAAGTAGTTATTTCTTTATTGGCTCTGGAAAAAAAAAAAAAGAGAAAGAAAAAAAAGCCTTAGTGATTAAGCCATATTCGGTACCTTATTTTAAGCTAGAGCTAAATGAGCTTACAAATCTCACCATTCTCAACATATAATAGTTGTAGTGTGATTTTCATGTCAGTTCCTATCTGTATCACTGAGCTTTATCATTTATTGGCATCCTTTTACTAAAGTTCAATAGAAATACATGTCTTTGTGTGTTTCTACAGATGTATTTCCAGAGACATTATAGGGGAAATCACACCATCACTTCCAGTGCTGTATCTGCTCCGTACATAAACAGAGCCTGCAGCAAGGAAACTTGGTAGTGTAGGACTTTTCATTTTTCTGGGGATAGGAAAAAAAGGAAAAAGTCTTGTAGAATAAAAATACCTCCTGACCAAATAGTACACAACTGAAAAAGCATTTTCACCTGTTGTAATGAATCATTTATTTCCACTGCTGTTTTCAGTGGCCCTATGTAATTTCTGCAGAACGAAAACTTCATCTTTGTGTAACACTAAAGCCGAACTGCATGTGGTTTGTAAGGACATGACTGCCTATGTTTTAAAAGTCAAACATCCTGAGATCCTGGAGCATGCCAAAATGATAACAGAGGGTTTGTGCCTTAGTAGGCAATAGCATTATTGGAACTAAGTGAACTAAATCCAAAGAAGATTGCTACATACTGATCAGACATAGGGCATGAAACCACCCCTGAGTAGAGGCTACCTTGTGATGGAGATCAAAGGAAAAATTACGTAGGAGATTCACTCAAGGCTGACTGAGGGTCAAAATGTGATAAACTAGATCTGTCCAGAATGAAGAGGCATCTGTTCAAAAGTAGAATGACTTTAGAATATCTACAGAAGATAATGGTGAAAACTTTCTGTATACAAGTCATTGTAGAAAAAAAAGAAAACAGTACAGGAATTTTAAAGGCTTTTTACTTTTGCTGAGGTGTCTTTGGGATCTTCCACAGATTTAGGAGTAGGCGTTACATGAATGTGATTCAGTATTACTTCTGAGTAGAGATCTGTAAGTCTTTTCCCGTTTTCGCTGAACTCAGAAGCGGAAGAATTACAGAGGCTGTAAGTACTCTGAGGGGAGTAAGGTCCCAAGCAGAGCTGGGAGTGTCAGTGCTAATTCCTTTAGTTCTGAGTTCTGCTATCGTTCCTGCATGCTGTCCCATAAGCAAAAGCAAAAAGACAGCCTTTACTTGCCCCAGTGGCAGAGGGATGGCAGGACAGAGTCTGTCAGGCAATGAGGGACGGCAGAAGTGAAGACACAGTACACTGTGATATGCAGTCATTCGAGCACGGGGTTGTTCTATAAAGAGCCTTATCCACAGAGCGCAAGTTAAAAAACCTGCCTAAGAAGGAGAGGTTACTCCACCATATGTCAAGGACTGCTCTGCTTCCCAGCTGCTTCTGCAATCTAAGAGGCATAAAGGTGACAATATTTCTCCCTGGGCTGCAAATGAACACAGAATTAAGATTCCACAGTTCCTGCTGCATGCACCCACTGACAGGATGTCTTGCAGGCATTCACAAAGGCTCTCCCCAGATATCCTGTGGATTGCAGTCCCCAGTGAATTAGCAGGATCCAAATGCATCAGATACTTAAAGATTTTCACATAATCAACTTCTGGAGGGGTCCCTGTTCTAAAACTGCTCTACCAAGTGGTCACCGCACTGGAGAGGTTGTTGCTACTGTAATTGGTAGTTGCATGCGTTATCGCTGGTTCTTTCTAATGAATACAGCCAGACAACTAATTCAAACATGTCTCACTGTTCTGTTATCTAATGCTTTCTTAACTATTGCTATCAGTCAGTGCATTCCTGAGAGCAATATTTAGTCTGGAATTGACTTGAAACTTCCACGGTCAAATGATATCTTGCGATTAAGTCTACTCTAAAGATCACCAAAGTTTCATCAGATTCAAGTGGCCTAGAAGCACTTTTTTCCCTCACTCTAAGCAGTTATTGCATGGGTGAAAAATAAGCATTTCCTACAAAAGTGAGGCTTCAAACTCACAAGAGTATGTAGTCAGAGCTGTGGTCCTGTTCAAATACATCCAAAACCCTGCAGAGACAGAATTAATCAGGTGATTTTAATCAGTCCTGTTCAATGATACTTGCCATGAAATTACTGCTAAAGAACACAGTAGGAAGCTGGAGTGTGCAAGGGCTTGAGCAATGAGCCCAATACCGGCACATTGAAACAAACCTGGCTGTGAAGCAATTTTGCTGAGTTATATCTGGGATGCGTTTGTTCCATGTAGGTGCAACTTCGTTTCATAGGAGGTGAAAAATTGTTTTCTTTGTTAACAAGGACGCTGACTTAGGGACTCAAAGGTGGTCATATTTTGGCAGTCAGAAGTAAGAAAGGGAGAGGATGTGAGAGGAAGATCTGAGAGGTTTGAATTGATGCAGAGTAAGCCACATTCTTTATTTGCTAGACTAGCGTTAAATCACTGTGGTATTCTGCTAAAGGCTCTATAAGGTTTCTAGTCCAGCTTGATGAAGCTGGCACCTTTTTTTTTTTTTTTTTTTTTTTTTAAGAATCCCACTCTTGCTAATACATAGGTAAGATCTGCAGACAATTGCCACAATAAGTTTCTTGGTGGACAGACATGGAGTAGTGCATAACTTCTGATTTTTCCTATAAAAATTAGTTTCAGATTGCTCAGTCCTGTTCAGACTAAGCATGTGAATGTGGAAGGTAAGGATTATACATGTCTGGGGAGCTCTTGCTAATATTCCACTCTAGATAGCTGTGGGATTTTGGGATCTGGGCTTCAAACATTTGTACAAGGTCAGGCAAAAAGGATTCTGAGGTATGTGCTGAGTACATTACAACAATTTACCACATTGTGGAGTAAGAGAGAAGGAGAGTTAAGAAGTCAGCAAAAACTCACAGTTTTCTTGCTGCCTATTATTTCATGTTACACTCTGCTGCTTATCATTCCTAGGAAATGCAAGTCACCAACAGAACTGGATAAACAGAGAAATGTAAATGATTAGTGAATGCTGGTGAACATAGTGTCAAAGTTTCAATTCAGTCCACAAGCGGGAGGTTTGTATAATGCTTATTCATCTACTGTCATCACTTTTAATTATTATGATACTGCAGAAAGGACTCTTCGTGAAATGATGAAACCCTTTGTGAAACAGTTCTGAACAAATGCAAACTTAAAAAAGGTATAAGGTTTCCTGATGGCGTCTTTTAAGACTGTTAAGAATATTTTACACACAGACATATCCTCAGCTTCTGGAAAGCAAAGTGATTAAGTTGAATCAGTAGGTGCCTTCCTTTCATTTCAGCTGTTAATCTGTACCTAAAAGTAAGGAGGAACATCTTAAAAAGAAGTAATAAAATTCTTGTATGACTCCTTCAAAGCCTGTTTAGTAGACAGAGTTACTTCACTCGTGGTTTTTTTTTTTTTTTAAGTGTGATGTCTTCCCTCCTTCTTCACAAGACACCCAGACTCAATCTTAAATATAGTTGACATTAGTCATGTAGAAAGTTGTGAGAGTGGCTTTGCAAAAGAGGAAGGGGATGAAGATTATTAGTAACTGTTCTTCCACTTGGATGTCATAGGAAATAATTTTCTGCTGAAAGACAGCCTATACCACAGCTGTGGAGTAGCTGCATGATTTGCCAAGGATCTGAAAACTGAATTTATATTAAGTAACTTTCTCTGATGTTCCTTATTGCAGCTTCTTAACTAGGCAGATTTGCTACCACGAAACATGGCTGGGGGACGTTTGGGGTCAAGAACTGAAGGGCAAAGGTTACTGAAGCATCCTGCCAATGCAGCTAAAATTGACCTTTATTTGACAAAGCAGAAGTAACATGGGATCTAAAAGAATGGTATTCAAATAGCTAGTCCATCCAAAACATTGCATTTGGATTGATCCTAATCAGCCATAATTTCCTAGTTTAATGGCCAATTAAAAGGCCATTTGAAAGTAAGAGAAGCAGAACAAATCAGCATGGAAAAAGCCTGTCTGGTCTTTAGAAAGTAATTCGCGTTTGTTTAGGTTTTACACATCTGACTTGTGATAAAACTAGTAGGTAGCGCATTCAGATTCTAAAAGTAATTCAGGTTCATTAAATAACTTGTTCCAGTATGAGACAAAATCTGAAGCATTGCTGAAAAGTGAAGTGAAATACCTGCATTAAGATGAGGGATTTATCTTTCTGAACATCACATCAAATATTAAATGGAATGTGAAATCGTCCACTACCCGGCTCTTGTGCATGTTATTATGTACCTCGACCTGATGTAAGAAGCAGAATTACACTCGGTATTTCTTTTATATGTATTTACAAATTTGATCATACATATAATGGTCAGAAGGAACTTACCATCTTTAAATCCCAAATGTTTTAATTTTAAATTCAAAATTTTTTTTTTTTTTAATTTTTACTGGAAACAAAGTTCCTTAAACATGACTGTCCAAAGCAAGAGCCAAAATGCCCCTGGTTCTTTCATGTCTGGAGGTACAAGGAAGACCCTTGTATGACAGGGACACCTCAGTTCTTGAAGTGAACAAAGCTGACCAAAGTGCTGAGGATGAAAAAGTGAAATCATGGTGCCTCTTTCATATGGCTTGTTTCAAATTTGCTGGCTTACAGAAAGGTGTGACTTACATTCCACTAATCATGCGGAGGCAGGACTAGGCCTCTGGTCTGCGTACACTTGAATATGGGTGTGTTGATTCGGGAACGCATTTTGCAAAGGGGACTGTAAAGATAGGTCTCCCAACTAATTCAGAGTTTCACCCATTTGAGAAGACTTCCAGAAGTCCCTCTCACAGCTCCATGCGGGGTACCAAGGCTTCACTCAGTAGCGCAGGCTTCCTGAGACCTGTGTATACCTCTTTATCAGAGGTCTCTAGCAGATAAAGCCTGTAAAAACACAGCTACTGATCTCTGTTACTGCAGCCTCGTTCTGCTGAAGAGCTGCTGTTGCTGGACAATAGGTTGCCCTTTTTCCATTCTCTTGACTAATAGGTCACGTATTGCCATCGGCGTGACTTGGATTCAGTTAGGCAGACATGGCATTGATTGTATAATACTGTAGAAGAAATTAGCCAATGCTAATGGAATTGTCTCACATTTTACGTGCATGCACAAATAAGCAATGATGTAATGTTTTACCCTAGGCTTCCTAGCATAACGTTGCACAGACAGTGAATGGATTTGATCGTCTCCCAGTCTGTACATTTATTCCTAGAGAGTTTTGCTTGTTATGTACGTGAACATGCACGGCTACAGCTTTTCCAACTTTAGATCAATGAGCCACACAGCAAATAGCACCGACTTGGCAGGTCCCCTGCATTCATCTGAATGAAATGAAAGGGAGCTCAGTTCTTGGCTCCAGTTTTCTGTCACACCATTGTCATTCAACAAAACGGACCAAAGAGACAAGCGATCAATCCATAAACTCGTGAAGCCTCGGTCTCCAGCTGTCATCAGCTTTGAGCTCTCTCCACTGATCTTATCTGTTGCAGAGTGATTGAAAGTAATTTGTTTTGGTTGAAAGTAATTTGTTTTGGAGAGTAATTAGATTATCTCTTGGGGGGCTTCCTACCTGGTGACCCAGTGTTTCTCCTTGGCTTGCTGCTCATTAACATCAATTACCATAGAGACACTCTTCAAAGGAAGGCTTGCACTGCCCAGGGTAGGGAACCTATTAAGAAATATGCTTCTCATTCCTGCTTGGAGATAATAAACCTTCTGATGTCAAACAATTATTTGTGGGTCAGACACATATGATCCCGCTGGGGCTCAAGCCTTTCATTTGCCATCCAGTGTGAAATGCTTAGTAATTAGGAAATGAGCTAGATCTTTCTATAACAGTGTGTATATTGACGTGAATATAATGGCCTCAAACAAACTCCTGCGTGCTATTTGTGAGCATTTACTGGCACTGCCAAAGTAGTGTGCACTGATAGGCAGCAGGCTACTCTGGAAAAACACAAGCAGACATCCTCCATCCACGCTCACAGAGATATGTGAACAGTGAGCAGAATAAACCCTTGTAGGGAAAAGTGCTGAAGGGCTCAAAAGTTCATGCTTTGACTCTTGGCCCCAGAATCAACTGCTTTTAATTGAGATAATTAATATAGTTATGTATATGACACAGCACTGATAAGCATTATAACAACACCAGTATCTATTTTTCCTGTAATCATGTGAGCTCTAAATGACTCCTTGCCTGACTGTGACATTTACTGGTAGTGATTACATCATTACTACTGTATGATAGCACAGAAAGTTACAAAACAAACAGGAAACATTATACCCTACCTTTTGAACCACATCTCTTTTCAGACACAGCAAATCTACATTAATGGCAGGCAGTTAATTTACAAATTAATTTACAAAAGGTTCAGGCTAAGATTTCCCCCCTGCTACATCTGATCTTTGTGCTGCTTGGACAGCAGAGTGAGATGGCGAAGCAGAAACAGCCTTTAAAGGCAAGGCAGGGTTGTGGGGTTTCCCTGGCCCCCCTAGAGCTCCTAGTGTCACCAAAAGCCCCTGGGAGCGCAGGATGAGCCGGGGCTGACCACAGGGAAGCTGGGGGCAAGGCGGAGAAAAAGTCCTCGTTCTGCAGCTGTTCACGGCTCCCTGCAGCTGTTGAGGTCTGCAGGGAGCGGGATGTGCTCTGGGGCAGCCTGGGGGAGTCAGGCTGGGAGGGACGCATCCTCAGTG
This sequence comes from Anser brachyrhynchus, assembly GCF_964034855.1. Taxonomy (NCBI): domain Eukaryota; kingdom Metazoa; phylum Chordata; class Aves; order Anseriformes; family Anatidae; genus Anser; species Anser brachyrhynchus. Next base: position 18,405,080 of record NC_137699.1, on the reverse strand, counting down.
CTTTCTGTCATCAAAATCTGCCCTGTTAGGTGATGCTCACTCTTCCATTTCAAATATGTGCCCTTTAAATATGTTTTCTGAAGAGCTGCTAAATGCTAACATCTGAAGTAAATAGCTGCTGTTTTTTTCCCCATTTGTCTTGTTTGAGTAATTATGTCATTATATATGAAAGTGATTGTTTTATGTGTGCCAAGAAAGAATAAAGAAGACCTTTGATGAATACAGTGAGCAGCATGTAAATGTGGTGAAAGAATGCAGAGGCAAATGAATGACCTTTCTGAAACAGAATTTCTCCCTGCACCACCATTTTCGTCCACATTAAATTCAGTTAATGCGTTTACTTTTTCCTGCTGTGTATATGATAGCTGATTCCTCAGTGCTTCCTTTTCCTAATAAAATGCACATTGTCCAAAGTGTTTGCAATGTTCTTCAAACAAGCTACTGTGGGCCTGTCTATGAGCCAGACAGCGGCTGGTTGTATAAAGCAAAACATTTCCTCTTTCCAGAGTTCTCACAGAGTGCTTCGAACTTTAGGATTTCATCAGACCATGTTTCTGTGATTTTTTTATTAATGCTGAGCTATGGATGGTCTTTAGTCACCTCTCCCAACCCCTACAAACTTAAGTTAAATGAAAGTAAAAAACAAAAACAAACAACCAAAAACAACAACAACAAAAACCAACACACTAGTTTAATTACTAATTATTTATTAAAGACTGAACAAGCAATGGAAAATAAATAAGTTTTTGTTTCTCAGGGCTGAGGGCCTATGGAACCAGATTAGACTCCCTGAACCAATCCCTCTTTAACTGTATACAGCATGGATGCTAGGTCTCAGCACCTAGGAAATTATGGGACAATTTGTAATATTCACATCTTTTTACTTCTTAACTACCTTTTTTTTTTTTTCTCCTTTTTTTTTTTTCTGTGCATGACAGACAGTAGGCCCAGTAATTCCAAATCTTGTCATGGCATTTGATAAACTCTGCTACAGCGTTCATTTTTTTTGCTTGGCAAGAAACATGGTAATGTTTTATTTTGCACTTCAGATGCTTTAATTCCATCCTTCATCTCCCAATTCACCACCCTGACAGCTTAGACTAATGAGAAGAATGTGAACCAAAACTCAACGAGTTCCTACACCTGAGCTTTTGTATCAGGCTGCCTGCTCCTAGTAGGTGCTGATTTCTGTTTACAAGGCGATTTCTCTCTCTTTATTCTAAAATTTCTGAAGTGTAGATACAAGGAATTATGTAGGGGATTATCACTGGCTTCCTATTTACTTGGGAGAAAGCTACCAAGGTAGCTATGGAAAGCAGGCTGCTAGATAAAAAAATAAATGTGCATCTAAAGGTATGAAGTCCAGCACAAATGCTGAAATTCCTCTAGGGAAAATGCCAGCTTATACAACCAGAAAGCTGCAAATTTTACCAAGTCATAATGGGGAACCAAGGCAGGTCACATATCTCAGGAATACTGTGCACTGATGCTTCTCTTTACAGCTGGCTTACAGTCCTGAGTGTCATGTCCTGCCCCTCCAAAATATATTGAAGATAGATAGAATCATAGCCCAAAAGATTAACCTCACATCTGGAGTGCTAATTCTGAGATGAACTTCCACAGGATCACAGAATAAGAGACTACTTCAATGGTTCTGTTAAATGATGCGACTCATGTGGGCCTTAAACATCCTACAGAAAAACTGTGTTCCTTCTTGGTTCTGTGCCACAGTGGTGAAGAGAGGGCAAGATGGATAAACTGGCAAAGAGGTATCCATTAATTTCTTTTTTTTGACCACTGAGTTATTCACTGTTACACATGTAATTGCCAAATCACTTTTCTGTGAACACTATATAGGAAGAAAATGTTCATTTGGGCAGTTGATCACAAAAGCTTTAGAAGCACACATCTGAGTCAGTTTTAAATGTGAGGGTTACTCACCCAAAGCACAGCAATGCCAGGATATGAATGATGGAGCAAGTCACCTAGCATGGTAGGAAATGCCAAACACTTGCACATTCTAAACATGGGAAATGCAATTTTCTCTCTGAAAAGGGTACCAGTGACAATCCTAGATTTGTATTGTGTCTGCTGGCTACAGCTTGTATGAGCAACCAGCTGAACAACTGATCACAAGTTAATTAATTAATGAGAGTCATCACCTGTTTGTGGGCAATTCACAAACTCACATTTGTTACTGTCATGGCATATTTGACCACCCCGAGCTAAGAAGTGACTTTTTAAGCTCCAGAAAGCAAAGTTACCAAGGTACAAAATACCAGATGCAGTTGCGAGGGGTTAACAGCTCATGTTTCCCCTTACCCTCAGGTTGGAGCTCAGGCCTTCTTCCAACACTTCCAGTGTATGACCACAGATTTTGCCCTTTCTACCTCTCAACAGCTTTGCTCAGTCTGCCGTTTCCCACCTGGTGCTGCTGTGTAATCCTATTCAGTCCCCATACAAACAGCAGGGCCATGAGGGATGCTGGGGACATGAGCAATGCTTCACAGGAGAAAAGAAAAGACCAGCACCCTCCTTATTTCACTGACACTGTGATCCTGTGCTGGCTGGTTCCCCCCATCCATTAAAGGGTTGTCGCAGGATAGTGATTACAGGGAAAGCTCAGCTGGTTTTGCTTTGAAATACATAAAGGTGGTGTTCAGGTAATGTTTTTGACTGTTAGCCCTTTTGATGTCCGCAGGCTTTATACTTGCACATCTGGAAGCCTGCACACCTAGCTATAAGCAGGCATCGCAGCTATGTTTCACAGTTGGCTTTACAAAAGAGCAAGACACACCACTTACAAGTGACACTCTTTTCCTTCAGCTTGCTTGAAATTGTACATCATTAGCTTGTAACTTGCTTTGGTGACTGTGTCATGCATTTTCCTTTCACTCACCTTCAAAGAGCACCGCAGAATTCACCACATTGTCGTGGGGGAGCTGGGGCTTGGGTGGAATTTGCTCTCAGGAGCCAGCCTTGAGACCCGCTGAGGAGGACATGAAGGCTTTGCTACGGGTGCTGAGAGTCCCAGCCCTCCGTGAGAGAGTGGGGATACCCTGAGAGTCAAGGGAGACATGGCAGGGTCTGTTCGGACACGAGTCTTGCTAATTTCAGTCACACTAGCCTTTATTTAGTTATCTTTTACACCGCGATTCAACTTTAGTCCATATGAGCAGTGCCAAAATGTCATTACCATTCAAAAACTGCTTTGTGGTCTATGAAAAACTTAGTGTAACAGCTCAATACCAGTACTTTCTTATCCAGAAATAGAAGTTACCATCATTGCTTTTTGACAGACTTGGCTAAAATATCGTTGCACCTGAGCTGCTGCCTGATTTGGAGAGCTGGCCCCATCTTGCCAGGTGAGTGTTATATTGGCCACCTTCCTACTGCCAGCTGTCTACCTTACACCTACTGCTCTGCGCAGCCCACCTATGTCCTTCTTGGAGACCAAATACAAGCACAGTGTTCAAATAATATGATGGTCTGACAGTATAAAAAAGACAAAATTAGCAAGCGGAGTAATGTTTTACTTGCTCAGCACTCATTAAAGTGTTGATATATCCAGGGAGCAGGAGCTCCAAGACTTCCCCCTTATCCCACGACAGTCTTGGGCAAGGGGACTTGTCCGAAACTAGAAAGTATCACCTTCTTCTGTAAAATCTTTGTGGCATCCTGACCATTTTTTTTCTTCATCCCTCTGGCTACTAATAATTTTTCATAATTGCTTCTGAAAAGGCACCCACTGCAAACTATTTACTGATTTCTAGTTTTATTGATTTTTCCTTGCGTCTTTCAAAAGCAGACATCACTTTTGCTATCTTTCCTTCCTCTGATACTAAGGCTGATTTTAGCAATGAGTTACACATCCCAGTTAGCAGTTCAATGAACCCATATCTGAGCTCGTGTAAACTCTGATACCATTTGGTGGATATCACAGGTAAATATCCTGTGGTTAATTACCCTGTTGTATTCTCTCCAGGACAGAAATAGAAAGAAAATGCAATGGATGGACACTTACACAATTAAAACATTATGTACAGACCTTTTAGTCCAAACTGTCAAAATGTATGGTAATGATTCATCAGCTCATCTCTCTGTTGTACTCAGTATGATGTAAAAATGCCATCTAAACAATTCTTTAACTACAAAAGTGCTCATCCATTGCTATTTTTTTAAATGATAAACACAAAAATGAAGGAATCTCCAACGTTATTCTTTAATTTCTGAAAAGCACTGTAATGGATGACCAAAAAGTGCTGTATCTTAGGCAAGATAGGTTTTCAGACAGCCAGTTTCCATCCATGTGTGTCAGTCTTTCCTTCTTCTCACACATTTGTACTGAACTGTAGTGAAATCACTTCGTTATTTTCAGGGTGTGCTGCCAGTTTGCAGCCCATGCCATGACACAGCATTCCTCCCGCTTTGTTTTGGCTGCTACTCTTTTGGAGCTGACATTTAGCAACATTGTATTAATGCCTGCTTAATGCAAGACTCCTTGTTGAATGCCATTAGCTGAAGTTGCAAGTTTTAGGCACAGGCATGAGCCGGGTGTGGGTTAACCCTATAAGGGAGTTCCCCCCTTCCTTTGGGATGTATGGCTTGTTTTGCCACAGAGCTTCACTTCACACCACTGAAGTCAAGGGAAACTTCCTTACTCAATTGGGTAGACCTGAATCAGAATTGCAATATAACGTATACTGCAAGTATAAAGTATAGAACTGTATGTTTGTTACTTGATCAATGCAGATACATCTTTAAATTATCAGCTAATGCTCTTTTAAAGTCATCTCAGTAAAAAGTTTTTCAAAATAAACAATCCACTGCGCCAAAGGAGGCAGCTTTTGCTAGTAGAGGCTTATAGCTGTTAGCTGGATAGGTAAGCTAAATAGTGAATGTTTGCTTTCTACTTAGCGAATGTCTGTCATAGCCCTGTTAAGTAGCCAGAAACAAATTACATGTGAAACTCAGCATCCCTCTCCCTCTCTCCTGTGATTGGTATTGATTTATGCAGCTCGTGTCCTTAATTTAATTATCAGGAATATGCTTATTTTACAAATGGTAACCTTGTAATCTCCCTAGCAGCAAAACGGAACATTTTTAACATATGCTTTGTTGCACATATTTATATTACCAATGTTGTAGTGGACTTCTATTTATTAAAAACTAAATTAGTCTTTCTGATTATTTCTATTAACTTACAAGTGGATTTTATTTACAGAAAATAAATGGGAAAGCCACAGAAATATCCTGAAGTTGTGTGTCACTAAACAGCCTTCTTTGGTAGCTAATTTTTAAGTGCTTCTATCAATTATATAAGAAATTAATGTTGAATGTTTTTAATGTATTTTTTTAACAGACTAACTTCATGGGTTCTCCCCCAGCATCACTGTTTTGAACTAAACTGCAAACTGTATGCTTCAGTGAAATTTCATAGATGTCTCGAAAGTGAATAGATATTGATAGTTAGCAGAGGTATGTTTAAAAACATATATATATATATGTTTATATATATACACACTTGTGTAGGCTGCTCTAGAGCTGTGGATGTTGTATTTTTTGGGATTCTTCAGTACAGCATATAGAGAGCCCATGCTCGTTCTGCCTAAAATGCGTATTTGTGATTGTCAGTTCATGCCCCCTTCCTTTTTCTCATCTACATATCCTTTAGTGCACTCTCCCCACCAACATAAAAGCATATATTTATGGATGATCAGATGCAACAACAATTCTGTTAACGCAGTAGCTTGTATAGGTTGGTGCCCGGCCATGTCCCTGTGAAGTCAGTAGACATCTGTAGAGCTTAGAGGGGCTTTCCACAGTATGAAAGGTGTGACAGTGTGTTTGATAATCCTATGAATAGAACCAGAATAAATTGGCAAGCAGATGCATATTTGCTTCCATTTTTTTTCTTAATTAACTTTGGAGAGTGTAAACAATGAACAAATGCATATTTATACTGCATCATCTTCCCAAATTCTAAAGGAAAGAAACCTCAGATTTATGTCACCAGGAGGAGTGAATAGGAACATTTCTGACCTGCCACTGTGGTACTCTGGGAAGTGGGTAGCTAGAGCAACCCACATGAACAGCATTTTTATTAAATGCATTTATGTTGCTTGCTAGTGCATCTGTTGCTTTTCTTTAAGTGTCACAAGGTGATTACAGCAGAATATTTTTGTGACTATTCATCTAAAATTCACTGTGGTTTATTTGATGACTGCACTGGTAGCCTTATATATTTTCTGTGATTGTTCTGCAGAAGAACAATTGTTTAAATAGTGAGCTTTAAACTAATAACGTAGCATGCACTTCCAAGCACATGTATACCCCATTTCTGAAAGGTCACTCATTTGAACTCACCTGACTTGCAAGCAGCAAGTACCAGCAGAGCCTTTTTCTACCAGTAAAAACCCAGAAAGGCATTTGTTGATATTTCAGCCTTTATTCACAAAATATTTTAACTAATCTATTTTTCTGTTCTTACTTTTGCTGATTACATGTGATTACAAGTAAGCTGAAGCTTACAGGGTCCTAATAAGTCATAATAATATGTGTTAATTATTCTACTTAGGTCACCCACGTATGCATAGAAGGGCTTTGTTTAGGCGAATGGTACTTACAGTCAGATTTCCGGTGTGAATATTGCCATAGTGATTTTTATTTGGTAAAATAAAGTGTAAAGGCCCCAGACTGAAAGGAAATGTCTTCATTTTTACCCTCAGGAAAAGAATTTTTGATAGACAAAAATTTTCATAGATTTTCAACACATAAATTGCTGTGGTTGCATTTACTCTTTTCTTCTATATTTTGGTTTAAAATATATTACAAAACTATAACATTTACTGAACAAGCTCTAGTCTGGCACAGCTAGAAGGGCAATCATATGAAGTGCAAGATTCCATGAAGTCACATTCTTTGCTATTTACTAACCATTAATCCAAATATTTACCCCAGGAGCTCTTTGCCAAGGCATGAAATAAAATGGTATTTTATAGCTAGAATACCTATTCTATATTTAAATATTTATATAAATATTAAAATAAGCAGAATAAATAACAATAATAATTTTAAAGTAAGCAACTATCTTGTATGTGACTAGTATTATCAGAAAAAAGGTTTGCAGAAGACACTAAATTTCTGAACTTCAAGGTCAAAGACTTTGAATTTATCTTACTATGTAATTTCTTAGGTTTTTGTTTATAGATCTGACTTCAGCAGTGCTTCTGTATTAAAGTCATTTAAAATACAACTGCTATTTAACTCAAGAGAGGTAGAGATGACTATCTATACAGATATTTTTCTGCCTAAAACATACTTTGCTTTGATTATTCTTTTGAGGCATACCTTCTTTGCACGGCATGAGACTATCATAGCTATAACTTAAATAGTTCTATAAATACATAAGTGCTTTTCCTTGATCATCCTAAGCTTGTTAAAAATCCTGCACTGAATTGCCTATGTTGTGATTGCCAAAACAGATATGATCCAGTGAATCACATCTGATAACGTATCAGTGGGCACAAAGGACTTGTTCTTTATGCTTTTCTCAGAGGTAAACAGACTCTCGATGGTCCAATTCTGCTTCCATTGCAGCCCGTGGCTGGTACAACTTGCTCTTCAGAGGGATGCGTGCGATAACCCTTCACTGCTGTGGCTGGCTGGAAGTTGGTTCAGTTCCCTCTGCAACCCCAGGGCAATGAGGAGAGAAGCTGCACAGAACTGAGGGAAATGAGGCGTGCGGATGAGAATAAAACATGGGCAAGCGAGAAGGTCTTTGCTCACCCGGAAAGGGTTTTGGACTTCATGCAGAAGATGAAAACCAAGGGTGGGTTTCACCCACCAAGTGAGAAAATAAACCCACCGTGACAAGAGTGTAGCAGATAGTCTGTGCACATTGCCATTTTACCATAAGAAGTTTCAGAGAAAGACAAAGAGCAGAAAAGAAGGCAGAAAATGGGAGGGTGGTTGGGGTAACACAGCAAAGAAACAACAGGGGAGCAGAAAATCAAGTAGGAGTTTGAGGGAAGAGAAGAAATGAAGAACCAAGAGGAAAGGTGTCAAACACCTTTCTAGGCCAGGAGGAAGAGGCTGCACATGGGCAGGGCCGCCGGGGACAGGCAGTGCCAGTCACCCAGCCCGCCACAGGAAGGTCAAAAACAAGACAAAGAGCAACTGAGGTCATTTTCCTCATGGCTGTGGAAAAGCTGCAATAAACAGCAGCCAACGTTATGGCCGTGCCTCCTTGCGGTTTCAGCGTGGGCCAGGCCGGCCTACCCGCACGGGCAGTGCCGTTCCGGGAGCAAGCACCTGGGTCATCATCCCAGGGTAACCGCGCGCCGCGTGCTGGCGCCGGCGGCATCGGTGCTGTTATCTTGCTGCAAGGAAAGGCACCAGCGAGGGGACAGAGAGGGACCGCGTGGGTGAGACACCAGCCCAACCGCCTCGGTTAATGTGTAACTGCGGATGGGCGAGCTCCTGCGTGCGGTAGCACTAGGGCTCTCCACGGCTGGTATCGAAGCAGGATCCGGCGTGGGAGGCGAGCGCCGGGGAGCTGTACCCCACCAGGTAACACGAAGGCACCCTGGTGGTTAGCACTAGGAGGGAGGGGAGAGGAGAAGGTATACCCGTCCTGGCAGAGCATGGTCCTCACATTGGAGGGCACCTGGCTGAGGACCTCCTTGGTCTTCCCACACTGTGGGGCTGCCCTGCTGCATGTGCTGGAAGGGGGCTTGCAGATGGGGAGCGGCTGAGATGGTGCTGGGTGTCAGCGTGGACGGTGGGCACAGGGAGGGTGATGAGACAGGGCCTGGCTCCTGTGGAGGCCACCTGCCTACCTGTGCTGCTGAGGTGTATGCTGGCATGGGGCTATGCCCATCCTGGAAAAGGGCTCAGAGCAGGTCGGGCAACTTGGAACAGCTTCTGAATGAGGCTTGCCCCGCAGAAGGTGCAAAATATTACCTCAAGCTTGGAGAGCTACACAACTGACATTTCTTCTAAACTGCTTTAACAAGGTCCCCACAAGGTTGGGGTCTCTCTGATGCCTAATGGATGCTGGTGCTGCAGGTGTTACTCCCTTCCTTCTCACAAGCACCCTTAACCTCAAAGACATTAAACAGCTGTATTGGCCCCAGCTAACATTACAAACACTTTTCTTGAAGGCACTGGAAGCAAACAGATGTAGCTGTGGAGATAATGAGAAAGGATGTAAATAGTAGCTCACCAGAAACCATGGAGTTTTACCAAGTGGCTTTGACACTTACCAAATACCTTTAAGCTGATAAAGATCTGATTTGTACTTCAGAGGTAACCTGATTAGCAACCAGTTTGAATCTGGAATATGTTAATTGGTACAAACATCACTAAATCACTTTCTTTAACCTATATGAAGTAGTGTGAATGAACGATAGTGAAGGTCAACATAGCCTGGGGAGTCATAGAGAATGAGTACTCCTCTATCTACCCACAATAAAATAGTATGATTAGCCATAAAATGTAATTGTATGTGCACACAAAGAATGACACTAGAAAGCACCCAAGGTCAAACCAGCATTCAAAATTTAAGAAAAACAGAATTAAATATGCACATGCAACCAAAGTCTGGTCATGCACCACGCTTTTTGTTAGGAGTCCTGCCCAGTGTGGACTGCTTGCTAAGTGAACACCTTTTTCTAGTTTTGTTTTGCTCAACCAGAAGGTGTGTGGCTTACTGACAACATGCTGTGAGGAAATACATGCTTGTCTTCTCATAAGCTTTCCATAACTCTCACAAGTTCAGTAGCTCTGTGTTTCCCAAATGTTAATGGATATATTTTGAACACTATTTAATGGCAATTTGCAAACTGGGAGCTGAAGCACAGAGACACCAGTGACAAAAAGGTGCAGTAATGTAATCTGCCCAGGTTGAAACATTCTCAGTTCAACATTTGATAGTGCTTGACATTAGCCAGGACATAATTTCTATCCATCACACAGCTGTGACTGATTTCAGTTTTGGGTGCTCACCTTATTTGCCACACTTTGTGGTGTCCTGTTGGGCATTCAGAAAAGAAGGTCTGGACCATTTGTTGCACCTCATTGCTGGCATCGCAGGTGACCTGGTGGCATAGGTGACACTAACATCTGATTCTTTAGTGTGACACTGAACTATTCTCTCCTCAAAAACCTTAAAAAGGAAAAAAAACAGTCAATATGTTCTATGAACGTGATTAACCAGCTTCTTTTTAATTTACAGCGAAACTTAGGATGTAGTAAATTGTCATTGTTTTATATTAAGTAATTGTCTGCCTTAAGTGGCTGACTGTAGGTACTTCTGGGCATGATATTAAGCTTTTTTTTTTTTTTTTTAAGTGATCAATTTGAAAAACAAACAGGACAGGGTAATATTTCTTGTTCAAAGTGTGTAAATCATGCCTGGTGTGCAGGAAACTGGAATTGTGCTATGTCTCCCTTTCATGTGCTGAATTGTCTGAAAACAGCTAGGTATTACAATCTTTCACAACTCCATCCATGTTTAGATCACTTGGTAGAAAGCAACAATAATTTGTGTTGTACAAAGGGAGGTGCAGTGCTTCGGGGGATTCCTTTTAACTTCCTTGCTGAAGCCCTTGCTAGCCTTTATCAAAAGACTCCTCACCCCTTAACAGACTCTCTTTAATTGGCCACTTGCATGGTCAGTTATTATACTGTGGTGGAAACCAACTGGTAAAGTGTGAACAACTGAATCTGGAACTATAAACCCAGTGACCGCTCTGAAACCTGTGGCTATTTATATACAAGGCAGTGTTTTGTCATGCTGATTTTTATTAGCACAGATTAGATACAGACAGCTTGGTAGATGCCACAGAGCAGTCAGGAAATGTTAAGTGCAGACCATGTGAAAGATGCCAGCCCACAAACAAGCAGCAGGGTAGGGAGCCTGCTGCCCCCCTTCTCCAGGCAGGGAGGTGCATGGTGCTACCCTGGGACCACTGTGAAGGGCCTGGCTGGCACTGCTCCTCTTCCCTTTGCCTTATGGGACAGGCTGGACAATCACCAGGTGGGGGGAAATGGGTCTGGCCCATGGACAGGGCTAATCCATTTTCTGGAAAGGTTTTAATTTTCTGTGCAGAGAAATATTTGTTGGAGGCTGCCAGAGGCACTGGGCATGAGAGCAGTGCAGTGCTCTCAGTGATTTGAGAAATGTTATATCAGGGCCTTTTGAGGGGCATTGAAGTTCCTTTTAGTCTTTGATGCATTTCTTTTACTACCTCCAAAGGCATTTCTTTTACTACCTCATAGAGCAAAAATGATGCCAGAAGAGAGAGAATATCTTTCTAGCATTCTCTGTGACATCTCATACTGCTCCACCTGTGGTGGCAACAGGCTTTTATATTTTTTTCTGGGGGTAGGACTACATATGGCAGTGCAAGTGCTCTAAGTGCTTTGAACATGAAAAGAAATGCTCTGAAATGTCACCTTCTTAACAGCTAGGTTTTGTCCCTTAAAATCATACATGGATGTCTCCCCAAGGCTGAAACAAATTCTTGTCCCCAGAACAAATTTTGGAAATTTGTTAACCAAATTAACCAATTTTGGTTAAAATTTTGGAAGACCCGACAGCAATAGACCAACATTTGTTCTTTGTTTACAAGCAAAAAAATGTTAATCACGAAAAATGATTATATATGTCTGCTTGCCTATTTATTCTGGTTCTATTCATAGGAGCATTAAACACACTGCATCTATACTTGTCTGTTTCAAAAAAAAAAAAAAAAAAAGGCACCTGTGCTACATTTATAGAGCCTGTTCAACTTTAGAAAGAAATTGCTCAAAGTGGAGCACTGGCCATTCACAGCTCATCTATTGCCTTTCCCTTTTAGGAACAAGAAAGAGAGCATCAGTCAGTGGAAAATAAAGTGGAGAAGTCTGTATCGGGGGGGGGGGGGTCTGGCTTTATGTGTCATACAGCCCTTAGCTGAACGAACTCCCTTTGCCATTAAAGAGTGTGAGATCAAACCTGAGTATTGTCATTGCCATTACATATTTTTCCCTAGTCCTACAAAAGGAATGACCATAAATAAAACTGAAAGTATATGGATTTGACTGTGTGTGCACAAGTGCATTTATATGAGGGTCAATAAAAGTTGCGAAAACAATCTTGCCATCAGGTGTGCTACAAAGCACTTCGTGTTTCTGTACACTGGTGTGAGGATAATCAGTAACTATAGAAGAAGACAGTGTCTTAAATCAAACAGGTAATCCTAGAACTTCTTACATCGATGTAACCTTACAGCAAGAGTGACAGCAGTACTCATTAAAGCTGAGGAAAAGTCATTCCAGTTTCATTAGTAAGGTTAACATCCAGCAACATAAACCCCAAAACTGATTTGTGTCTCTGATCATTAATATTAGATGCTGCATGAAAAGCTGTTGTCATTAAATACCATGCAAATAATACAAGCAAGAATACTAATCTGTGGCAGATGCAAGCACGCATATCTATTACAGAGCTCATGAAGCTGGGCTTTCCTGGACAATATCCAACTTTGCCAGGGTGAACTTCAGCTGAGTAAGAAATCCAGATTGTCACTCATGAAGTATCTGGCATAGGTGCAAATACTCCCTTGTCTTTCAGAAAGTGAAATAGCATTTTTTGGTTGTTTGTTTTTGTTTTTCACTGCAGGATGCATTCCCTTCTAAAGAGTAAAATCAGTTCCAGGAACCCATACATTGTAAACATTTATCATTTATTATGCATTTAAATGTGCACAGCACATACACCACAGTCTTGAACAGCACCTGTATAAAACTACAGACAGATTCTGGTAAATGGTGAACTCTCATACCATGTAACATTGTTATCAAGGTTTTATCACAATATTTCAAAGTTACAACAACTACCTCTGGACATATATTGTGTGAGGCTGTCAGTTGTGGATTTCAATGGCGTGACAAGTGACAAAGAAGAACCATTCACAGGCAAGTTCTTTGTGATTTTGCTGTTTGAAACTTGGAACGAAATCATCAGTTGTCAGAGGTAGCAGTGATAATTACACAATGATTACTCACATATAGAACACATAGAAAGTATAGATATCCCCCAAATTACGGAAGAAAAATCCTTAGGCATGACATTTCCTAGGCACTCTCTCTTGATTTGGCTTCCTGATTCTTAATTGTTATTTTTGCTTTGACAGCAGCTGTCTTAGATGTGGTCCTGGTCTGCTCTGGTCTCACTGAACTTTGGTGAGTAGATTTAGTCTTCAAGGTCATGTGTAAGCAGAGAATACAGGCAAGTCTATATGATTCCAATAGAACAAAGACTTTTGTGTAGGAATGTAAAAAGGAAAAAAGAAAAGCTGAACTCAAATTACCCACAGCCTTGTGATTTGCATGTAGTCAGAAATTACTAGTTTAGATTGGAAGATGATCTATAAACATCCTCTAATTCATTAAACATTATAGTTAGTCCTGGTTACAACTTAGTTTATCAATGCCACAAATATGATGTATCATTTAAAGAAATGAAAGAAAGAACAAAGGAAAAATGGATCCTTTTAAAGATTCCCCCATAACCAAACCTGTCTTTTCATTCATCGCATTAGAGTTACACTTGCAAAATATATAAAGAAAAATATAGGGTTACTTGATGACGATATAGTACTGCAGCCTGACAGCTGTCTGCAAATATTTTCACCATGATTATCCTTACTAAAAGTAAATCACTGGGTAAAGATAGCTCAAACGTGACAAGGCTCAAATAGGATGCAACCAACTCTATCTTGAATACTTTTGGCTACATATGGAAAAAATTGAGATTTGGGATTACAGTGATTGCTCCTCCAAGCCCTCCTCCAGAATTATAAGACGAAGCAGAAAAGTGTGTACCTTCCATGCAGATTTTGTTAGGAGACTGGCTTTGAGAGTTAGTGAGGTAGAAATTAATTAACTTTTTCAGGGAATGAGACAGAAAAAAAGCAGCATATTTCTCCTTCCATATACTGTACCCAAAATAATAAGTAGTACAAAATAAACTTGATTATTTGTAATTGATCCAAATTCTCTCTATGGAGCTTCTCTTTCTGTGAACAGACAAATGACTGCCTTTTCAAAACCTAGGAGTATTATAAATTTTTGCAAACTTTGATGAACACTTGTAATGTCCAAATATGAAAGGGAATTTGATTTGAATAAGGTATGATTTGTTCACAGCAGCATGTTTCACAGTGTGCTCACTGGGGGAAGAACTGATGGTTTTTTTTTTAGCCTAACGCAAAGCAATCATATCAAATATATTGTCCATTAAGGGCCACAAAAGATTGTATGCTCCTGTTTATCTAAATAGAAAAGAAAAAAAAATCCTGCTGAGTTTATATAGGTGTTTAAACCTCTCTACCGCCTGGCAGCTCTAAGAAGACTGACTGCAGGAAAGTTCAAAGTTCAGCACTGGCAGATCTAAAAACAGATTTGTGGGGCAGCTCTTCAGCACCGCACTTTCTGTACCGAAGTAAACCGATACCATTCCAATTAAATAGCAACACTGCACAAAGGAGGTCAGGCATTGTGTGTGGCTCCATGCCGGCATCCCACCCAGGCACCTCCGCACTGTTCCTTCTCAAAGGCCAAGAGCTTCTTTGGGAGTCACGGGGGTTTTGAAAACACACAGAGGAGAACAAAGCCACCATAACAAACAAATACGTGTACAACAATAGACACTGTACAACACACACACAGTGCAAAACATTCTAATGTAGGAATTGAATGTCACCTGTTTTAGAACACGTAGTAGCAGCACACCTGTGATAACTTAGAAATGAATTAAATAAACCACAAAGCATAAGTCTTCTACTGTTGCACCATGAAATGAAATACCTTGGGTTGGAGGTTTGTTTTGTTTTCAGAAATTAAAAAAAAAAAAAGAAATCAGAACTATAAATAAATTTTGTGGCAATATATACAGATTTAAATAATTAATTTAAATATCTTACACCTACTCTTGCATAAAACTCTCCAGTAAAAGTGCACTATGTTTCTTTTCCCCAAATGTGTTCTGGGTCTTTCCCTGTGCTGAGGTAGGTCGGAAGGGAGATGTCTCAGATTCTAGGAAGAAAATGTGTCACTGTCATTGTGGGAGATACTTTATTGCCTTTCTTTGTTCTTCCGTTTTTGCTCAGGGCTATGTACATCCCGGGATAAATCCTGGATTCGTAAGCATTGTAGTTGTTTGGCAGGAGAATCTCTTTGAATTTGCACTCATCATTGAAATGGGTCTGAAATGAAAAGGAAAGAATGAGAGGGAAGGAATTTTAAACATCAGGTGTGGAAATATTCTTGCTACCAGGTGTAGTAGGTGTGCTGCACGAAGATGTGCAGCTGACTTTCCCCTCTGTTAGTAATCTTTTGAAGTGGTTGTCCAAACGAAGCTTCAAACAACACTCAGAGGATCATTAAGGATGCTGCTTCCAGGCCAGGCACAGACAAACAGAGGGGGGAAGGACACCCCTAGTTCTGTCTGTGCTTTTGAGGGAAGGGGGAGCATTTTAACAGAGAGGGCACTGCCATGAGGAATGACCCAAGCCCATTTCTGCTGCCCTGCTCATCTAACTTGGTCAAGGAGTTTTTCCTATGAATGAGAAGGGAGAAACAAACTGTCAGACACCAGGACAATGGGAGTTACGAGTTGTAACCTGTGCCCATGTCCCCATGTTAGAATGCACAGGTCCACTGATATTCCTGAGTCTGCACATGAGAAGTTTACTTGGTTCCCGAAGCAGGGTTTGTCCTACCACCAGTGAATTGCCCAAGAGGCTTCAGAAAAATTGGAATGCTAGCACTTTCTCATGTCCTTTGAGGAAAAAAAGGCATTTTAAAGATGCTCAGAGTGGACAGTATTTTCTGCTTCTTTAGTTTTACAATTGAAGGAAGGAAAATTCACCTGTGTTAATGGATCAGGAAAATAGAGCTGACAAAAGGCATGCTTCCAGTAAAGAGGTTTCACATACAAAAACAAAGAGGGACAGGTGTTACAGGTGTGTTATCTGGAGAGTAACAAATGAGGTCACCTCTTGTTATTGGGCAAAAGCCTAGCATTTTGTAAGATAGGTCTCAGCCTGCCAGGCTGAACACTGCATTGGGAATTACATTATCCAGGACACCAAAGCAATGTATTGTCTTCATAAGACATTGTGCAAAGGAAGCTTTTGCACTTTGATGACGATTCTGCCTGGCTTTCATGTAAGTTGAAATCCCCTGTGACAGGACTGATGCCACAGAAAATCATTCTGGATAATTCATGTCTTCATGTGGAAATGCTCTAGTTAACTTTGACATAGTTTGGCCCTTCCTCAGCCCAAGTTTCTTCAGAAAATATCTGAGAGACAAGAAATAGAAATGCTGTGGGTAGGGAAGGAGACCCAGGAACATGGGGTTGAAGTGATGCTAATGGCAGTAACTTATATAGAGGTGAGCTCAAAAGCAGAAGGATGGCTCAACATGGGCAAAAGCATGCACTGTTATTGTCCACCCCAAGTGTGTTGTAAAAGATGCCGCTATCTTTTCCAAAGACTTGATGTAAAAAAAAAAAAAGAAAGATTTATATTGTCTCCTAATAGATCTGCCTTCATATAATTGCAAGCCCAGACCCTGAAGATGCTGAACTCTCATGGGAACTCTCCAATTGAGAGCATTAACAAAGAGTGATCAATAGGTATGTGACAGGCACTGATTCATCACATCATAAAGGATCATTTGTGGGGCCCTGGCTGATCAGAAGTTCAAGTTCCCTCTGAGAGATGGGGCAAGAAATTGCCATCCCTGATTGATGCTGTTTAAATTTAAATATGAGAAAGATACGGATTGAGGCTACCGTGGGGGTTTGCCACACAAATGACTGCTATGTTGCTGTATGAAGTAGGCAAGATGGGTAACCATGGTTGGTTGACTAAATTTTTCACATGGGAACCAAAGAAATACAATGCAGAGAAGTGGGTTTTACTAAAAAAAACTCAGTGAACTTAGCACACCTGGGCAGCACACCTTCTATTGGCAAGGCACCAAGGGCTAATCCATGGTGCCTGACCCAGGAAGGGCAGAGATGGTGCTTGGGCAGCTTCCAGCACCATTTACACCTCTTATCCCAGCTGACTGTGTTCCCTTCCCCATGCACACAAATGGTGGCTACTTACAGATCCATAGAGTTTGCCTCTGCTATTCATGGCCACGAAGAGTCCACTTCTAACACCAAATATGCTCACCACTCCTCTTTCCACAGGGGAGATTTCCAGCAGACCTACATAGGAGACATGCGAAATCAGGGAGACAAAGTGCTGTGCCCTGAAGGAGTGTGTGGTGTCAGTTCTGTGCTCACCCAGCGGTTCCCATTCTTGGTGTGGTGTGGATCCCCATGCCCCAGCACTGCTGTGGGTGGCCACAGATCCCCAGCCTCATGCCCCACGTGCTGCCCCATGCTCCATGCTGGGACCTCTCTTCTTTTAGCCAAGTATCTATTTTTACATTGCCCCCAGGCATCCTCCTGTGTAGCTGAGGTTAAAATAAGCCAGAGTGTGCTTGGGGGCGAATGAAACATTTGTCATCATGCAGCTTATATCCTCTGTTGGATCTTATTGTTTCAGTTGGATATCAGAGTCATGGGGCCACGGGGTTAAGTCCCTAGCAGATGCTTTTCAAGTCTGGGGGAGAGCTGGGCCCTGGCTGCTCTCCCCGCAGCCCCTGCTCAGAGTGGGCGGCCCAGGTGGCCGAGGACCCTCCAGATGCTGACACACACCCTACACCTGATGTGAGGGGCAGCGCGGCTCCGGGCACGGAGCGCTCGATGGGCTGCGCCGCCGCCCCCTTCCCCCGGGCGCGGGGCGCCCTCGGGGCAGCCGGTGCGGGCAGCACCGCGGTGCCGGGGACGGGCGGACTTTTCCGGGTGGTGGGAGATCTGCCCTACACCCACCCTCCTTTTGCCTCATACCGTTCTCCGGGACAGGCGAGCCGCTCCGCACCCACTGCAACCTCCGCGGGCACGTAGCGGCTCACCTGCCCGTCCGCGGGGGCTCGGCGCCGGCTTACTGTATCGGTTCTCGCTGTGGATCCCGTCGATGCGGCCGTCGGGCAGGACCTGGATGTGGAAGCCGATGCCCACGTTGCAGTAGAGGCGCCGCAGCCGCTTGATGCCCAGGAGGTAGTCGCCGTCGCGGGAGGCGTCGCGGCGCTCGGCCGGGAGGCGCGCCACGGAGCGGGCGAAGAGCGCCGCGTCCCAGCGGCGCTGGCGGGGCCCGGCGGGGAGGCGGCCCGGGGGCGGCCGGCCGCGCACCGCCCCCGGCCACAGCAGCCCCAGGAGCAGCGCCGGCAGCAGCGCCGCGGGGAGAGGCATCCCGGCGAGGGGCGCGCAGCCACGGGCCGCCGGCCGGTCGTCGCTCCGAAGAGGCGCTCGCCCCCCCAGCTCCCACTTTATGCTGAGGTCGAAGCGCGCGGGGGGGAGGGGGGGGGGGTGAGGGTGTGCGGGGAGAGGGGGGTAAAAGAAAACAAAACGCACACACACACAGAAAAAAAAAAAAAGAAAAAAAAAAGAAGAAAAAGGAAAATAAATAAAGAAAAAAAAAAAGCGAGGCGGCGGGAGGAAGGAGGGAGCCCCGCGCTCAGTCCCCCGAGGATCTGCGGTTTCCCTGGGCAGGCTGCATGTAGAGGAAATCCCGGGAGCAAGAGCTTCTGAACTTGATCTCAACTCCAGGAGTCTTGTCTGAAGTGCTGATCTTCTTCTATAGCTGCTCAGCCATAGCGCTTTAGCCCTAGCCACGATATTTATATATCCATGTGCGTTGGTACCTATTACATCACCACCTACTGCTGTCTGCTGCAGCCCTCCGGTTTAGCTGAAAGTCAAATTATCACCCCTAGATGCTTAACAACTCGGAAGCGTCTTGAGGGGAAACGGTGAGCAGCACTGGTGCTAAACAAGAGGGACAGCACAAACTTTTAAAAAGAAAAGGTCATATTTTGCATTCGTCACAGAAGGTTCCTTCTCTCTTTTCTTTTTTTTTCTTCTTTTTCTTTTTCTTTTTCTTTTTCTTTTTCTTTTTCTTTTTCTTTTTCTTTTTCTTTTTCTTTTTCTTTTTCTTTTTCTTTTTCTTTTTCTTTTTCTTTTTCTTTTTCTTTTTCTTTTTCTTTTTCTTTTCTTTCTTTCTCTTTCTCTCTTTCTCTCTTTTTTTCTTTCTTTCTTTCTTTCTTTCTTTCTTTCTTTCTTTCTTTCTTTCTTTCTTTCTTTCTTTCTTTCTTTCTTTCTTTCTTTCTTTCTTTCTTTCTTTCTTTCTTTCTTTCTTTCTTTCTTTTCTCTCCTCCTCTCTTTCTCTCTCTGTCTTCTTTCCTATCTCTCTTTCTCCATTCTCTTTCTCTCTCTTGCTTTCTCTCTTCTTTTTCTTTTCCTCTTTCTTTTTCTTCCTCTTTTTCTCTCTTGTAAATGCCTACAAATGCTAATGCAGGACACAAAAATCAAAGAATGCCCAGCACACTTTTTCCTGACACAATGTATGACTTTGTGGAAATCTGTGGAATTTCAGCTTTTGCTGTATCCAAGCGACATGGTTTACAGTTTGCTGGATGCAGAAAAATTCCCTTCATTAACAGCCAAAATAGTTGTTGCATGGGAGGTTTAAGAAATGAAAAAATGAAAGAACTTGGAAAGAAAACAACAACAACAAAACAAAGGAAAGAAAAGGGTTGAGGTTTTAATAAGGTAGAAAATAGTTAAAGAAGCAGTATGTGATCAAAAGAAGTAATAATGAGCAACGATGTTTTTAATTCCAAATGTCCCTTTAAGAAATCAGAAAGCACAGCATTGCTCTGGAGTACAAGGCATACGGAGCTCCCTCTTGGTCACTATATTGCTAGGGGCTGTAGTAACAGCAGTTTGTTCCTGACCTTTAGAGGCTGCCCATTCATATAAGTATTGCTGTGCTCTTTAATGGTATGACTATTTTCTGATCTTTGATGTGCATGCACTTCAATGTTGCTGTTTTGTCTTAATGATACAGTTGTTCTTAGATAAGTACTTTGTTAAGTTTAAGTTCATGGGATTGAAACTCAGTATTTAAAAGTAGAAGAGGACAAATTTTGATTCCAGCAGTCCAGAACTACTTTGATTAGAGCAAATCCCATATGTTTTGTCACCTCCCTTTGCCTGAGCCTCAGCCCTCAACAGGTTTTCAGAACCAACAGGTGAGGGAACATTAGAACAGTTTTGAAAGGTCCTGAATTAATATGAAAGTGGTGGAGAAGTGGTTTGTGACTCAAGTCCTTTGTAGCCTGAGGACAGTTTAGTCTTTCACACCAGTAAAGCACTCCTGCTGTTCCAACAAAGGATGCGAGAGAAAAGAGAATTGCCCCAAGCCAGATGACAGCTCACCTAGGTGCGAAAATCTCTGACCTTCGCTAAACCTAAGCAAACTTAGATGATGTACTTTTATTTCTTCTTGTGAGGTGCATATACAGGGTGTGTATGCATGTGTGTGTGTGTGTATGCTTTCTCCATTGGTTTCTTTCTCCTGATGCACCTCTCAGGATGGAAAAGCTACTGCTGCTGCTTTGTGGATGATTGTGATCTGGTGCTACAGGGATAGAAGTCTCCTAGGTGTGGCTTTGTCTTAATGTGTCAAAGAAGTTAATTTATGTGTGTGTTTTAAAGACAGCAGAACTTAGATGTTTCTCTGTGGAGGTTTACAGGTTGGTAAATCTACTGAGGTCAAACACACAGACATTTACTACATTTCCATTTGCATCAGGCCCATCCGGACACTCTTACACCTGACAAGCCCAGGGGATCAGTTCTGGATGAAAGTGCTGTGCAGCAGGCGAGGCTGGCTGAGAGCAAAGCTGCTGCTCATGGGTTTGGAAAGTGCCCTGCTCTGCAGAGCCTGTGCTGGAGGCCTTGTCCTTCCTGAGGGTCCCCAGAACAGCACGAACCCACTTCACTTCAAAATCTGATTTATTTGCTGTTAGCAAACAGCATTGGATGAAGGTGGGATTAAGTTTATTTACCCTCCAAAGGGTAAGGCCAAGGAGTGGTGTTTTTGCCAGAACACCTAACTGCAGATTCCCCCCTGCAGCAGCATGGTCTAATGCCCAGAGCTGATGGGTCAGAACCAGATCTACCTGGCTTGGCTGCCACCAACAGCCCCTGGTACCCCTGGGGTACTCACACTCCCTCCATGTCTGGAGGGACCCACATGTCTGGGGGCCAGCTAAAATACCCCCTTTATCAAAGAGGACACTGTGATGTAAATTGGATCTCTTAATTCATTCGTAGGCAAGTAGCATCTTGTTAGGTAATGCTTGTTAAATATCTTGACCAAGTGATTGTCCATGACCCAAAAAGCATATGAGCTCCAAGGCCTTAGCCCTGTGAATGTGAATGTGGGTTAAACCTTGAGGTTAGGGACATGCACTGGAGGCCCAGCAGGCTGTGGTATCTTGGTCCCATTGGGACTTACATAAATGGGTCCTGAAATGCATGTTATGCTCTGAGTCCATATGCTTGTAAGATCAGGTCCTAGACAGTTACACAAGGCACCCAGAACATCACGTTAAATTGCCACAACATCACTGGTCTGTAAGGGACACTTCTGCAAGTTAGTTCTTCAACTTTTCACAGAATGAAATGGCAGTCTTTCCATAAAGGCTTGAAATGAATCTTTCTGAGAGGAAAAGGTACACATTTCCAGCTAAGAATGAAAAAATGAGGTTTGATTTTGAGGTTTGAATGATGTATATTCTTGTATGTGTGAGCATGTGTATAATTGGAGTTGATATTTGAACTGTCTAGAGGACTGCAAATGACCTCTAGGTACCCTGACAATTTAGGCAGTCCATTAAACTCTATACAGATTTTGTTCCACAACACACCACAAAAAAAGCACCCACTACCTCCAAAGACTAGTCTCGATGCTTCAAAGACCTCCAATTACTGATCTGTTCGTACCTGTGAAAAATACGGGGAGATGAAAGCAAAGCAGAATTGCAGCAGTTTAAATTTGCAACAGGTGTAAACGACAGGTGGAAGCTGCTGACATTCAGGGCCTCTGTGCTGCAGCATAGATATTTCCAGTTGGAAATTATTGTCACAGGAAACAATCCAAATAGTATATTCCCTATGGAATTCAATAAAACTATGTCTTGTCTTTTTCTTCCCCCCCCCCCCCAGCCTTTTATTTTTTTTCCCCATGAGTATAGTATTCCCTTATTCTATGGAGTTTCTCTAGCTGCTGTTTGTGTAATACCAGAATAGCTCCCAAACATTAATTTATCCTTGCAGAACCTTTGTGAGGTACAAACACAGAATTATCCCAGGCCAGAGATGGACGCAGAGAGAAGAAATGATTTGCCTGCAGTTGGCCAGGTTCTCTGAGGCAGAGCTGGGGACAAAGCATCCAATATACCAACAGTTTTGTGCAGTGAAGGGAGCTGGGTATCTCCAGACCATCCCATAGTTAATTCTTCGGTCTATTCTGTATTATGCCATTCTTCACTGCCGTGAACCCCTTACACCTTGTGACACACAATTTCACAGCAATAATTTAACTATTAAACAGATAAAATGTCTTCATCTTTGCATTGGCTCAGTTGCCTTAGAGCATATGTGATATCACAGTTAGACAGCTCTGCTTTCCGAATTCCTCTAGGTTTAAAGTATAAGAAAGAGGAAAGGATTCACAGACTTGAGATCCATGCCTAATTCAAATCCTGTGTCACATATTCTGAAAGGAAAAGGGAAAGGAGGAAGGAATCTGGGATATCTCTACAACCTTTATGGAAATTATTTTGCATTTGCACAGGCACAGCAGTCATCCAAACTTGGCTCTGTGTCTATATCTCTAAAGTGATCTAGGTCCACAATTTAAAAGACAATTTACATATTTATTAACCCCACTAAATAGATGTAAATGACCCTGAAAAATATTGTTCATGGGCTCTTCTGCTGAAGGCAAATATTGCACTGGTCCTTTGATCTGGAAGGATGGGGAGTGGACTGGAAGGGGCATGGAGAAGTATATTGTTAGGAAAAAATCCCTTTCACTATGTTTGCATGCTACAAAGACATGGTAAAAAGCAAGCCTGTACCCCAGCTCCCCCTTGGCACACGCCCCTTTTAATTATGATGACTTTGGAAGACAACTACCCAGCGGTCTGCAGAAGGGACTCGCCTGAGAAAGCTTTCTCACGTTCACGTCTGGCTGCCTCTCTGTGCGAGCAGGGGCAGTGGTCCCGGGAGAGGCGGCCGGCTGGAATGCAGCACAGTGCTGGGGCCCGAGCCCCGAAGGGACGGGGTCGCTGGGAGACCTTCGCCATCCTGGCCTCTGCCGCCCGCATAACACACATACCCACACACGCCAGCAAGTTATATGCACTCCTTTTCTTTTTTCTGTTTGCAGCTGGTCTATTTGATCTCTGTGTGCCTGGGCTGTTTGCTGTTGTGATCGTCTTGCTGTGATCAAAACCTTATTATCTTGGGTGATGCTGTAGTGTTATACATTGGAAAAGGGCAGTGGAGTATAGCAGCAAGCAGCTGCAATGCTGGTCATACAACAAAGGCATCAATAACCTCTCTCCAGTGTACTTGGCCTGGTTCAGTGGGAGGACTGGGTGTCACTTTACCTGTAACGGGTATGGACTTTTTCCACAGCTACTCCCTCTACTGCTGTTGAGCTTCTCCATGTGTTTCTGTCTAAAGCAGAGACCAGAGAGGACTGAGTCCTTCTCTGTGGCTCCTGTAGTTCCTCAGTGGTGTAAATGTTGCAATTCACGCTTCCAGCTTGTGACTATGCTGCTCATATACACCCACAGCTGCCGGGATGGGCACCAAAGAGGTCCAACTGGAAGATCAAGTCAAAGACATTTGATTTTCTATGAATTACATTCAGTCTTAGCAGTCTTTTTTTCTCAGCTTCTATGCTTGATTTGTTTGTGGTATCTCTTTTGAGCTGTAAGGTTGCTGTTCCCACAATGTCAGCACTGAGGTGCGAGGTGGTGGCGTGGTGACAGCAACCCTCTGGGAGACCCACGTCTGCTCTTAGCCAGCCAATCTGACATGGTCACGGCAGGCCATTTCCTTGTCCTGCTGGTCCTTGTCACTAACTGGTGTAGGAACAGCTCTCAGGTGAAGAAACACATCTGGACAATCTATTATACCCTCTGCTTCTCACTCTTGCTCTCCACTACCCTCTCTCTTGTTTCTCCCTTTTTCTATACCTGTTCTGCTCACTTCTCCATCCTCAGGACAGGATGATGGGATTACAGAAAGGAATGCCCTTTGTGGAAGATGCAGTGGTGATAAAGGCTAACTAAATAACACCCAAACTTTAACCACAGGGCTGAAATTTGTCTCTTTCCTGGTGGATCTTCTGCAGTTGCCTCTATGGTCCCGCTGTCTACTTGAATGTGTGAACCATAACTGTCATGAAATCGAGCTTCGGGGACCAATGACATAAGAACCAGCTAAGGGAGGAATTCTTAGCAGCCCTAAGTGGGATTTCTCTCTGATGTTGTGATTAGCATCAGTTCCTGAAACTGGAGGTGCTGCTTTTCTTTGGGGTGGTAGAATGGGTGGAGAACGTGGAGGATCTGAGGACTCTTCAGAGATATCGTCTTTCTTAGACTGGGAATATCGAAGGGTGAGTTCAATGCTTTATTAACAGGGAGGGAGTGTGTGACTGGAGTTTTTATTTCTGAAGAAATGTCCTGGAAAATCATCAGCTGAGCCAGATAATTTTTGAGGGCAATAATGTCCTGGGGTCTTGACATAGCCTCATGACCCTCATCCTCAAGCATCATGAAACTTGAGCCTAAGTTTGGTGGGGAAGTCCGTTAAGAACCAAGGTGGAAAAATATGTATAGAGGGCTCTTGCTATTAATGTAAAACTTTTTTTAGAAAATTTAGTTCCCAGGCAGGGTCATTCTGACACTAAAACTCATGTACTTTCATGTTCATTGCTGACATGTCTGCATATGCTATTTTGTTCTTCCTTGTCCTGTATTCTTTTCACCTATTGAAATTATAAACATTTTAAAACTAAAAATATACATGTTTTTCCTTTTGTCAGATTATGGCACACATACTTTTGCTGATACATTTCTTGGCACTCTGCCAAACAAAATTGGTGAAAGGAAACATAATAGAAAATGAGTTTTGAGAATCAGGGTAAGTGTTTGTTAAGCTTATTTTTGTTATTATTGTTGTGGGAAATAGTAGCTTAAGTTAACTTTTTGTGTGAGAATGTTTTAGCTGACTTTGAGTGTAGCAGAACTAGTTTACATGAATCTGTTCAACATGTGGCCTCTTTGTATGAATCATTTTCTACCGGTGGCTAACGTGAAGAAAACTGGCTGTTGTAAGCAAATGACGTGTATTGCTGAATTTTAAAACTTCCCAGCAAAGCACCACTTAAAATCTGTCAGAACATATATGGACATAGCTGTACAATCCATAACCTCTCTGAGCATGTAGGAGAGTAACTTTTCCAGTTGACCTTTAGTGTCATAACTGTGAAACAAACGGATGTCTCTTTTCCTTATTTACTCTTGGACTTTTCACAGTGCTCATCACTGCAAGGTCTGAGTCCTCTCTGGAGTTAGTGGCCATATCCTCAGAATACTTCCATGAGCTGGATGTTACTGTCCTCTTTCCCAGCCTGTTGCTCGCTATGGCACCGGATCAGATGCCTTCACATATGCCTGGGGTGGCAGAGGGGGAACTGAGATCAGAGAGATTGTGGAAGATCTGTGTGGTCTGACTGGGCTGATGAACTGCTGTGGTAGAGGTTCTCAAAGTCAGTTCTAAGCAAGTGGCTTTCCCCATGTGGCACACTGTGTAGAGAACCCATGACATTAACTTGGACCTTGAGGACAGTACAGATGCACTGGTCCAGCAGGACCACATCGATTGCCTGCAGCAGGAGATGCACCTGGGATCCTTTTATTTTGGATGAGCACTGCACTGTGCTCCCGTATGTGAGCACAGTGTGTGGGGAAGGGGCTGAAGCACAGATGTCCTGAAACCTTTGTAAATACTCTTCCTTCCTAACACCACTGGTATTGGCAATGGCTAAAATTTTATCTTGCACACTGACACACAAAAGGCCCTGAAAATAGTTATGAAAACACAGTTTAACAGACACCTTGCTCAGACAAACTACTCAGTTCAGCACTACATTACTTCTAATGAAACCAGTCTGGAGACTCAGTGTGACCAGAAACAACTGCTTTGTTTACTGGGTGTGTTTGAAAGGTAAGACGTAAGTATACACAGATAACAGCTCTACAGCTAGAAAAACAACCAACATGGAAGTTACCCATCAAATTCTGCATTATTTGAAGACAGCAAAAGCAGTAATAATAAGGTAATACGTAGCTTCTTTCTCTTCAAGGCATTTGGAAAGAGAAGCTAAGAAGCCAGATATACAGCTAAGAACCATATTGCAGAAATATGTAGAATAGGTTATCTGTCAACAGACATGTCAGTCCTCTGTCATCATATATATCTAGAAGACTTGTCTTAGATTTTGACACAACTATCACTCACTCTC
Source organism: Anser brachyrhynchus (assembly GCF_964034855.1). Taxonomy (NCBI): domain Eukaryota; kingdom Metazoa; phylum Chordata; class Aves; order Anseriformes; family Anatidae; genus Anser; species Anser brachyrhynchus. Next base: position 18,378,519 of record NC_137699.1, on the reverse strand, counting down.
TTTATGCTGCTTAATAACAGGCCTTTTAAATTACAATGGGAGACAGTTTTCACTCCAAGTTTGGATCACATAAGACATAACTAAGTGTTGGTGCACGATCCTTGCCCAGAAAATTCACCTGCCACCAACAAACCTGTAGAGATGGCATAATGCATTGCATGAATGCTGACTTAATCATTTACTCTTTGTCATTCAAGGCCCAGAGAAACTTCATCCTAGTAAACCATTTTAATTTTACCTCTGTCTCCTCGACATCTTTCTCACTTCACTAATGAAGCTACAAGAGCTACAGTAACATTGGTATTACAGAAACTAACAGATACATTTAAAAAAAATACACAAGTAAATGAAAAAGAGAGAGACTGTTTTATTGGAAGGCTGATGTGATAGTACTACTCTAAGAGCACATTTCTCACAAGGGTCTACTTTTGTTCCTACAGGTGAAAGAGGGAACAGGACTGGACTCTAAGTCATTGTTTGATGAAGCCACATCATCTCCTTAGCTCTCAGAAATGAACGTTTGGTTTATGTTTTTTCTTCCATTTAAAAATATGTTTTTATTTGAACATAGGCAATGTGCTCTATAGGAACAGATCCCCAGCTTAGAACTCACTTCGCTTAGCATGGCTTTTTTTTTTTTTTTTAAAGAGGTAGAATGAGTTAAATGAGAATTGAAATGACCATTTTAAAGCTTGTCTTGAGAAGAAAAAAGTCTTAAACAAGACAAACAATGATATAATGAAGATTTTGGTATTTTTATGAGTTTCACGGGACTAACCTGTGATTCCCTCCATCAGTTCACTTGAAGAAACTTGGAACCAACTCAACTCACCTTCCTGAATACGTGTCCTGTGAACACTGAGTGTAGTACTGAGATCATCTAAAACCTGTTAGCTGTCACATACAAGGAGGACATGCCCCACAGGTCCCACATTTCAACTTTACTGTGACCCAGTTGGAATACTGGGTAAGTTACTGCACGGAAAACACTGAACTATATTTTTTTTCTCACTTATTTCCATGTAACTTCCTGAGTCACTGGGAAAAAATAAAAGAAACTGAGCCTAAAGGAAGTCTGGTCCCTACTAGAGATATTGTCTTTATGTTCAGTGCACAATCATTCAGAATGATTATTTTGATCTGAATCTCCATGTACACTATTATTGGTGTTAATGGGAATGGAGGATGTGCATGTGAGCTGTTGGAATCAGAACAGTGGGATGGGAATGATACATAACGAAGAGAAAACTCCCTGCCCAGGGAATTCAGACAGTGCTGTGCAGTCACTGCTATGCTATTTGCCACGTGCTATATACAGTCACAAAATATTCCACTCAGTCAGAGACATGGCCAGAAAAAGCCCTGTGAACCCCAAAGTCTTACAGTCTTATAATAACTACTGAAGCACGCCTTCCACCACAAAAGGAATACAGCAGAGCTCCTGTTGACCCACATGGGAAAAGCTGCGTGAAATTTTTTCTGTATGTAAAGGACCAGGAAAAATCAGGGGGGCTCATTTCAGTACATCCATGGCCTTTTGGCATTGCTCTGGAACCGTGAAGCACATGTGAGGTAGGAATAACGTAAATTTCCGGCTACATTCACAACATTTCATCATGTATGAATGACGTGTTATAAAATGATTTGAGGTTTTCAGAAAATCTATTTGATTTCATGGGATAAAAAATAAATTTGGATAAAAGTATTTGGTTGAGAAAGGATTCTGTCATTTAAAACATTCCTTTCAAAATTAATCCGGGTTCTTCTCCTCACTCCTTCCACTTTTTAATTTGCAAATTTATGTTTCATGACAATTGTTGGACCAGCATACAGAGAGGCTAGTCATCACCTGAAGCTCAAATGCAGAAACTCAGAAAAATAAAAAGCACTGGAGTCTTTTTGACTGTTTATTGCATGGGAAAACAAATGAGCTTAATGATGATACAATAGTAAAATGCCATCCCTATTGTCTACAACACTGTATATGTTATTATTATTATCATTCCCATTATTACTTTTCTGACAAAAATCAGTCTAAGACTTCAGTTACAATCAAACCACAAAAAGGAAAAAACAGAAAACACAATAAGCTGCTGACTGACTTGTCTCCCAAAATGCTTAGGCAGCTGCTATTTTTGATAGTATTTTTGATAGTTGTAACTTCAAATTACTGCAGTCAGGTCGATTTTTTTTTTTTTTTCCAACACCAGTTGGCATCTATTTATATAGTGGTTGCAAGAAGAGAGTGGGGCAGAACGTGTCTTGTCTCATACAAGAAGAGTGACCACAGAAGAAGGAGAGCAGAAGATGGTCAAGACATTATGCCAGGGCTGATGGGGACTCTGGAGCACCACGCTGTAACAGAGCCACCCTGGGAGGGGTGAGACAAGTCCCGTAGATCCTGTCAACCAAGGTAGCCCATGGAAAGAATGTCTTTGTTGGTGCTGACTCTATCCTACATAAAGCGGGTAGATCAAAACCTGGCTTGGTAGCCTTTTTGGTGGAGTGCTGAACTATGACCCCAGCAAAATCACATTGGCCAATGACTGGAAGATATGACAAGGAGCAAGAGCTAGGGAGACCTTGGAGCTATTCTGTTTGTTAGCCTGGAGATCCCCACTGAACCACTGCTAAAATGGTTTAGTAAGAATGTTATTTTTGGTGACACTGACTTTTTTTGCAATCAGTATTTGAAGAGCTAAGCAGTACCATCCACAGTGAATATGCTGCAGCTGGGGGATCTATTGTACATACCGTCAGAGCTCCTCTGTTCTTTTCCATCTAAACTCTCCAGCTCTTTCTCACACTGACTGAGGAAAGGGTTTACCCAGGGCCACTGAAAGGGCAAGGGAGAGTAGTGAGAAGAATCAAGCTGGCAAGTGTTTTTCTATGTTAGATTTCTACAGAGCTTAAGAAGTTTCCCTATGTCATCATCTGTCTGTCTGTTCTCCACTCCCATCATCACAGTAATTCATCCAAACTGCAACTGGAAAATTATGAAACATAAAAAAACTACCCCAAATCTCCATTCTCTAGCAGTTTTGGTGCAAGTGCAATCATAATCCAGAATTACAGCAACAAACCTTGTATGCTGTTGTAGTTTACTATTTAACAGAAGCAAATTGCCATTATTTTTTTACCAGGCCTGAGGAATGATTTGCAAGCCATTCTCATGCTTCATGGTGCCTTCAACTCAACATGAACACAGGCTGCAAAGTTAGCTCCCAAATACATTGGATCATGAATCGATGATGGTGGCAATGTGCTTTCAGGGGATTCAGCACTTCCCCCTCTTTTGTTCCAATGGGAACTGGGATAGGGCAATGATAAATTCCCAGAAAAGAGAAAGATTTTAAGAAGTTTTTGAGGTTCATAGTATAGTCTAAAAAACACTTACGTCAGGAACGAGTAGCCAGTCCAAGATAAAGTGGTTAAAGGGTGGGTGCATGGAGGCTAGGAAAAGGAGTTGCCTTAAATCGATGTTTGCTTCATGTTGTGGTGAGATGGCCTTCCTTTGTTTTAGTTTTCACCAAATCCATTCTCATTTATGACAAAGGTACAAGTTATTATATTTTATTTAAGCTTCTGCGATGATTATGGATAAAGGAAAGACAGTTCCTTAAGCTGCAAAGTGGAATATAATCAACACCTTTGCTCGTGGACTAACTCTATACTGTTGGAGGAGCAGACATGTTTAAACAGCAATTTGGAATCACCAAATACTAGCCATATATATCTAGCTGTTGTTATACTATAAATATAATTATTGCTATTATTAGTGTTAGCAATGGTTACTATTACTGGTTATTATTAGTCATAATTTTTACTGTGGTACCACTTAGGAATTCCCTTAGTAGACCAGAGTGCCATTGCAATATGCACTGTAACACTGTTACCATGACAATTTTTCTCTGTTTGCTGGTGTGTTTTGGCTAGAGAGCCAGCTGTTGACTAGCTGTGCTCCAAGTTGCTGAGCAATAAATCCCAAACCAAATTCATGACCAGATTTCTGCTCTAAGTCTCAATCTTGTGACTTGCCGCATAGGCTGCTTTGTGACTCCACCTGACTTCAGCAAGTCAGTCTGCAAAAATACCACCCTGACACTGAAGCAAGTGGCTCCCACGCCAGTTTTTTGAAAATATACCTTGCATACTCATTTGTACAGGTAAGCACAGGAGATTCTGATGGGGAGAACAACGAAGAAGAATGTATTTCTGCAAGACTATAGAAACAAGTGAAGATGAGAGTGATTTCTTTGCAATACAAAAAAGAGTTTTTAGAAGCACATTGTATTAAGAGAATTGCATTTAACTAAGCAGGAGGAAACAAACTTTGTGAAAAGTCAGTGGTTTCTCACAGATGAGATTTCTCTGACACCTTCAGTCTTGAGGGGTCCACAAATCATTGGCCTGGCTTTTAGGTTGATGTTAAACATACTAACATTGTTAATCCTTCCAAGGCGGTCATTTGACTTTTTTCCTTCTTGTAGCAGCATGTGAAATCAGCCACTGTGCACGAAGAATTAATGTCAATGCACAGTTCTCTTGCGAATGATGTTTCCCTTGAAATGTATTTTCATAGCCTCCTGCACAGGGACACGTGTCATGCACTGTGCAAAAGAGGTGCATGCAGAGGTGTTTGGAGTCCACAGTGCCCACGGAGACCCCAGGGACTCAGCTGTCCCAGGACTGCTGGTGCTGCAGCCCTGCTGCTACCCGGACTGCAAGCCATTAGCACCTGAGGGCTGCTGGGTAGGCCACGGTATGTGAGCTAATGGTCCCAAACCATTACCTACCGAGTTGAAATCCTTATCACAAAAGCACTGTGGTTGTGATCTGCATCTCTCCAATGTGTGGGTTCAGTAACTTCCATATGCCATTACCAGTAATCTCTCTCTGTAATCTTTCTAGCAGCTCTGTGTCACCAATATCCCTGCTACAGGTGTTATGTTTTCTGATGGTCCACTTAGCACATTCAGACATCTTCCATGCTCTCACCATTGTTTGATTATGTCTTTTAGGGTTAAGATCTGATCAGTATATGTTCACCCTCTTCTGAAGCTAAACTGACTTTTCTTAAGCCTGCTATTCAGCTGTGCCTGTTTTCTTGTTCACAAGCACTCAAGCAAACGTCTCCTCAAACACCGCAAACAGGCTAATGCTTCTTGAGTTTTATATTCCTTCCTGTCACCTCCTTTTCTTTTTCTTCAGCTTGCTGTAATCACATCTGAATACCAGAGACAAGTCCTTCCGCAGCTTTGAAAAGCACTGGGAATACCTGACGCTGTCCCACAGGTAACACCTTCATTGTCAGCGTAGCCAGAAGGACGTGGCTCTTGGAAGGATGGCTGTGCATCCCACAGGGGGCTGCATCCAAGCAGCCATGACATCTGTGGGGCCACTGCATTCCCTTGATCCTTGTGCATGTGCTTGGCACCTCAATGATTGACCTTTTAAATTTCCCAGCATGGATTATCAGTGATCTTTTCAACACTGCTTGGTTTTCCACCTCTCCTATCTAGCTTCTCACCTAAAGTCCTTGGTTTTCTTGTCTCCCTCTTCAGTAAGATAAACTTTGGAGGGATGGTTTGTTCTGGCAGGTTACTGACTCTGCTTGCATGGAGGTGTGGGCTGTGGGAGTTTTTGACCTACTCCAAAGCACAGCTGCAACACAGATTTGTGCCTGACCAGATCTAGTTAGAAGTACTGATGAATTAAAAGTAGATCTCGAACCTAGTACTGGGTTCTAATTTAATGCATACTCAGCTTTTGTTCAGGTTAATCACAAAATTGATCTGTCCATTACTCTTCATGCTAAACTCTTTCCATGCTAAGGGGACTTTGTCCTTGATCAGGGTTTATCTGATTAAACACTGATAAAGCTGTATCATGATACAAGTACGCAAAATGCTGCAATTAAAAGAAGATGAGCATTCAGACTTACCTGTTGTGACCGAATGGGAATAGCAAGCCTTTGTTTCCTCCTTCAGGCTCGCACAGCTTTAGTCCATCTCTAGCAAAAGGCTCTCAATCTTACAGGTGTAGTAGCCAATCTCCAGAGAGAGGTTGAGATTAAATTAGGTACTCTTGAAGCAAATCTCCAGCCGCATCTTGCCAAATATAACAGTGTTACAGGTACTACAAAAAGATAATGAGAAAAAATACATATTGTTTTATTAGTTCTCATATATTACACATTTATAAAGTAGTACTAGTTATGATAAAAGCAAAACCCATTATAAATTAGAAAATTCAGAAGTCACACCAATCAAAAAACAGCCACAATAGCATTCATGCTTTGACATTTTAGTGAACAGATCTGTATTTGTAACAATGTTTTAAATTAAAAAAGAAATAAATCACTAATCAGTGATTGATACCATGTTTAATAAAATGATCATGAGGAGATCTGTGATGTTTTATATCTGCTAGGAATAGGTATAACAATTAGGGCTTCCAGTTCAGATTCCAGAGAAACATCTTTCTTCCATTGCATTTTTCTCTTTTCCTTGTGTGCCAGCTCTTATAAAACAAGATACCACAGGATTTAATTCTAAAAATCTAATATTACTGCCTTGTGGTGAACTGAATACTACAGATTCCTGCTTGATAATACTGTCTCGTGGGATTCCTGTGTGGTAACAGAATCTCCCAGGATTCCTGCCTGGTAACCATATCTCACTGGACTTTGGTAGTATTTCTCCCATTGGATAACCCCAGCCCCACCAAATAAGCAGTCATAAACCTTACGCTCTCATTATTTTACATGACATTATTTCACTAAAGTCAGATCCTGCACTGATTGAATCAGTGTTCTTCCCCACCTCCCCACAACTGATTTTCACTACGTTACAGTCAGGGCTCCAAGAAAAAAGGAGTACGTTATTTGTTTGACAAGAAAAACATTAAGAAATACATTCAAAGCAGCAATAATAGACACATTTCATGGCTGGCTTATTTTTATAGTATTATTCAACTTCTGCAGGACTTACACTTTGTCTTTAACTGTATGTGGACTGCAAAGCTTTATGTTGTTCTGGAAGTGAGATATTACAACCGATCTTCCTTATGCAATGCTATCTCTGTATTGTTACAAATCTGAGCAATTGTAGTATAGTTAAAAATTACTAATACTGTAGGCCAAATCAAAGAGTGATGGACCCTATGAAGAATTATTCAGAAAGGTTTGTGCCCTGGGGTTGGGATGCCCCAACAGGCACCAGTGCAGGGCTTGACTACTGCCCTCTGAGCACAGAGTGGCTTTAGCAGAGCTCTGAGCAGCTGAAGCTCTGGCTGAGCAAGAGAAGGAAATCTGTAAAGACAGACACTACTAGGGCTTGAACCACCATGAGGGCATCTGCAGAATAAATGTTGGGGATGAAAAAGATAGGCAGGCACCACTTTCTGTTAATGCACTGTATCTCCTGCCTCATGTTCAGACAAATAAATGCACATAAGCCATTTTTTCCTTTTCATAGCTGTCTTTCAGTCTGAATATAACACTCAATACTTCAGAATCTTATGGCTTTTTGGAGCCCAGGAGCTCTTGAATCCAGACCCTGCTTTGACACCAACTTTTCTCCGCTCTTGATCAAGTCTTTAAACCTCAAAGCTGTCAGACACAAGTGTCTGTGGTAATAATCCCTGACTACTTCATGTTATTTTTGAGAGGGTCAGTAAAGATTCTGAAGGTGAAAATATGACTGACATACTTGATAGTGGGTCTGCCAAGAAATCCTAGAATTCCCAGGCAGTTCAGCTGCCTGAATTACAATTAGAATTGGCAGGGACGTACACAGGTGAAAGGCATTCAGGAACATCACTGGCTTTGGCTCTGGGTGGCACTTTGGTACCCGCTGTGATGACCAGAATGCCCATATGTTCTGACCATTTCTACAGGGGTGATCGAAACCAGGAATGGTGTCAGTCTGGGATCTGTGTCTCTGCGCTATTGCCTTTTAGGGTGCATCTTGCTTCTTGGGCAGTGAATTGAGAAAAATGTGTTCGAGACTTGTGGAAATATCTGCAGGCAGCCTGGACAACGAAAACAGGAAAAACAAAACACTTCTTACCAGGGGCTTCAGACAGCCTCTTAAGGGGGCACTCATGACTTTCTTGTGAGTCACTACCCCAAAATACTGTAAGTGCTATTCGTTCAGCGGGGCTCGCGCTGCAAGCTGGAAACAATCTAGGGAACTCTCATCTTCAGGTTGGTGGGGGCTGGCAGCATGCATGCTCTCTCACTGGGAACGAGGGGCGAGACGAGAAAGAGCACGGCTTCGAAATTGCTCTCGTGCATGCTGTGGAGAGTGGAGCTGAGGGTCCCCTTTGCAGCTCTCATGGGAACAGCGAGGATTTTTTTGTGCCTGGAGGGTGGCTATGGCTAGGTAAAGTTGATGCAAACTGGGAATACAAAGAAAAGGTGCAGAGGCTTGGGAAGAAGCATGGAAATTCCTGCCACTGCCTGCTGAGTTGTCTGCTTGGAAGAGTCAGAGAGAAACTTTGGTGTATTATAGCCCATTTATAGCCCAGAGGACCTTCTTAGAACCTGAAGCCCTATTGCTATAAAAATAGGGGAGAATCCATAAAAGCAGCAGCATCTCATATATAGCACAAATCTTCTCTTACAAGATAGGCAAGAAGCTAAATGCTGTAATTAGAAGTTCACCGAGTTATTTTTTGTATGTTGCAGCTAACGACACAGAACATGGACTCCTGATTGAATACCAAGGCAGTAAATCAATGGAGGGTCTTTGCTACCGTTCATGAAATGCTCCAGCTGTGCTCCAAAGGATTATAATGTCAACAGAACTCTTGATTTGAATCACAGCCTTGCCTTCACTCAGGGGCCATATATTAGTCTTGAAAAGCAGGCAGTGTTTCATCGCTCAAAGAAAAGAGAATTGCTGAGCTGAAAATAAAACGATGATGTAGGGGAGAAACACTGCAACACAGCCAAAGGAGACGTATGGCAAATTTAAGCGAAACCCTCTTGAAATTTGAACATTATTATTCCATGTTTGAAGAGTTTAAGATAAGTTTCACAAGTTTAAATTTAATTCTTCCTGATACTTTCAGACAGTGCTGAGCCATCTGATTAAGTGTTGAATGTTGTGAATCCTCAGAGCTTCACCAAAGCCAGTAGAGCAATGCCAATTGACCTCAGACAAGGATCTGGCGCTAACATAGGGTATGATATGTACCAGCAGTCCCAAGAACCAAAACTTGTATCTTCTTAGAAATTGTCCAGAGAACAAATATCTTTCTGCATATAACTTGTGGTTATGTTTCTGCTTTCAAGCATGTACAAATAACGAAAAATAGGCTGTAGCCCACAGAGCTAAATTCCTGAAGGTGGTGTAAAAGGTGTAGTTTTGCCTTAACAAAACACTTGAAGTTTCCCAGGAATCTTTTGACATTTAGCAGGTGTTCTCTTGCAATGATTGTAATAAATCTTAGCAACTCACATGCAACCAGGCAAAAAAAAAAAAAAAGGCAAAAAAAAAAAAAAAAGCTGAAGACTCTCCTGATGATAACCTTGAAGCCGTTGACGAGGTCACAGTGGTAGTGTCAGTATAGTGTCAGTAGTGTCATACTGCAGTTTGCACATGTTCTTACTTTTTTTATTTCTATAGGAATCAGCTGCTGCCAAAGTACACATGATACACATGATACAACCTAGAATCTTGATTATCCAAAGCTCAGTCATAGTCTCTGCTTCCTATAATACAGTTCTATCCCTGGTATTTATTGCTTACAGTGAAAAGTATCTCAGTTGTTCAAAACCGTAGTTACTCAGATTCAGTAACTGGACTCATTAAATCAATTTGCAGTTAATATGGTGAATACAAAACCATTTTCACTCTCATAATGGTACTGAAGAAATACAAAAGTTTGCATAAAATTATTCAAAAAGGGAAAAACCTCACTTTAAATACTTCTCTTGAAAAAGAGGAAGAGATATCACAGAGCTCCTGGAGCTTTGTGCAGGTTTATATCTTTGCAAGAGCAAGAAAACTGGCCATTACTCCTCTCTGAAATACATAATTAATTGAAAATCCTGCTTTTCACAAGCACTAGTGTGGAACAGCAGCTCAAGTACAACAGGGTTGGAGAGTTGAGCCAAGTTCCTGAAATGCAATACCAGTTTCTATTGCACATACTCTTGCAAAGTCACGATTCCTGCTGAGGATGACATTAGCCTGTTTCCTGGCCTTTCATGCAGTTTATTTTGGTTCCCCACCACCATGTGTGAGGCGTGCACAGAGCTCTGCCAGCTCCTGCTCCCTCTGCCGGCGGCAGAATTGTGCCCAGGGCTCTTGCCCAAGGTGGCTGCCATGATAGCTTAGTGGTTGCTATCAGATGAGCCAAGAGCTTTCCTACAAACACTGTGCATCTCCTTGTTGTCTTGCATAACATGAACTCATCTTCTGGTGGGGTCTTTAAGTTCAAATATACATGTCACCAAAGTAAACTGTTAAAACATTTTACTGGCTTGCCATCACAAACAGTTAAACCAAATGAAAAAAAAAAAAAGAATATGAGTTTGTTTCAAAATTAAGTGAACTTGAAGTATCACATCTGCAAGTAAATGTTGTCAATGGTGTGTAAAAATGCATTTTATGAGTCTCAGTCACAGTGCTTTATTCCTGGAAGTATGTGCAGGAATTTTCTTTACTTTTCATCCATTTTCTCTACGAATTTCACGGAGGCAGCAGCACCACAACATCAGCTCAAGGTGTAAAGGTACTTTTCTTAACCTTCTCCGTTTGTATTTCAGTCTGTCCATGTTTCTTGTCTGAGTCTGGTTTGTCAAAATTGCATAGAGAAGAGGCACAAAGTGTACTTCGGTCTTTCCACAGCTTTTTGACCAAATATTTCACTATTTTCTAAAAATATATTTCTTACTTTGTTTAGCTATACATGTTCTTTACATAGGCCATAACCTAGATTTGCTCCAAAACCTAGTAGGAAAGCATACTTTTGCCTACCGTTCTAACTCACCTTTAAAATGGGAACCTTGCTCCAATATTCAAATGCAGGATTATTCTACACATGCAGCTTATAAATTGAATTATTTTATATATATATATTTTTTTAATAAGAATTCTTTGTTTTATGAATTTGGATTTTTTCATCCCACTAAAGGCATGATGAAAAAATCATTAAAAATGCAGAATTTTTCTGTTGAAAAGAAGTTACGTGGAGTGTTTGGCCTGTCCCATGAGATAGAACAATGTCATTGCAAAAACCACAAATGTTTTCATGTGGATCTATTATCAAAAAAGCTTTCTTAGTTTTTGTTCTTTGTAGAGAAGCCAATGTTTGTTAGAGTTCAAAACAGAAAGCAGTATTAAGTTTACATTAAAGTAATCTTACCTTGTACTGAGATATGGGGCAGAGTCCATCCTAATCCTTTAGAAAAAGGCATTAAAGGAAAGTTAGACTAGTCTTCTTCCTTTTTTCCCAAGGAAGTATTTAACCTGATCAGACTCCACCTCTTTTTTGTCTTGCCCCAGGATCTCTTTGCATAGTGACAAACCCAGAAGGCTACACAATCAAACGTAGGCCCTGAGTTCAGACCCTGCTACCTTTCTCTCCAGCAGCTGAAGCCTTACATTTGCCCACAGATGAGGTTTCAGAAGTGTTTTTTTGTGGATTTGTTGCAGCCCCTTGGAGATACACAACAAGCAGCCACGAGCCTGGACACATCCCTTATGAAGAACTAAGGAGTAAAGAGTTGACCCTGGTCAGAAACCATTGGACTGAGTTCGCTAAGAAGGGGAAAAAAATGGGATCACCCTGACCCATTTATATTAGGATTTTTTTTTTTTTTAAGGGAAAATCTCAGTAATGAAGAATCCTAGACCCCCTCTGGGAAGATCTGGGAACAGCTCAATTTCCTATGGCTATTTTTGAAATGCATGAACAGCAAAGCACTGGAGATGCAATGAGCTCATCATTCAGAACTGGGGAAAGAAATGGTTAATCTGATCCAGAGGGTTTTCTTTCCATATGCCCTACTGAATATGGCTAACAGATCCTCTGAGCAGACAGACTATGGGACACAAATAAACACAGTTTCTGCTGCTGTAGTTTTAGACCCATGTTGCCATGAAAAAATGTCTAAGGATTTAAGGATAATTTTCAGTTGGTTTCATGGTCTGAGCAACACATGCCTGGGAGACTCCATTGTCTGAGCAGTGTAAACCAAGCATATACTATCATACCATAACTATTCCATACCGAGTAATGTATGTCACCTAACTTCTAGTGCTACTGCCTCAGGTTGTCTGCAGGCTTCTTTCAGACTACCTCATTTCTGGCGGCATAAAGTAACGTTTGTGTGACTTCTAGTGGGAATGTAAAAAGGTGTAGCTAACACCTTTCTTGTAGTTGACACCAGTGTCAGGCACTTGGCTGAGCCATACTTTCCTAGTCTTTTGTTCTGTTTTCATGATTTTAGAAAGGTGCCAGCGTATGGGGAGCTCTCAGCTCTGGTTCTCCAAGGGGTGCATGATCCCAGCCGCACCAGGCCTTCAGGGTGCTCCTGCCATAGTTGAGCACTACAGATGTAGCCCTCTAGAGTCAGTTCTCTGTTGAAAAGCTGGGCGACCCACTCATCTCTCTGGTGACTGTTTCTTTTAAAAGTCTATCACAAAGCCTCTTTGAAGTCATCCAGCACATCATAATTACACTCTCCTCATTACACCTGAAGAGATTTAACTGGCTCACAAACCTGAGTATCTGAACTTGAAATTGCATTAAGCAGTTGAACTGTAAAAAGTAAATTTGTGAAGATGTCTGAAATTGCATTAAATAGTTGAACTGTAAAAAGTAAATCTGGGGAGATGTGTCCCATAGCCACTCTGTTAAAGTTTATTATCTCACTACCATCTGATCTACGCAGGACATTGCAGGACACTCATGCACAAGCAGTCCTTTCCTTGGTTCTAAATGATCAATAGCCTCCTAGCTTCCTTCTTAATTCTTTTTTTTTTTTCATTAGCATCAGCATATCTCTAAATTCTACTCACAGATAAATCACTATTCTTCAAATCCAAACAGTTCAGACTGCAGTAAAGATCCTACAGCATTTGGGATTGTTACTGTAGGAAAACACAGCCTTTTCTTTAATGTGTGAAGTGAAGACTCTGAGCTTGTTTTTGTGGTCAGAAAGGGGATGCACCCTGGATTTCAGAAAGTCTTCTGCTATGCATCGGTGGCATCTAAACTATTGCAGAACTAAAACAGGATAGAGTTCTCTTTAACTGTCTAAATTTGGAGGTGGCTTGAGAATGCTAACAAAGGAGGACAGTTACCATCAACTGTTCTTTAATTATAGATCTGCTTGTTCACCTTCCCAAATCCTTCAAACCTTCCAAAAGGAAACAGGAGACATTTGAACTTGAGCACTGCTGCAAACTTCAAAGGCACTGGTTAAGACAGCTTTAAAAAAAAGCAACTCACAATCAGTTCAACACATTTTCTCCCAATGTGCAAAACATTTCATCAGTAAAAATTAAAGAAAAAAAGAACAGAAATCTTCTTCAACAGATAAGGAAGCAGATACACAGAACTAATGAAACTACTGCCTTATCCAAGCTATTTGGCTCTGGTGTGGTTTTTAGTTCTTACAGGGGTACAGATTTCCCAAATTTTTGTAGGGACTTAGCACACATTCTCTCTTTCTCCCTCTTTTTCTACAAATTCTTGCTGCTGAAACAAACCTTCTCAGCATTACAGTTATGGGCAATGCTCTCATCTGACAAACAGTACACCCAAAAACCAAGGCACCTTTTACTTACAAAAAAATAACTATTTTATTCACATGGGCCCCAAACGGTTCATTGCATGCATTTACAGAAGACTCAAAGTACTCCAGAATCCCTCACTTGAAAAAAATGGCAATATGCCATTAGCATAGCAAAAGCTCAGAATCCGTGTTCCTTTTTTAAAATGTCATTACTGGACCAAAGGAAAAATAATGCTTCCATCCCTGGAGCTGTGGTGACATGCCGGGAGGACCAGAAGCAACCAAGGGGTGATTGAAGTCATCTCACTTCCACTTTTTAAGCTCAAAAAGATGCAGTAGTATCTGTCCAGATCTAGTTTGGCAGAAGACACTCTTTGCAGTCTCCTGTATTTGACATGCTACCTTCCCTCCACTGTCCGTGACCTCCCCACACAAGGAACAGAGGCTGACGAGACCCTTGGTGACCACAGCCATATTCCATGTTGTAGCACAGGCGGGTCATGATCACTTGCATCCTGGAGCCAGGAATATGAAGTGTGAAGACAGATCCCAGTTTACCCCAGACCACCACATCAGCTTGGGCCACACGACAAAACTTGAAGCCCAAACTCCAGCATCAGATTTTTACCCACAAAGTCTGAAGGGCTTGTTCTTCCTTCACTTGGAAACGGTATCAGATGTAACTTGTATTATATACATGCTAAATGGCTGTTACCATAAAGAATATTCTAACACGATAGATTTGAACCTGGAAGAGTTTATGCATTTCATCCCACTGTATGCTGTTTCACTTGTTTGTTTCTTTGATAGTATATTTCACCAGTAAAGGATTGTTTTTGTGTCCAGTAGAAAGATACTATATTTATTACCAATAAAAACAGCTTGCATTCCTAAAGGAGAAGAAGAGCTGTTGGTAAGGTCCTTTTGTGCACAGATTATGTTTTGATAAGATAGATCACAGCAGTTCTTATCAAGATCTGTTTGGCAGAGTGGCACACTGATCTCCTTGCAAATGTTTATCTCTTAGAAAACAATTCTGCAAGCAAACAATATGTAAATGGTAGTCTTAATTGAAAGTCTCTTTTTACAAGGCCTTCAGAATATTACAGGTAATTAAAATTGAAACATTTAATTCCAGGAGTATAAAAATATATAGAAAATCCTTTGCTTTGGACACACACCTGTAACTGTATTTTCTGTATGTATATTACATTCAGTAGTTTCATGATTGCTAAACTTAGAAATGTTTGACTTAGTTTAATATATTTTCAGAGAGGTACATTGTAAACCACTCTCTTCCAGTACAATCCTTGAGTTTTTGAGGCCAGAGAAAGGATTTCTCACTTTTAATGCCATAGATTATACATTTTTTAGAGAAAAATTACATATAAATATGCAACACATACACATATAAATATGATGAATCTTATCATTTATATAAAATAAAAACAAACACTAAGATTCAAAGTTTTCATCGCCATCATTAACAGCTTTATTTTCTGAGGTTATTGTCTGAGGGGGAGATTCTGGACTTCAGTGCATAACTGTGGCGGGGTGCACAGGGCAAAGGTTTTGGCTATAACTCAAAGAGGCTTTTCAAGGGCATCGTTCTGAGATGTCTCTGGCTACAATTTTAAGTATATTCACTTGTTTGCTCCTCTGAGCTCATATTTACTGATGAGGCTGTGAATCAAACAGCTGATGACTAATATCAGTGTATTATAACAGCTTTGCTTTCTAGATTTTTTTTCAGCCTGTACTGTTCTGGATGGGAGTAAACCTTCTGAAAGCTGGAGGAGTAACTCAGTTCAGGCAATTATAAGAGAGAGTTAAGCCTTGTCAACCAAACAGTTGAACTAATACCAGCCCCTTTCCAAAACCAGGTCCATGCAACCATCCAAATCAAAGGCATGTGTGGTCAAAAGGATTTCCGTACTTACTGTTTTGCAGAGGGTTGTGCAATGGTGAAGAAACACAGGGAAAAAAAAAAAACACATTAGGAAGTAAAGCCGGAAACTCAAGAACTCACAAAAAGGATTGCAGCAAACAGGGAAGGCTTGGGCCTAGGTACTGCTATTAAAAAATCTCACAAAAAAATCTTTCCCCAGAAAGGAAAACAAAGTTTATATGTCCTATGTAAATAAATAAGGTTATCTTGGAAACATCACCAGTATCACTTCTAAATATTCAGTGCTGGGGGGCATAAGTGTGAAGCAGTTTCCAAGTAAAAACGGGGTGCACCGCTATTTCTTGGTGAAGGCTTGTGGAAACGGGTACCAGACCTATAGCAAGCGGTGAAACAAAGAATCTCAGGATGACAGAGGAATGACACCAAATGAGAGAGAAAATCCACTCTGAGAAAGTGGAGAAAAATGTGTGAGTAAATTGGGAAATAATTCATGCTTTGTAACAGTTATTCAACATGGGGTAGCAATTTACGTTTCATAAACAACCATTGCTTTTTATGAACAGAGGACCACAAAGTACTAACATAATCACCAAAGACCAGAATATTTGTCATGGAGTTTTGAGCAGTTTGAGAGCAATGATGGGCTGAATAAAGGATTAGAAAAACTGTTTCAGCTATAAATCAAAAAGTTATGGATCTGTCTGGAAGGGCACCTGCATCAAGCACTCGACCAATTTCTTCCCTCTTAATTTCCTTCAGCGAGGAGTTACCACATTGTCGCAGCTCAGACAGCACCATACACCTCAGCTGGAGAAACTCCAAATGCTGTCAGCTTTGCTACCGAACTTGAATCATTTATTAGAGCATTGCACAGGAGAATGAGCAAGTGTATGGAAACTCTGCTAAGTTATCCTATTAGATTCTGGTCCAAAGAAATAAAATGAGTTATAGGATACAGCTGGGATAATTATTGTGAATAGGATTTCAGCCTGTCTGTGTCTAAGAACTGTGGAATTAAAGGTTACTAAAAGAATATTAACTAATGAATGTCTGCAATGAAAAGTATTTCAACAAGAACATCCTCTTTACTTTGCACAGATTTTCCACTGGCTCCTGATTTAGAGGACATCGTGCTGCCTGACTAGTCCTGTGCAGATCCCATTTCCATTTTCAGTTATTTTGTAAGAGCAAAAAAATTTAGGAACATAGTGCACCATTACCTATAACCTATTTCAAACCTAGATCTATTCTGTGTGCACCACTTTATGTTACTTCGATGTACATAATTTCAGTGTCTTTTTGCATGTCATTGGTAAGCAGATTTTTAAAAAATCTGATTTTCTTATTCAAACACAATTTCTTCCTTTGTTGGAATATTAAAAAAAAAGATACGAAGGTGGAAGTAAAATTGAGTATACTTTTTGGTATAAAGACACCTCTAGGTGTTCATTTTATAGGGATGTAAGCAGTGCTAAACCTATGACTGCTAGGCTTACTAAAGTCATTTTATATATTCATTTTAATTCTCTCTTTCACAAAACTCTCCCCTTAGTGATGAAAGATTTCACTGATGGGTATTAAAATATCATACTGTTATTCAGCAGATAGCCCATAAGAAGACCTTCATGCCATTATGGCTTCAAATGGGATTTGTACCTCTCTGTTTCCATGTAATGTCATATTTAACTTACAGATCTTTTGTTAAATTCCGGTTGAATGCTTATTTTAGCACAGTTTCTCTTTTCTCCAGCTGTGCTGTGTCAAAGACTAATTCTAGGAAGTGAAGAACACGGGGCAAATCTCACTGAAATTATTAGTATTTGTGTTTGTCAAGTGCATCTAAATCTTTCTATTGTTCTATCGTCTCCGGTATATTTCCAGAGAAAATATTAAAGTGTAACCCTTTGCTAAAAATTGAACTTGTAATGTGGACTCCTCTCAGCTTTGCAAAAGTTAATTTCCAGAACAAGAGTATAAAAATGTATAGAAACAGATTTTTGTGGAATTAACCAGAACTCAATATCATTAATCTCAGTCTAGAGTTACAGTTTTCAGTTTAAGACTACTTCAGTAAAATAATAGACATTTAAAAAGAAAGGAAAAGCAGAACACAGCATCCACCTTAAACTGGTGAGTCACTACAGATTTGTGTGTTCAACGTGACTGGTTTTTTTTTCCCTGGTTTTTTTTTCCTGTTTTTTTTAGCTAAAACGTATTTACATATTTCACCTAGAACTAGAAATTCTCGTAGAAAACTCAGCTAAAGAAAAGTACTTAATAAATATTCTCACCCTCAGAGCCAAATTTTTCTATATCACAAGTTCAGTCAATACCACAAGCTCAGCTTTCACATCATACTTGGGACCTATTTTAGGAGAGGATTTATCAAATGGTAAATATGTATATTGCTAATGTTTGGCCAATGTAAATGCCACTTTACCAACATTCATTTATTTGAATGATGAGATCAGGAGTCTTATTTCTTTAATTAAACAAATTCAGAAATACTGCAGTAATGCGTAAGTCTGTTGAAAAATTTAAAGTAGCTTACAGTTTCGGGTTTCTTGAATGGTCATGGAAAAAGAATAATTGATACTAAATGATCATATAATAAAAATAAATATATGTTAGTTACAAAATAAACCAGCTTTCTGATTCCTGTGTTCCATACAAATAGAAATGTAGTCTTTTATGAGCAACTGCCAAAAGAGCCATGAAAGTGCTATGCTTCCTCTGTAGACACAAAATTGGTAAGTGTAAAATGTTCATATGATCTGGGAGGACAGAGTCACAGAGATAGTACTCTATGGTCAGCTAGAGTGAAAATACTAGCAATTATTTTTTTTTAAAGAAGAGAAAAATGTGAAAGCCATTGACAGAATTATTATATCAAACTAAATTACATTTGAATGTGTCTTAGCTTATCTCACATCTTTTTTACCATGGATAATAATTCTAAAACAGCTAAAAGTAAGTGGTGTGACTTTCAGGTATATTATACAGTGTATCAAAGATGCCCATGTTAATGCTTGCCATACAATCACAGCTGTTAGTTTCTTTTAGTAGTATTTTGAAGACTCTCATTCACTTCCAGTCCCAATACAAGCTCCCCCCACCCCATTAGCGTCCTCTCCTTCTTCGCTGGTTCTTACTGGGGGGCTTCAGGAGGCTCTCTCGATATCTTGTATTTGTGTGAAACAGTCGGACCATTTCATGGTCTTTGTTATCCAATACTCTGGGCAGAAAGAGAGAGGATTTCTGTGTCCTGCGAGTTTTAAAGCCCCTCCTGGGTCGTCCTTTCCCATTGATTGAGACATACCAGAGTCTCTCTGCACTGGCTTTGCGCTTCGTGCTGGCTCCGTTAGGTACAGTCCGGTACAGACGGGATGCGTAGGTGTTGTAACCCAGCTCATGGATCCTCTCCACAAACTCACACTCTGTGTTATAATTCTCCTGGAAAGCAAACACGGCAAAGATTAAGAAAGGCTATTCAGGCCATAGCTCTCTTTTACCTCAAACGGATTGGACTAAAGTCATATGCAAGACTCGGCTCAGTTTTAGGCAAAGTGCAGCAACAAGTGATAAGAAAACCTTGGAGAAGTGCTACCAAAGGTAGCTCTTCCTCCCTCAGAAGAGCTGGGCCTGAGCTGCAGTGTGGTGAGGAGCCCGCTGCCACCAGCAGGAGAGTACTCCGTGGGTCAGAAACAAAGAGGCCAACAAAAAATTTGAAAACAAAAAATGGCATGTGAGTAGGAATTAACAGCTCCTCTGGTTGTTCAGCTGTAAATTTAATTTGTTTGTGCTTACAGGCCTAAATATGCCTGTAAGCCGCCGGGTGGATGATTTAATTGCGGCCTACCAAACTTTGTCATTAAAAAGGGAAAATCCTGTAGCTGAATATATAATGTGACACTTTAATTGGTATATTAGTAGCTAAATACACCTGTGGTCTGTTATAACCATTTTATTGCAATGTTTTGAGCTGTAAACAACGTGTTTATGAAACTTCTTTGCTCACTTCAGCACAACAAAATGAAAACACCTTGCCCACCTGTGTGTTCCTCCAAAATGCCAGGCTGCTCCTTTAACACAAACTGTAAGGGAGAGTACGTACCCATCCCGAGGGCTCACATTTTACATGATCTATCAAAACTTTCCAACTTTCCTCATGTTCTCAACTGAGAGAAAACAGTGTGTGAGAGCCTTGCATGAGGAACTCCTTCCTCCTCTCTGGGAGCAGTAGAAGCAGTACAAATAAAGGACATCCCACATTGTACATCTTTTTCTCAACTACTGAATTGTCTTTGCTCTATCTGTGAGATAAAGACATCAGTATCTAACATTTAAGGCACGGAGGCAGAAGGGAACTGCTATCATGGTCTTTATGGAGGTTTACCTTTAGAAATGCCTCTGAGGACTTGGAGAGGACACAGGTGGCCAGGCCGGGGCCAGAAAAGCCATAGGCTCCATTAGCAACATGTCTTTAATGCTGTTCGCTCACCAGAAATGCTGATAGGCATTTAACAAGATTTTAAAAGACTCCACATGTCTCAGTTTCACAGCTGTAAAACGGAAGTGCCCTTCCTTGCGAGGACAAC
Organism: Anser brachyrhynchus; assembly: GCF_964034855.1. Lineage (NCBI taxonomy): Eukaryota > Metazoa > Chordata > Aves > Anseriformes > Anatidae > Anser > Anser brachyrhynchus. Next base: position 18,358,256 of record NC_137699.1, on the reverse strand, counting down.
ATTTTGCACATGCTGTGGTGCTGGAGCCCATGCAAGTACCATATGTGGGTAGATTTCTGTTGCTGTCTGCCTCAGATCTGGCTGTAGAGGATTTATCACGGAAGATAAACTTCAAGGATTATCACAATGTACTAAGGACACAAAGGAGTTCTGCAGATTCAACAAACTTATTTTATTGACATGGGGAAATTGGTGAATCAAGGGATAACTGAGTTACACCAGTACCATTTCATAAAATGCTCCCTGTATCATTATCCCCAAAGAAATCAGACTTATTTGAAACCGGGAGCTTGCACAAGTTCCTGTCACAGTAACATCCATGAAGTAGTCAGCCAGTTTTTCTAGGCAAGCAAACCCAGGACGTTTCTCCTGAGCTTAGCCCTCACCCTTTACTTGTCCTGTGAAAAAAGCTGGAATTCAATAGCTGTGCCTGAATTGTCCCTCCAGTTCTGAAACAGTCTGTCTCAAACTTGAGCTGGACACCCATATTTAATTACAATATTAACTGGAGGCATAGCAGTGGTCAGCCTTAACTCTGGCACAGCAAAGATAGTATGTCCTCATTCCACCTCAGCTGCACTTTCCTTTGCCAAAATTGTTTGTTGCCTGGTGCTCTGTACCAGCAGAGAACCTTCATCTTTACAAAGGGGCCCTTTAATTAGTGAGCATCATGAGACACATTCCAGAATCTGGTTCGCAAACACTATCAGGATGACACTCTTGAGAAGGAGGAGTAAAATACATTAGAACAGGGGAGGTGACTGAGTTGATTGTGTTACCTAAGTTGCATTCACAAGGAAAAATCCCATGTGTCTTGAGAATGCATTATGTCACTCAAATCAATAGAATTACATAAAATGACTATTTGGAGGAAGAAGACTTCACATAGCCATACTTTACCCTATTCAAATCTGCTTTCCTACCACAGGATTCCTGGAGAAACTGCACAGTATGGTTGTTACACAGTGGCAGATCACAAGATTGCTGGGGAAGTAATCAAAGACGCTGGAAGAAATTCAAGTAGGTAGGTAATACATATAGTGTACACACTGGCTAATAGGCCTTTGTAAGTGCCTGAGTGTAGAGAAGTCTAAGCTAAAATATTTTATTCACGGAGGGGGAATACTGTCTGGGCTGAGAGGGCAAGACTCCCACTAATAACAGCAGAGCCCAGATATTACCTCAAAGATCGAGACAAAAGTTAAAGGAGTAGAATAAGGTGTTTATTTTCACCTTTATGTTCTTATACCTTCTCATACTTCCTTTCCTTGCTATAGCCCTGCCTTTTAGTCCCTGTGAATTCTTTCTCTGTCCAGCCAAATGCTCTGTGAGGAGAAACTCCTGTCAGTAGGTTGGTTTCCTGTAACAGAGATGCTCAATTGTTTCTGGATAATCTTCAACATTTATATCCCCTGCCAGTGTCCAATACCCATAGTGAATATGAGAGCATTTTGAATAGAGATGGGTATTCTGCACCACAAAGGCTGGCTCCTGAGGTCTTTATCAGTACACAAAATTGCCCAGAACTTTGGCCACATGAAGTACCTTTGCTGAATACATTATTCTGCTTTTGTCTGTACAGGCAGTATGAAAGTAATAATATAGCTTCTTTCTACTTTGTAAAGTACACTGATCAGGTTGCCTGTAACAATTCCAGATAGAAATCTGTTATAACAAAATATATTTTTATATTTATATGTTATAAAAATGTTATAGGAAAAATGAGAAAGATTTAAATCTTTTCTCTATAAACATTCATTTAAAAGAAATCAGTGCTCTCCACCGGACCTGTTCTCCCCACAGGAACTGACAGGCATATGCCAGAGGCTTAACTGAAACTTACCGACGCATAAAGTCTGCCCCTTTTGTTCATGGCCAGGTATCTGCCAGAGAACAGGCCCTTGATGGCAACGATCCCAACATCAACAGCTGTTATTTCAAGGATACCTAGAAACAGAAACAATTGTGAGATTTCTTGTTGTTCCCCATCACATGCAGTTTTCTGAGATCTGTTTGAATGACTGCTTACCTGCAGAGTATGATTTCATAGCTATCACCTGCTCACATCACAATCATACTGCAACCGTATGAACAAAACAAGACTATTATTTGAAACAATGTAAAACAACAAGGATGTTGGAATTGTTTGAGATAATCTCAACAATAAATCCCTTAGATGTCTGATTGAGATTGAACTCTTTCAAAAATGAAAAAGATCTGACACTGAACTACAGGTTCGCTTAATCCTATATGTATATAAGAAAGTTTAAATCCTCTTTAATGCTTAGGAACACAAGAGCTCTTGACTTATTGAAACCAGTCACAAAGCGGTCCATTTCAGGACAAAGCCCTTGCTGAGGTCTCCAGAGGGTAAAACAGAGCATTTCAGAGCCACGTATACAATTGTGAAAGGAACTTGCCAGTTAGGAGGTCAGTGTAGCCCTCCAGACAAGGACATTATGACTGTCTGAGCCAAGTTAAAAGGCAGGAGATGTTTCAGGCCATCAAAGATGGGGTCTCAAACACTAGAAGGGTATCACAGATAGCCTTGGCACAATACCTGCCAAAATGTTTATGTCCAGCCAACCATGCCACCATGCTGACGGTGGCACAAGTGGCTCGGGCGCCGTGCTGTAAGCGCAGGGCTCTCTGGCTCAAACTCTGCTCTCAGTCCAGCAGCTGTGGGGTGATGCGGCTGGGTACCGGCGGTGAGCCTGGCACCCAAACCCACTGCTGCCTTTGGGTAATGCTAAAGCAGAGCCGGGCGCCTGTCCCACTTGCAGAGCTGCATTGCTGGCCCAACCACGTCTGTGAGAGTTGGGCTGAGTTGGGTACAGCTGTTTTGAATCAGCCACCGGTTCGCCGCTGAAGGATGTCTCCTCTGGGCTTTGATAGCGAGGGGGTTTTCCTCTAGGAAATAGTGGTTTTCCTTTATGGACTTCAGACAGATCCCGGAGGTCTCCGTGTCTCTGCGTGCCGTCACCAGCCGGGATTTACGCTTCCTGGGGCGGCGGGGCCGGGTGCGGGGGCTCCCGGGGCTCCCCCGGGGCAGCGGGGCGCTGAGCCCCGCTCTCCTCCCTCCCCAAAGCCCCCCCAAAAAGCCCCCCGCTCCCGACGGATCCCGTTTCAGCTCAATTACCACCGATCCCCTGCACATGTCGGAGGGGGCAGATGTGGTTCAGCCCAGGGGGAGCCCCTCGGGAGACAGGCAAGCCGGGGAGGGACGAGGGCAGCCTGCAGCCCGCCGAGGGGGGCGGCGGGGCTCAGCACCGGGCTCACGGACGGGACTGGGGACCCCCGGCAGGATGCGGAGAGAGCAGGGCTGGGGTGTCCCGCAGGGACCGAGCCCCTCCGCCGCAGCCGGGGTGCCGCCGGGCAGAGGGAGGAAGAGGAGGAGAGGAAGAGGAGGAGGAGCGGGAGCAGCCCTGTCCCGCTGCGGGCCCGGCACCGGCATCGCCTCCGTCCCTGCCGCAACTGGTCCTGGCGGACGGCCCCCTCCCCGCTCGGCCCTGCCCGGGGAAAGGTGCGCCCGGTACTCACTGAAGACGCTGTTCTTCTCCAGGGTGCCGTTGATCTTGCCGTTGGGGTGGACCTGCAGGTGGTACTTGGTGGCACAGAAGAGCTTCCTGCGCCTGGGCGCTCCCCCCAGGTGCTCGTAGACGCCGCCGCGGCCCCCCGCATCCCGGCGCGGTCGGGGGTCGCCTGGGGAGGCTCCGGCCGGGCCCGGGGCGCACGGCTGCTGCCACAGGCTCAGGAGCAAGATCCAAATTACGAGCATTGTGGCATGATGGCCGCGGCGAGCAGTCTGCTGGGGCGACGGAGGCTTGGAGCGAGCGGCATCGGGGGTCCCATCAGGGACGTCTCGCTAGCGGCACGCCGGGCTGGCGAAGCGCGCTCCGGTCCGGGTGGCGAAGCATCGGCGAGTTCCTATCGGCCTCGCTCCGGCCCTTTTATCTGTCTCAGATTTACTTAAATCAATAGACATCGGCAAAGGCCACCGAGGAGTCCCAGCTGTTTGTATTAGATGGAGCTGCCGCGATGAGCCTTCTCCTTGGGTTTCCAGCTAGCCAGACGGCACGCATGAGAGACCGGGAGCAGGAGGAGGGGGGAGAGGGAGAGACCCACTGAAATTCGGCAGGAGACCGCGGGGAAAATAGCTGGTCGGCAGAGCATAGAAATAAAAGCCGCTTCCTGCAACAATAGCCCGATCTGCGACCAATTGATACAAAGCAGAGGAGGCAAAAGGTATCGGGCTCGTGTGAACTCCCAGAGTGCAGCGTGGATAAAATTACACACACGCAGCATCTCTTCCCGGCGCGCCGCACGCACCCCCCCACGCTCACACCCCCGCCGGGGGGGGCTGCGGCCGCCGCCCTCCGCCCCGCGCATCCCCCGCGGGGCTCCGCCGCCCCCTGCCCAGCCCGGTGTACCGGTGCCCGGCGCAGGCGGCCTCGGAAAAAGCGCACGTTAAACGCAGGAGCCGCGGAGAGGGGCTCAGCGCCCGGCTGCTCGGGGGGCTCACGGTGGGAGAGCGTTTTAGTGGGGTCAGGGACCCTCTGTCCCCCCCCCCCCCCCCCGCTTTGCCCCCGGTGTTGAAACCAAGCAGTTATTACTAAATCGGTCGGTTCACGGCTACAAGTAACACCCGTTATTTAGGCAGGTCTTCAGGATACAGTCGTTTCCAAATTAGCTTGGACAAAGTAGGGCCCGGCCGGAAAGCAAAAAGTTGTCGTATACGTCCTCGGATGCATTTGCAAGAAGCTGGAGCTAATCCTTTTTCTTAACTTTGGTGCCTGGTAAGTCTCATTAGCTGTAGCAGATCTGCACTCGCTACCATGTAGCTTCACACAACTGCCTACGCTTTCATAATATGATGGAGCTACCTATAAATAAATATAAAGGGAGGCAAAAGGTTCAACAACTCAGTGAATTACGCTGCCCCTGTGTGTTACTCAAAGGCAGCTCGTTAATTAGATTTGCATCTGAAACAGGCAGTAGGAGTTTGGGGAAGTGTTTCAGAGATAATTAGTATTAATGTGCTCGAAGGGCACACAAATACACCTTTGAAGTGAGTCACGACAGAATTCAAACGTTTGACCTTGATCGATATAATTTTTTTTTCCCCAGTATCGGTGAACATGTAGAGGTCTATAAAGTATTTTTTAAAGGGCATTCCTACGTAGAGCAGGAGGATTTTCTTACACGTTAAAAAAGGAAGCTTTTACTAGTGGGAAAATAAGCGAAGGGATACGACCTTTCCTTAAAAGCAACTCAGGAGGACGAAAAGGTCTCGAAGCTACTCCCTATTTTAAGCTGTGCTTAATATTTAGTAGTTCTCCAAGGCTAAAAGGCTTTTCATTATACAGCCGTCTGGAATAAAAGGAAACACATAAAAAACCCACAAGCACCCCTCTCCGCCATTACCACCCCTTCCTCCCCCTTTTCTTCTCCACCAGTTAAGCCCTAGCCTCACAAGGCGAGTTTGATCTGGGGATGATAAATGTTTGTACAATTAATTCTTTATTGCTGTTTTTTCTGCAGTGCCACTTCCAGGCACTAATGCAGTTCCAGCACGTTTAAGTAAAAGTAAACGGTTAGGAATTAAAATAATTAAAGCACCGGGTCTGGTTAAAAATAAGTAAATAATAATAAAAAAATAAAACGGAACAGGGCAGGACCCTGCTCTTGCAGTGCATGAGGGGGGGATGCTCTTATGCGGGCCAAACCCGCCAGCCCCTCCCGAAATGACCTTCGGGGGGCTTGCCTTTGGGGGCCATTTCGGCCCCCAGCTAGCCCGGGGCGCCCCGTGCATCGCCCCGTCCGTGCGCAGCTGACATTTGACGGGTCGGGGTTTGCGGGGAGTTTTTCATCAGCTCTCGGAAAAAAACCAAGCCCGCAAGATCCTTCCCACAGCCCCCCCCGCCTCCCACCGCAATAATAAACCAAAAAGACTAGTGGGTGGAAGAGTAACACGTTAATGACTTTTGCTCAAATTGCTTCCATCTTGATCACATTTTCATAATTAGCACCATCATCTACAAATCTTTCCGCCCTGGGCATCTAACACAGACGGGCTTCCCAAGCGATGTGTATTCTACTTATTAGGGAGGGGAACACTTATAGGTCTGTCATTAATGGTTCCCTTTCAAATGAAATGAATACGACCTCCAGTGAAATATCAAAGGGCTGTAGCTACCTCGTCTCACTTGGTACAACACTGAATAGCGAGCAACCTTAAGTCGTTTTGCTCTAGTCAGACATCTATACAATAAAACATAAGCCCGCTCTTGTATATTTTAAGTTGTCTGGTGACCATTTCTGAAAACAAAAAGGGTCCCTTTGATGTGGTCTAATTCTATCAGAGGGTGGGACGTCAGATGTGGTCTACCGATCCTTTCTGGAAATATTTTTAATTATGCCCCAAAGCTTCTTGTAGCCCCAGAGTAATAATCAGAGAGCAGTTTAAGTCTGTTACTTAGTGTGGAGGGGAGAATAGGCTCTAGACCGTATGTAACTAAGTTAGAATTACTACCTATAATGATCTATTAATTCGCTTGAAATGTGTAACTCTAAATAGAACATGCTAGGTATCTATTATTCCTTATGCTTGATCCTGCTAACGGGATATTTCTAAGCTTTCTTATGGTTAAGCCATAAAGGCAGCATTTCCCCTGCAAGTCATAGGGTAACAGTGAGCATTTGAGACAGATGTTTGTATTCTTACAGCGTGCTTCTACTCCAGAGCACGCAGGGCACTTGTGTTAGCTGATCGCCCTTGGTATAGGAAGGGTGGTATATTCCGATATACACGTTCAAGAGCTTTGTGACAAAGCAGTGCATATTTCTATTCGGGTATTGCATAAAAGTAAACCTTGAAAAACAATGTAAAAATTTTGAAAGCTCCTCTCCAGAGGGGAAAACAAACAAACAAACAAACAAACTAGCCAAGTTTTTGCAATGAATCGGCTGTAAAAGTGCCGTGATTCCGGACGAGCTCTTCCTACGCGGTCCAACGCCGCCGCTCCCTCAGCTCGCTGCCCGGCTGAGATTTACGGGCTGCCCTGCTCTAACGAGAGGGAAGTCGCAATTTGTAGAGTAATAAATACCGATGCGGTGGGTGGAGCCCCCAGCAGAAAAATCGCCCTCCTTCACCAATTAAAAATCCATCCTAGCTCCAACGTGGACCGTGGGAAGGTCTCAAGGAAAACAGCCTTGGTGATGATTAGGTGTTTGAGCTAATGCCATCTTCTGAACGTAACTTTTCTGCCTGCTTCACTTTGCTTACACCTGCTGCTACTGATGTTGGACAGAGGTTATAAAATTCAGTTGTTTTTGTTCAGCTATACTTTGTTTTCTTTGTGGCTTCCCAGTGAGGTTATTCTGCACCCTGTGAACAATATAATCTTGTTTAAATGACTTTCCAGACCACACAGCATCACATTACCCACCTTTATACGTGTAAGCAATATTGTTTATTGGATCGTACACCCTTAACTCCCGAAAAGCAGGAGAGAGTGGAGGAGGAGAGCTCTGGGCAGTAACTTCACAGCTTCCAAAGTTTATGATGCTTTTTCAGGTGAAGAAAGTAAGATTTAGGTCATTTCAAAGGTAAATAGACACAAAGACCTCTCTGAAGGAAACATTAAATACGTAACAGGCATGCCATCAGTTCCCTCTTTATGTTTTTCATTTTCGTAGTTACTTGTTATGCTTTTATGTAAAATCAGTCTGAGGTCTTCAGATTTAGGATGGTACAGTTCATTCTATACTTGCAATGTGAACCATTGCTATATTACACTTCAGACAATAAATTCATTTAGAACTTATAAGCCTCCATACTTAGGTTAAAGGCATGTGTGGTTGACTGATATCATTGTGATCTGTTAACTCATCTGTTATATGTATGCATTTAAAATGATTATCATTAATTAAATATTACTTGAAATTACTTAAATCATTATTACTTATTATTATTTAAAATTATTACTATTATTATTATTGTTTACAGTCTATAGATTATTCATATCGACATGCAAATGTCTAAGTTCCTTACTCTAGAAAATTTCAGTTACAGTCAGCAAGAGTTTCCTTGGCTGAGGACTGAGGGATTAATCCTTCATTCAAAGTCCATGAATTCACTAAGAGCCTTTTATTTACTGCATGTGAATTTGGATCAGGCCCAATCTTATTACTAGAAAAATTATTTTCCCCTGTTCTAAGATAATCTCTTAATGGTTTATTGAATGAAAATATTCAAAACAATGAATGCAGAAACATTAAGCAAAAATTTCATTCTCTTTCTTTGCTCTGTTGCTTACGCCTTTTCAATACAAGAAAGAAAAGAAACAGTAGACAGAAATGTAACACTACCGAAACATGTGCCATGGTACAGTTCAGACAACTGTCATATGGTTTGTAAAGATTTGTGGTAGGCTCAAACAGTGCTACAATAGGGATATTCAGACCATACAGAACTGCAAATTGTAGCCATGAAAATAACTGAACACAAGGCATGTAGAGAAGTCTAGAAGAGGAGTGTGAAAACAATAGAAATGTAATTTGTTGATAACATGGGGACCAGATTTGTACCCCTGCTTCACACTTCTGATACCTCATTCATCATTTAATAGTCTGAGCTCCTGGAAAATCTTTGCTTTTTTTTTTTGGTAACTCAGCGAGTGTTTTTGAAATTGGCTTCAAAGCATTTCTTTAGATTTACAGGGAAGTGTGGTGTAACTGAGAAAAGTATCTGGCCCATATCCATTATGTAATTGTGCTTCGTGCCTGAAGGGCCTGCTATTCAGATAAATCTCCTACTACTTTTAGAATCTATCCCCCTGTTACTTTGACAATCAGAGGCTTGTTATGATCTCTCTGAGCCCTGTAAATCTTTGGGAATTGAGTTACCTGAAGATAAAAGATTTCTCTTTCTCCAAGCTGTGGTTGGATCAACACTTTGCAAAGTCAGATGACAGGCATAGGGGTCAGGCTCAGGTTGGGCCTGGGCTGTTCAAGCACTGGGGATAAAAACAGAAGGTAGCTGCCTTAGGGAAATCCCACGTGCATAAACGTACGTCCCTGAAAGAGAAAACCTAGTGTCAGGAATTAACTACTCTGTATGTAAGACTAGTAAATGTTGCTTTTAAGCTTTCCTGGTTTTAGAAAAGACTACTTCAGAACAAGGTTTACATCATCATATGACTGGGGTTTTCCCAAAAAATCCCATTCATGGTTACAGGTTGTCCCAAGGTGGTAATGATGTGAAGTATCTTGAGGATGTTTTGCCTAGATCAAGGGACCAAAAAGAGGGCCAAAGAGGCAGGAGAAAAACAGGCAAGGAAAGAAATCAGAGTTATTTTTTTCCCCTTCTGGTCTCTGCTGTGGTCACCAGGAGGTCTGTGGATGGGGAGAACACTGGACCAGGCCCTAGAGCTTACCCAAGCCAGCAGAACAGTGGCCTCCACTCAATACTGTGCAGCCCATACTTGTCCTGCAGACTCCCTCTTCAGGGAATGACTGAAGGTCTCTCAAGCTGGATCTGGAACTCGCTGTAGGAAATTATTTGCTGAGGAAAACACGTGGCCTTTCTTTCTAACTATTTTTCTCCCTATTTTGTGGAAGCAGAAGTCCTACTGCTTAAATCCTTCTGACCAACAGTGCATACAAATAGAAATTAATCTTTTATTTCAATTCTGCATCCCCCTGTCTTCCTTTGGGAAATTTACACTCTTCATCTGGCACTTCAGCACTGATATTTCAAGAGATATCGTCTCCTGAGCAGCTGCTGGGCTTAGCAGTACAGCTACCACACTGAGCTCCCTTTTTCTATGACATTTCAGCATTGCTCCCTGGGGTGCTGGGTGTCTAAGCATCAAACCCTCTCTGCTGGCTTCTCCTGCAACCCCATCAGCCCCTGCTCCCCTCCGGCCCCTGCTGCTCTGTCTTGAGTAATTCTGATTTATATGGGAATACTAAAAGGAAATTCAGTTATCAATGGAGGCAATGGAGGAAAATATCACTTTTGTCCTTCTTCAGATGAAACTGATTATTACTGTAGCCTTCTCAATTAATTAGGTTATTAATCAAGTGATCAATACCATGTTCTAGACATCCTATATCTGAGGCAGTGCATCTAAGAAGGTCTTAAGACAAGATCAAGACAATTTGGGTCTCCCGTTTCAACCCAGTTTGACAAGTGGGTAAGGCTGTCAGAGCTCCTAGATCTGAGAGTATATTCTTCACCTGTAACATAATGAGGGAAGCTTAATAATTAAATAGCGTGTTACCTTAGTGCACTTTCTAATCTGAGAGACTTCTATTACTTGTTTTGTCCTCAGAAAAATCACATAGAAACAATGACCCAAATTATCAAGGTGTTAACCAAAAGAAATAAAAGATATTCCTGAATAATCTTAGAAGGAAGCTATAGACATGATTCGTGATTGATGACAGCAATGGACTGAAATGGACTGAGGACTGCCTGCGACACATGGTGTTACAAATCCAAAGGGAAGACCTACAACTCTTTTTCACTACTTGTAGCTTTTGGTATAAATTAGTGATTATTAGTTCCACTGGAATATTTTCATGCTGAAGAGGGCTTTTTTTGGTAGCATCATGTAAGCATCAGGTATGTGAAATCTTGGTAACACCAATATCTACAGCCAAATTCCAGATGGCTGGAAGTCACAAGTGAGTTTGTAATGGACATTTCTTTCAGTACTATTTTGGCAGTATATTTGCCAACATTATTTTATACATCTTTAACCCTTACTGCCAATTCTCACCTCTCTTCACTGTTTTCTTTCAGAGACTCTTCTCACTGGGAAATGCCATACAGTCTCCTCTTTCTTCTAGATGAGATGTCTGATAAGGACAGGCGAGTTTCTATTTCATTATGTCTGAATATGCCCTGCATCAGCGAGTTACATCTCATAAATGTGGCATCTTCGATGTCTTTACTGAGGCCTTTTTTCGGGCAGGTATGTATGAACCAGAATTTTTCTTTTGGCTCATTTTAAAGTATTGATGTATCTTGCAGAGGTAGTTCCTTAGTGAATGGTGACCATCTACAGGAGACTATATAAGTATTTAGTTATATTTTGACAACCAAAAGAATCTGCTTTCTCAAAAGGGTGTTCCTTACTGCCACGAATCTCCCCTATGAAATCCAGTTATTTGCCTTAGTAATCTATTTCAAAAATAAAAATAAATTTCCAGAGCTGTTCCTGTATAATTTCTCACAAACCATGCATGGAAAATTGTTTGAGTCCTAGTCAAACAAATCCTTCAGCTACTTCTGATTTTATTTATTTATTTATTTATTTATTTATTTATTTATTTTCTCAGAGGCATCTGAGACTTTTACTTGTCCACAGCTGCAGTTAGCAACAGAGAAGAAAAGCAGCCTCTGTTTTGGATGCGCCTCTTTCAATCCAACCCCACCATTTGCTGTGTTGATGACTCTTGCTTTAAGACTACAATAAGGACCTCACTAGGATCATTTCCCAATCCTAAACTGTAGAACAATCTAAATATTACTGGAACCTAGATGAGTCTCTGATTGTAATGGACATTTAACCACAGAAAGTCAAAATACATCAGGAATTTCTTTAGCAGAGGTTATGCATCCTTTTTTTTTTGTTTGCTTGTATTAAATCTTTGCAGAAGGCCATGTATTTCCTTTTCCAGAAAAGCAAAGAATCTTACTGAAATATCTGGAAATTACCTACCATAAACAGATCGTCCAAGAAGCAACAGTCTTTGCAGAATTTCTCTGCTGGATATGTTCACCAGAGACTGCAGTGTCACTCATAACCCTTACTCTTTACATCATCAGGTCTTTAGCAGACATACTCTTCCAGACTAAGGCTAGCTGTTTTTCAGTAGATTAGTTGACAGAGCTTTTCAGTAGATTAGCTGCAGGAATCCAAAGAAAACCAGATACACAAACAAAGTGTGACCTCCAAACCAGTCTGGTAAACCAGGTAGCAGTGTTACTCTTGTCTCCAGGTCAAGCTGGAGCTTGAGGTTCATGTCCCGGGAACATGGACTGTTGAGGTTCATGTTCCAGGAACCTTTTGCCTCCTGCCCCAGTCTGACACTTCATCATTGTGCTCCAGGGTGGGACAGTTCAGAGACATATTCACCAGTGGTACCATTTCCCCTCAAGGCAGTGAAAAGGTACATACCATTTTCAGTCTACTATTCAATCCAATTCAGCCTAGGTATTAAATACCCAAGCCACATTCATTCCTGGGTAAGAGGAAAGTAAGCAGGGTAAGCAGGGGAAGTACACAAAGGTGTCTTCTTCTCCCTGTGTGCTCTTGCCTTCTCTCATCCTCTGCCACTCAGGAGGATAAAAGTGATGCCCAGCTAGGCTTGTGCCTACTCTCATTCTTCATTGACACCTCAGACTTAATTACTTTGCTATTCTGAGAACCAGCAGGGCTGGTCAGCCCGTGCCTTTCCCCCTTGCCTCTCCACTGCCTGTCCACATGGTGCATGTCACAGCAAGTGTCCTCCGTTCCAGCCACCCATGTCAGGCCACCTCATGAGCCCTCCTGGGCTAGTGAAGATTGTAATTTCCCAAATGAGCTGGATGCAGCCTCTGTCACTTGCACCCTCCACTAGTTAAGGAATGGGACAATTTGTTTATAACCTATAACAAGGTTTTCTTACCTTTATATAATGTTTGAAAGTTAATAATTGCTGGGAGTGATCTGCAGCAGATAGACATTCAGAGAGCTTCCCCTAAAATAAATCAGTGAAGTTATTGCCGGACAAACATCTGGACTAGAGGAGAATAGTGGGTTTCGTAATCACCTGAATCTTATGGAAGAAGAATGCAAGTAGTTGTAGAGATTTGTTTATTTGCTTCTGTCTTAAATTTTGAGTTTTCAAATATACATATTTTTTCAGGTCACTCATTAAAATCTTTTTTCTTAGGAAGAAAGATGCCCACCCCTGAACAGACCAACGCAGACAGAGACACACACATGCACACATGCACACCTGCATCCCCTAACCAAATGTAACGCCTGAACTTGCAAACCCTTTGTCATGAAAGTAATCTTTATTCACGTGAGCAACCCCGCAGGACTATTCATGCAATGGAGAATTACTCACATGAGTAAAACTTTGCAGGATCAGGTCCTGGATCTAACAACAGCATTTTAATTACAGACAATCCCCAAGCAATGTGTACAAAAGAGTTTTTTCCTGGACAATAACAAAGGTTATTAGCCTGTTCTTTTTTCCCCTTCTTGCTCTTTGGTTTAAAAGGAGGCACCAATAATCCAAACCAAATAAAACTGACCTTTGAACCTTTTCTGCTGTACTTTTTCTCATGCCATGATTTCTTTAGTGTGTTAGTGATCTGAAGGCTCGTTCTGGGCTACAGCCACTTTCCCAGACAGGACTGCCTTTCGTCCCCTGACAAATCACTGCTGAGCCCCTTTTGTCCTGCACCACTTTGATCTCACCTGCCTGTCAGGAAAAAAAGAACTCCCGTACAGTCAGAATGCATTGCAAACAAATTGGCAACCATTTCATTCCCATACACCATTTCAACAAAGATCAAGGTAGAGATAGAGAATTTTTAACCCTTTCATTGACCTGGAGAACCAAGGAGGATTGTTCGATTATGGTGGAATGATAAGATAATTTCTTAAGGAATTGGAGGGTAAAAAAGAAAACAAAACAAAACAGAAAAACAACAACCCTCTGTGGATCATAACTGTGTGTCATATTAGCTGTCAAATACGAAGGAGTTATCGCATGGTGGGCAGCGATATGTTCAGATACAAGTTTTGTAGAAGATCACTTCCTTTCAATGGACAGCTGCTTATGCATAAACTAAAGAAACATAATAGGTATTCTCCAATGTGAATGAAATTAATCCTATTGTAAATAGCCATTGGAGTATTTAATGGGCTATCCGAAGCCTTTCCAATATACAAACTCAGACTTAGCCATAGGTGAGTTTCTCTCCCAGTTTAATCTCTGTAATCATTTTTTTTTGGGGGGTGTGGGGGGGAGAGGGGGTGTGGTAATTTTAGAGTTCCTCGTCACATAAAGTTTAAAAAAGGGACTATGTAACAATTTTAAAGTAACTGAATGCTTGGCAGTGACTTACCAAGATCTGTGTATTTCAGTCTGTGATATTAAAGGTATCCAGTCCTTTGCTGGGTCAGTTACAATGAGGCTACAAGGCCAGTCCTGCTCCCAACGGGTCACACTTTGTCTATTTTTTTAAAGGCAAAATTTTCTACTATCTCCAATGAACAAATATTAGCATAACCATAGGTGCATTCCAGCTGTTTACCATTTATCTGAACCCAATTATTACCACGTGCCAGCCTTCTGCCCTCTTTCCACGGTAGTAGCCCTGTTTACCTAGTAGTCTGCTTTCTATTGAAATACCTCAGCACATTTATGTTAGTCTAAAATGCACTGGCAAGACATTTAGTACTCAGAGAAAGGAAATTCAACACATCCCTCTCTTCTATCTAAAATGATCAAAAGACTAAACATAGACTTTTGGAGAAAACAAAGCTACACCAGCAATGAAAACAAGAAAGTATATTAAAGCCTGCTGCCAAACATGCAATAATGAAACAGTGGCATAGTACAGTAAAGAAATATTTAAAGTACCTTTCATAACTAAAAGCTGAAAGCTTCTATTTTCCTGCCACACTCATCTGATACAAACAATACGTTGACCTCTCTTTGCTTCTTAACTTCAAATTTCAAGTAACTTTCAGACAGAACTTTTTGACAGTGAGATCTTTGGGAGAAGCTGTCAGAACGTATACCCTACTCTTGGCTGCAGTGCTAAAGCCATTACCAAAAACTAGGAGCTAGACTAACAACAGGAGGCTTCATCATTCCCAGCCAGGATCAGGTACTCCTTTTCAATAGGACCTCTGCTCACCTGCACTTGTAGTTCTACTTCAAGGGCATTTTATGACCCTCTTTTTGGAGATGTTCAGTACCTCCTAGCCCAAGATCAGCATTCCAAAGGGCAAAGAGAATCTTTGAGACTCCTTCCCCAGTTGTATAAAGGATAGTTTTATCCTAACAGCTGTTCATCAATTAATCCTAAATTGCATACTTAAAAAAAAAAAAAGTAGTTTCTGTAATGAAAATCAGTAGGTTTGGAGTAGGGTCATTTTTCAGGGAATTTCATGGGGTTCTTTGGCCTGATGTACGAATGGAGCAGGTCACCTAAGGACCTAAAAAGGATTAGACCTAATAAAAATGCTGATGATGGTATATGTGGTAATGTCAGTAATGCTAACCTGAATGCAACTGCACCAGTTCAGGTATGATCAGGAGAGATCATAAGTAAAATTCTGTAAAGACATATATATACCAACTGTGAATGCAGCTGCACTGGTTGCAATGAAATGTCATCAAAAGATACCGGTGAGAAGTTCCTTTATTATACTTATCTTCAGATATGTGTATGGCTATCTGGAACTTTTTTTTTCTTTTTTTTTTCCTGTCAGTATACATTAGAGCCTTTCTGAGGGTGGTCTTTCCCAGGAAGGGAAGCCACAGCTTGTATTTGAACCAGTGTGTGCAAAAGTCAGCTCCAAGTTAGCTTAGTGTATTCACTGCTTTGACTGGTGCTCTTCTCTATGTAATTCTACATACTACTTTCAAGTTAGTTTATTATTTTTTTTCTTTTCTCTCTCTCTTTTTTTTTTTCTTCTTTGTTACCTGTTCCCATCAGCTACTTAGGGTGCACTCACTGTTTCTTTTTTTGAGCCTGATTATTTATAATTAGCATTTTCTGCTCCCATGTAATTGTGCTCTAAACTCTTTCACATTGGGTTAATTCACTGACTTTAAAATCTATTAATTGACATCCAGAGGGAAAAAAGTAAACATGTCTTTAAAGATGGCATGAATGGTTGAATCAAGATTAGGTCCCCACTCTTTTAGTCCCTGATTTTAAGGCAAGGCTGCAGTCTTCAAAAATCAATTGTCTTCAAAGCTCCAAAAAGAAATGGAATGAGCAGGGGTCAGACTCAAGAGCATCCCTTGTGCGCTGGAGTTAACATTACCTAAGTACTTTAGATGATCACTAATTAGTGCATTCAGTGGGCACTCTGAAGACCACAGGATTGAAATACCTTATTTGGGAATAAGCAATTGTGTAAAGCAGACTAGATCAACTCTCTAACAGGGGCAGCAAAACAACTCTTCTGTTACAACCTGTAACCAGAGAGAGGTCCTCAAGGACCTGCTAAACCATTCACTATTGCCCTCTCCCATTATTCCCAGGTTAGGATGGCCACAGCACTCTTGACTATACAGGCAAGTGTTCTTCCCTCTTAAATTCAGTTTTCAGTACAGCTCTGCTTGTCTTCATTAAGGAACGTTAGTGTGTTCCTTGGTCATTAAGAGATTGGGCAATAAAAAACAAAACAAAACAAAAACAAAAAGAACAAAAAACCTCTTTGCTGGCTGTTTCAGATGCAACTTGGAAATATTCTTAAAATTAAAGTCACAGTACAAATAATAATAATAATAAAATAATTATTTTATAGTTCAGTTGAATTCAATGGAGTTAGAATTTGCTATCCACAATTGCATCTGAGCAAAACAGGAGCACCTAACAGAGCAGCAAATTATAAGCAAATATTGCTAGCTTCATGAGTTTTGAATCAACAGCCATAAATATTTTCTAGGTGTAACAGCTATAAGAAAAAAATCTTAACAGAGACAAGAAAACATACCATTTGACATATATACCCAGCCAATTTTTAAGAGTATGCAAACACTGAGTGTTTTGTGTTTTTTTTTTTTATAAGAAACTTGACAGTCAAATATAATTTTCATGAAAAATAAAAATAATGCATATAAAAAAGGAAACTGATTTGCCAAAGAAAAATGGAAAATTGCAATAAGAGAGCCATTTGTAGGAGTAGTACTTCACAATCATTTATTTGCTTTTTAATATTTATTTAATATTTACTCATTGCTGTAAAATAGAGAGAGGATAAGTTACAGGTAGTAGAGACTGCAAGACAGAAAGACAATGCATTGACTTGAACCTTTATCCAGTGCCTGCCATACTGCTCATATGAAGTTTTCCTTTCTGGAAAATGGGCAACCATCACCCACACATTTATAAAACTTCACTTTTCTAAAGTGCAACAAAAAATTTCTGCAATCATCAAATGAGCAAAAATGAAAGTGAGCCTATGACAGCTATAAAGGATGGTAAGATCGTCTTTATCCACAAGAAGACAGAATTTCTGTTTTTAAAAAGAAAAGTTGTGTGTAGACAAAATGTTTTTGATTTCATAAAGGCTTCATAAAAAAGAAATTTCTAGAAAAAAAATTTAGAAATCATTTTAGAAATTTTTGAAACATTTTATTTTTATTTATTTATTTATTTTTCCTGCTGAAGACTGAAGCTCTGGTTTCTGTTTGTCAATAAAAAAATGTCCTGGAAAAATTCTGACCAACAACACTGCAACACATAATGTCATCAAAAATCTTGTGAAGTTCTACTGTGGTTCCTAATAGCTGGTGTTTCTTCATTAGACTCCGTATCAGCAATTCCCTTGTGCTTTATAGCATATTTGAGTGGAGGAGCTCTATTATTAAACCTCAAAGATAAATAAAAAAAACTTCATAACTGTTTTCTTTCGTCAGGATTTTGTTTCAGACTACAATACTTAAACTACTGACGTAAGAATGTTGACTTCTGATGTTTCTAGCTTCACAGATGTTACTAGTCCCCCCTATAGGTAGCAGATAAGACCCAGAAGAATCACATTATACATTAACAAAAGAATCCTACAGAAATATCAACCCTGAGGTTTATGTAATGTGCAACAATGATCCCTGAATTTCTCAGATCTGATGACATAATGCAGCTTCAGTATTTTCCAGTGAAAGGATCATTTAAAAAATGTCAGACAAATGTAAAACTGATTCTAGTCATCGCCACTGCCAGAAAACCTCCTGTCAAACTGAAAAAGCGCCTGTTCCTCCTTGTGGCTCTACCTGAGAAACCTATCGTTAGCTTTTCTCTGTCTCAAGCACTAACTGATAAGCAGAGGGAAATGAAGTTGCCTTACATCGGAGGCTTTGTTGCGGTTACTTTTCAGGGCATTGTGTTTTACCACGCTGCTTTCACAGATGAATAGTGGCAGGGCTGTTTGTCAGCCCAACCATGGCCAGGTGCTTCGGCATGGTGGCTCGCTCTGTGCCAAGCGGTGGTCGGACTTTGCAGGGCTTGGCTCTCCAGTTACTGCTGGAAACCCTCTGTTATGCCCCATTCTGTAGCCTGGCCACAAGCAACAAGCAGTCTCTGTAAAGTTAAAGCAGGGGTCATCTCTAATTGAAATGAATCAATGTGCAGGTCAGATTTGAAGGATCTTTAATGTGAGAGATCATGAAATAGCAAGCCTTAAGCAATTGTTGGGATACATGTAATTTCAAAAGGCAAACATACAAAGGGAGATGCGAGTTGGCCACTGTGGGGAAGGCCAAACCACAGTCTGAGGCTGATCCACATTGCCCTCTTTCATTTCAGCAATGGCCCTACCCATGCCTTATTCTGCCAAAATGCATCTTCCATTTTCTGTTTTGGCTACTAGTGTTTAAGGCTCAGTTCTACTGAACTCTCCAGTTCAGTGCTAGTTAAATTAATCAAAATATTTAGATGAAAAACTGCAACCCAAATCAAGCTTTTTCATTCTGTACTCATTTATGAATGTTCAAAACTAAATTTGTCTAGACTGAGTATATTAGAATTTCACCTTGAAAGTGAGTTTGTTTGTTATTTATTTGTTGGAAGGGGCAATGCCACCTGTCTTATTTTCACTGTCCATTCAAGATTTTTAATCTGCCACGTACTGTCACACGCAGTCATTTCAAGTGCTGAGGCAGGATCATTACTTGCAGCTCCTGAGAGGAATTATTTAATAAAGTATTCCCACCATTTATTTGTTTTTGCTGTGCCATTGCAGGAAAAAACTTGGGTTTGTATTCCAGTTTTCTACATTTCTTAACTATGTTAGCAGCAGAACAAATGATGAAACAGATTCTCCAGAAATCTCTCTACTATAGTCTTTTTAACAAAAGGATTTTTAAAATAGAGGTGAATGTCACTGTGCACCTAGCAGAGGCTGAGATAGTAGTTGCATTGCTTAAATGTGCTCTTTAGAGTTTTAATTCACTAGGAAAACCCTCTCAGAGAAATTAAATAGTACTCATGGGAAAGGATCCTTCTTTCAGCAAGTTTTCTTGGGACTTTCAGGGCCATTAACAGGCCTAATACACTGCATTACCTTTCCAGTCACTTCTTTTCCCTTTGTTGTGATACCTACTTAAAATATCAAAGCTGCGAGAAGTTCAATGAGATATTGAAAACTGAGTAACACTGGTTTTATATGACAATCTCAAATCCCTCCCTCTGTCTTTTTTTTTTTTTTTAAAGAATTCTTTGCCAGTATCACTAGATGAAAAAGAAATAAAAAGTCTATGGGTGGGACATGAAGAACTGACAAGGTACAGCCAGATCAAAAAGAAGCCTCCATTACTAAATCAAAGAGGCTAAACAAAGGGCAGAAGAAAAAACCCAAAAAAGTATTTTGAATCCTGTAACCTAGATGTAAGCTGTCCTAATTCAGTATTATTTAGAACTCACAAGATTAATTCCTAGCCATTCTAGCCTGAAGAAGAGGGAGGGGGACAAGCAGTATTCCTCTGGTGGTATCGGGAAGAATGGCAAGGTTAGGAATCAGTCAACAGAATTAACATATTTTTCCTGGAGGTAAAGAGATAGATAAAATGTTAGTTCTTGATGTTTCTGATTAAACATTAATATTTGTGGTTTGTTTTAGTATGCACAACTGTTGGTTTAACAAAACTAAATAAAGAAATAGGGAAAAAA
The DNA here is from genome assembly GCF_964034855.1 of Anser brachyrhynchus. Classification (NCBI taxonomy): domain Eukaryota; kingdom Metazoa; phylum Chordata; class Aves; order Anseriformes; family Anatidae; genus Anser; species Anser brachyrhynchus. The sequence continues at coordinate 18,338,335 of NC_137699.1, read as the reverse complement.
GGATGTTCAGATGAGTTCTCTAGCTCTGAAAGTAAACCTAGATAATCTGTTAACTATCACTGGACAGAAATAAAACTTTAGATATGAGCTAAAGGTGACAGGCCTATCACATGTCATTTAACCTGGAGTCAGCTCTACCCTTTTAGAATTAACTTCCCATCAGATATTTTCCTAACTGTGCTGATGATCAGTACGAGATGCAACTGGTAAAGCTGCCAGAACTTCAAAGTGCAGAGGCAGCTATTAAAACAAAATCAGGAAGAATGTTTGGAAGAACACTTTATAAGGCTATGATAATACCCAGCAGATATTCAACACTATGTGTAGGTTTATGATCCCACCAGTCCATTAGCCCTCACAGTCCTGGGCCAACAAGTTCTTTGTTCAGGTTTACAAAATGTTCTGAGTTCATACCAAATCCTGACTTCATGTTCTGGATGTCCCACATTGAATCAGACTTTATCCTGAGGTTTTCTGTATCCAACAGAAGTCTGATGGGCTCAGGACACAAAATCCAGAGATCCAACCCAAGATTGCATGATAATATGCAGAAAACTGCCAAGTGTCGAAATAGATTTGCATAAGTAAAAATATATGAAAATCCCGCATGACTTGTGGTGTATAAATATGAACTGACTATTTAAGAGCATATCAAATAAAAGAATTAGCATATTGAATACAACTCTGAACCCTTGAATACATCTCTGGTAGAATTACAGAAATGTGTTTCCTTACAGTTAGATTTTTCTAGGAAAAAAAAAAAAAAAGCAAATGTGCTCCTTCCATTGATACATTCTGAGCAGCAAATTTTGGTAATGAATGTTTGAGGCTTCTGAGATGCATTGTTGTTTGTATTCAGTTATTTAACCCTGAGAATTCTCCTCAAAGACAAACTGAGATTCAATCTATTAATCCCATTTAATGAAAACACAGAAGTAAAGATTTGGTAATCCAGATCCAAGCATCTCAGGTCTAACTTCTAGAAGATAACATTAAAGTGACTGGTTGCTGTGAACAGAGGTTTGCACCTGCTAGTTTTATCTCCAAAGATACAGGTATAAGCCTTTTCAAATGCCTTTTGCTTTACTTTTACATCCTGTAATCTGATTGATGTCAATTTGAAATTGAAGGCAAATCTTCTCTTTCTCATCAGTAATCTGCTACATTTTTTTAAGATAAATAGTGTTTTGAACATGCTTATCAAATCAGACATCCAGTATGATTCTTTAACAACGAAACCAAATTTTTTAACCTGACACTTTAAGGTAGACTTGATAACCCCTAATCCTCAACTGCTCCATGATCTTTTCTTGTTTTGTAAATTGCCTTTAAGAAAGTAGCCTAGACATGTCTTTGATGTGCGTTTGTCCTTTATTTACTTCAGCTTCTGAAAACCTTTGATAAATTAATCTCACCAATAGAATAGCAATGTGTAATTCATACTTTGATGCCTGCTACTGAAGGAACTGCTATTCACTGCCGCTGGATTAGAGGTTCAGGAGAAAATACACAGAAGGCATCCCCATTAAAATGGTTTCATATACCCAGATGAGGAAGTCTTTTTGTGTGTTTGAGAAGCAAACCATTTCTTCTATAATAACTTCCATATCTTACATAGGGCTGTTTCCTACAGTTCTGCATCTGTGCATGTGTGATCCACTGTGACTTAGCTTTCAGAAACAGGGGTTCCTGTGAGATTTTTTATATAAATATGTGTAAATACAAAAAAAAAAAATAGGCATTTATATAAATAAATACAGGCGCATGCATGCATACATATACATGCTCCACTAGAATTCAGTGGAACTGTTGCTGGACGTCTTTCCACAGTATTCCAAGATGACCTGCTGTACAGCTATTTACACTCTGTGAACTGACATACTTCAGATTAATCCGGTATTTAGCACTGCAAAAAGCAAATCTAATTCACATGACATATGGCACACAGGCAAATTTTAATATGTGGGACCAGATGTACTTGCCCAAATCAGAAGCTGTCAAATCTCCAGTACCCTATGGGCTGTATTTATTTGAGTGATATCAGCACTGCCCAAGTAAATTGTCACTATGAAAAGATAGTGTATATATGCACACAGTAAGTGTACCCTGCCAAATCATCTCTGCTTTTATTAGCCCCACATCCTGGATTAGTGCATCTCAAACATGATGTTGATGATTCCAGGCTATACTTTTGCTTGCAGCATGTGTGAGACCAAAAACGACAGAAGAATCAGGGTTTTTAGCAACCTGTACAAATGAATCCTTAGTCATGCTTGAAACTGAAATTATTGGTGGAAAACACAAATGCACTGCTGCACTGTTGTTGTCATCAGTTTCCATAAAGTGATATGCCAAAAAGCCTCTTTGTAATTTGGGTTTGTTATTAATTCTAATATAATGGTTTAAAATTATCTTTTAAGTGCTTAGGGTTTGGTGGCAGAATGAGCAACATTCCAAAAATGTTTGACACTAAAAATGGACATAAACAACATTATAATTAGGCAAAGTCTATTTTGGGAATGTCAGAAAGAATGTCAAGAGTTTGTTGGGCCAGTGCCCAATATCATCATTTGGTATAATGACTCTATTCATCCCTTTTAAATCCAAGATCACAACATTTTTCTTCAATGTAGGGCAAAAGACAGGAGACTCTTTCTCACTCTTCTCCCCACATTTTGTAATGACCTTCCTTGTTAAGATACACCCTATCTTTCCCTTTATTTGTGTTCTGATCTCATCTCCTTATTCACATAGAGAAAAGTTGTAAACCTTTCCAAAAATTGCAGGAACAAATATGAATGTGAAAATCTAGACCTAAAGACACTGTGATGTCTGCTTATTGTTGGAGAAGAAAAGAGCAGAACAGAGAAGAAAAAAGACAAGAAGCTGGAAGAAAAATGAAAAGAAAAATGAAAGACACTATTTGTCTTGCTTAATTAGTAAAAATGTTGGTCATATCAGACAGTGTATTTAAGCTGATTTACATTTACATTTGCATTTGCATTGTAATAAATGGCAACTAAATGAATTAAAACATTTTTAGATTCTTCCCCCTGTGATGGATGACTTCAGAGATTGTCTTGTAGAATTCAGATTTAACACCTCAGATCATCAAACTTTTTAATCTAGAGTCACCCGTCTTTAGGAAGAATTTTTTTTTTTTTTTACCATGAGGATGTTCAAATATTGGTCCAGATTGCTTAGAAATGTGTTGGAATCTGTACTCTTGGAGATATTCAAAACTATCATACCTGAGCAACTTGGTCTAACAGGACCTGCTTCAACCAGGTGTTGGGCTGCATGACCGGTGAAGTGGCCTTCCAACCCGAATTATTCTAAGATTCTGTAGTGCTGATGTATAAGATGAATAAATAGACATAGTACATCTCCCTCACGTGGCTGTGAAACATGGAAAGAATATGATGTGTTCTTCTCTCTAACTCTTTGCTTGAATCTTTTCTGTAAAATTAAGCTTTGAAATTAGATTGTAGACTGGCTTGGTTTTTGGATGTATGGCTATTGTTTGATGGCTCAGACTTTAGAAGTTAATGCCTCCAAATGCCGCCTCTTCTTCCTTTTTGCCTTGTTCCTTTTCCATATTTTTACTGACTAATTAGGTATTCAAGGTCAGCAGTTTTTTTTCTTTTTTTTTTTTTTTGATCATTTATATAGATTTAATTGCACGGTGAATCGAATAGTTTAGTCACAAGTACACTTTTTTTTTTCATGTAAAATAAGGAAACAATAAAAATTTACAATAGGGAGAACTTCTCAAGAACAGGTCCAGCTGATAAGTGAATGTGTTGGACAACTCCCAGCCACCATGATGACATTTCTGTGTCTACTAATTAACATGCCAAAGTCCAAGAGTCCAGGAAGATGATAGCACATGTAGATATATAGATTAGATTATACAGAGATATTAGGTCTGGCTAAGTGTTTTTAGCAAAGAAAAGGATAGTCCAGTATGTTTGCATATATAAAAGACTAATAAATGACAACCAACTTATCAACTAAAGTTGACATCAGTAGAAAAAAAAAATCCCCAAATAAAACATTTGGAAGTATACTCTATTTTCTTCCTTCCTTCCTTCCTTCCTTCCTTCCTTCCTTCCTCCCTCCCTTCCTCCCTCCCTTCCTCCCTTCCTCCCTCCCTTCCTTCCTCCCTTCCTCCCTTCCTCCCTTCCTCCCTCCCTTCCTTCCTTCCTTCCTTCCTTCCTTCCTTCCTTCCTTCCTTCCTTCCTTCCTTCCTTCCTTCCTTCCTTCCTTCCTTCCTTCCTTCCTTCCTTCCTTCCTTCCTTCCATCCTTCCTCCCTTCCTTCCTTCCTTTCTTTCCTTTTCTTTCCTTCTTTCTTTCTTCCTTTCTTTCCTCCTTCCTTCCTTCCTTCCTTCCTTCCTTCCTTCCTTCCTTCCTTCCTTCCTTCCTTCCTTTCTTTCTTTCTTTCTTTCTTTCTTTCTCTCTCTCTCTCTCTCTCTTTCTCTCTTTCTCTCTCTCTGTCTCTTTCTTTTTCTCTTTCTTTCTCTTTCTCTCTTCTCTCTCTTCTTTCTCTTTCTCTCTCTTTCTTTCTTTCTTTCTTTCTTTCTTTTCCTTCCTTCCTTCCTTCCTTCCTTCCTTCCTTCCTTCCT